>NC_090280.1:75445074-75786503 GCF_037392515.1 Haliotis asinina
CCACATAATATGCATGTGCACAGATTGTGGAATGTTTTCCAGAAGTTTCAAGAGTGTACTGCCATAGGATAATGTGCAGTCAAAATTAAGGAAGTGAGTTTTTATGGATGTCAATTTCTTTATTATGAGGAACTCAGTGTTTCAGAGTATATGATGAAGGAGTAAGGATACGTTCCGAAATGTTGTGTTCCTCATTATTATGTGCAGCACTTCTAAATGTCTTTCAAAGACTTCATTCAAAATTACATACTCAAACTGAAATGTATGTATCATGATGCCTCTCTTAAGCAAAGTTGCTTACCCAATCCTGGAAGTGTTTTAGGGCTGTTTTCGATATTCAGATTATTGGAGGTTTACATCGTGAAATATTCAACTAGCATTCATCTGACATCATTTTATGCATGAAACAGTACTATATTCACCCAGGGATACTCCCACTTGTCCGGCATGGCGATAATGTCCCTGTTGAAGAGGTGAGTCCACTCATGGTTCCGACCCTGCAGACGTCCTGCTGGGGGTGAAGGACATCCGTGGTCACCTTTCAGCCATTCCTTCACAATGTAGCAGTAGAACTGTTTGCTGTACAACAAGCCGGCGTATGCCTGTCGTGATATCATCTTCTCAATCGGGCTCTTGCTGACGATCACCTGCATAGTCCATAACAAAGTAGCAGTGTCCTTTAACACCAGACTGCAATAGTCTGGGGCCCCATTCCTCAAAGTGATTGTAGCGCTACAACTGACATAAGTCTTTGTTGAAACATTGGAGTTGCAATCATCGTAGCGCTACAACTGACATAAGTCTTTGTTGAAACATGGGAGTTGCAATCATTGTAGCGCTACAGTCACTTTGAGGAATGGGACCCAGATTTAGGTGATTATTGCATGAAATAGAGTTTGGAATAGACAAACCAGTGACTGGCATGGAAGTTGATCAGTAAAGTGAAAGGCAGGACACTTTACTGATGACAAATATTGCAACTAATACTTTTCAAACATCAAAAATAATAACATCAAAGGCACTATGTCACAACATAATTCTATCTACAAAAAAATGCATTTCAATCAAAAATACTATCAGCCCTCAGGGAAGCTACCACATGAAAAATGCATGTACTTCGATTACAATATAAAATGAAAAAGTTCAAATGAATTAATGCAACATTTCACTAAATCGATTCCCTCTCCCTCGACAGGCCGAACATTATTTCAAGCAACCCCATGGAGTTATGTCCCTTGGAGTGTTCCTTACAAATATCCTACACACAACTTGTAATTGAAACCAGTTTGGCAAACACTGTCAACTCTGTGTGACAGTTTCCAATACATAGAGCAATTATTTACAATCCATTTATGGCAAGTGTTTCCTGTTTGGAAGCAGTTCGCTTTAAAGTTTAAGATAATAGATCCTTCATGGCATCAACAGGAAACTAAGGTGAGTGCATATGCCCCAATATCTATGACACAGTCAAAAATATTGTCGAAAATGTGTGACATAGTGCCTGTAAGTGTAAAACCAATAAACCATAGGTACTGACCCTCATTTGATAGGTCCATATAATGTGAAGTACTTCTTGGTCCTCTGTTCAGTGTCGTCTGCTGATAAGGTTCAAAAGTTCAAAGGTAAGGTCAACAGCATTAATTTACTTACACTTTCAGTCCTGGGGTCTCAATAATTTGTTGACATTTCATATGTTGTATTTAAGGGGAAAGTACTCACATCATCGTAGAATGCATCAGCCTCCTTAATCCTGGTGCAGAAGAGTTCGCTGAAACTGTCATGGCTGATTGGGTGAGCTGGAACCTCATCCGGACTGTACAGCCTCATTCTGAATGTCACTTGTTCACCGGCTTCGACACGAACAGAGTAGTGGGCTGCACACTTTGTTCCTTGCTTTGCTTCATTCACAGCTTGCTTGTCATCTAGAAACACCATCACCATTATTCCATTAAACGTAAAAGATGCACAGTTGAAGCAGAAAGGATCAATCTGGCTTTTGATGCTTACCTTAAATACTTCTACCTTGCCGAATGTTCATACTTATGGTCAGTATTAGACAGGTCTGACTATATATACAGATGGCAAAAGTATTGCAACACCCAAGTTCTATGACAGGACCTATATCTTATCCGAGTTTCAATGTCATGAGCATCTTCACTCAAAATTATTTTGTAGCCAAAGTGATGAAAAGATATGTCATCAACACAAAAAGAAACAATAAAGATTCTGAATGGTATGATTTGATGTTTATAAACATTGGTCCTGTAGTAAAACTGAAATTATGATAACATGATCTGTCAATAAAAAGTATGATCATCCCAAATGGGTAACATGATGTATAGTCCCAATTCACAAATACGGTCTCTAGTTTCAGAAACAGAAGACAGTCATTATCTTGTGTAACCTATGCCTACTTGGATGAAGTTTTAAACCGTCATCCTCACTGATTGTACAATTCGAACCTGTTCCTTTCTTGATGCAATGTTTTCTCCAATTCATCAATATTCTGGCCCAGCATATCTCTCTATGCACCAGAATGTCCCCAAAATGCTTGATGAGGTTCAAATCAGGACTTCTGGTTGGCCATGGAAGAGTGGAAATGGTTTACTGATGTATTTCTCCATTACTAGGAGTCCAGGAATATTTTTTTCAACACCGCAAATTAAATGGGTTTATTGGTTGGTTGGTTTATTGTTTAGCTTGGCATAGCAATATTCAAGTTATATGGTGTTGGTCTGTAAATAATCAAGTCTGGTCCAGACAATCCAGTGATCAGCATCACAAGTCGTTCTATGCAATGGGGATACAATATATGTCAACCAAGTCCGCTAATCTGCTGACGATTCCTGGTTGTGATTCATCACCCAGTGCTGCACACATGTAAGTGTGTGAGTTTGCCATAAATGTTTCTTCGGGAACACCACAGGGTCGGCAAGCACTGGTTGTACTGGAGTAAAGGTTCAAATTCCTTACTTGAGTACCTGTAAGATCCAGGCTAAAACTGATCTTCAGCAACCAATGCTTTTTGTCAAAGGAAACCACTGCTGGAAATATTGCTGAACAACAAACAAGAAAGTCTATTTGGAAATGATTTTGCTTTTAGGCTGGTTGATTGGTTTGTTGTTTAACGCTGCACTAAGCAATATTCCAGCTATATGGTGGTGGTCTGTCAATGATCAAGTCTGCAATGGACAATCCAGTGATCAAAAACATGACCACTGATCTACGCAATTGGGATACCATGAAAGGTGTCAACAAAGTCAGCGAACCTGATGACCCGATCCCGTTACTTGCCTCAACTAGCATGGGTTACAGAAGACCGATTCTAACCCAAATCTTCAATGGGTTAATTTCTTATGATAGAAGTGAAATATTCAGATACTAAGCATCTGTTGTGAATGCAATGACCTACTGTGAATGAAGTAGTTGTGGAATGCATCCTTGACGTATCTACTGGTGTTTGGAGTTTTGAAGATGCGCTGGCTGTTGGTTTCATTCTCTGTGAAAATAATCTCCGGGATTTCGCCACTTGGATCCTTGTCCACCTCAAAGAAGTATGTACCTAAACAAACAGATACAACACTTTCTGGATGAAAATCAAAATTCATGTCATGTCATGTTCATGAAAACAAAGTGATCAAACTTAAAATATTACAGTTCCACCGTGTACATATTTCTTACTCCTTCCCTTACTTATTATGAAAGGGCCTTTCATTTCATGTTTTGAAAGAAAGGAAAGAAAGAAATCAAAGCAAAAACACACATGTTTTCAAAGACATTATTTTTCAAGTTCATATTCGATGAGGTATTTGAAGCACTGAATTCTAACACAAATATTGTTCGATAATTCAGATCTGAGAACAGATATCAGTGTTCTAGTGCCTTGCATAATCAAAGACTTCCTGTGTATATCTGAACATCTGGATAATATTTTTCAAGTGAGGAAAATTTATTCATATTTTTTTCTTATTCTTGATCACATATGACTGATGGATCTGTAAAAAGAGAAATAAAATTACTCTGGCTTAAAACCGTATCTTAAAGGATGTTAATAGCTTAATCCATTGTTGGAAAAATATGTGTTTGTGGCTATGATACCGTTTACATTTTGCTTCGCCTCAATCAGTAATATTCCAGCTATATGTTGATGGTCTGTACATCACTTAGTTTTATCAACAGTGATAAACAGCATACGCATCAATCTACATAACTGTTATACGATGACATGTACGGTCAACTAAGTTCGGAAGCCTGACCCACACGATCCCATTTGTCGCCTCTAATGACAAGCATGGGTTCCTGAAGACAAATACTTGACATGCAACCTATTAGTATTTAGTAACTTTAATTGATGTCAGTGTAAAGCTTGTTGTGAATACTGAAAGTAAATTTACACATTCTCTCATACATTAATCAAAATGTCATTGTTTTAAGATGTTATGAACAAGCATGGGTGTGGTCCAGACAGCCCCCATGATCATAATCACTATAAATCTGGGATCAATACGCTGACAATGGACTCATGAATGAGCTAGTTTGGTTTTACACCGCTTTTAGCAATATTCCAGCACTATCACAGCAGGGGACACCAGAAATGAGATCCATACATTGTACCGATTTCGGGAATTGAACACTGGCCTTGGCTTGACAAGCGGCTGCTTTAACCACTAGGCTACCCCATTCCTCCCATTGGAACTATGGACACAAAGATTATATGAAGAAAGGATGACAATAAAATCTTACTTATCACTTCCTCCCTGCTGGAATCTTGGCCACATTCACTCCACAACAACACAAAAACATCAGTCAAATTTCTACCGAAACACTCTACCAATATTTCACACAGGCAAGCTTGGCACTAAGTTATATAGTTTACAATCAAAGTTTCCATAAACAGAACATCTCACCCAGAGTGCCATGTTCACATCGCACTTTGCCAGGCTCCTCCTGAGACATGCGTGGTTTCTCCTCCAACCAGGACTGATGGTAAAATGAATTCAAGTTCACTGTTACTAGTCATCAATTACATTACAAAAATTATTTAATACAGGTTACATGTTCCTGATAGTGGGTGAGTGGGTGAGTTGGTGAGTGAGTGTTATCATCTGTGGAAATGTGTAGTGGTCTTGGACAGTTATTTCAAAGACACCACAGACATAATTATAATACTTTGTTGCATAACAAAGGAATTCTTTTCACAACAGTGAGACATGCAGCATGGTAAAATCATTCAGCAAAGAAACCTGCTCACACATACAACAAGTGTTTCTCACTAACATGGCAATGTCCCCTGCTGCTAAAGAAGAATGAACTATTTGTAACATATTCACTGCTTTTTACTATTTGTTAACACACAAGATGCGTGAAATGACTGGTGTCTGGATAATCACCCAATGTAGGCTGTCCACAAAAGTGAGGATATTGGTTGCAATGTTTTATGGAATACTGCGTTAACATCAGTTCGAAAAGTGGACAAAGTGTTGGGGTCATATTGAAAATATGATCAAGGTAACTCAAATCAACTGGTGTCTGCTTAATTCCCAAATGTTGGCTGTCAATAAAATTTGGAGACATTGGGTACAACAGTTCATGAGATATATCATTAACAAGGGTTTGAAGAGTGGTCAAAGAGCCACAGTGACCTTGAAAATAAGGTCAAGGACAAACAAAATTTATTTGTGTTTGCGCATTCACCAAATGTAGGCTGTGACCAGATTTGAAGATATTCGATACACTAGTTCATGAGATATCACATTAACAAGAGTTTGAAGAGTGGTCAAAGCGTCAAGGTGACCTTACAAAAATAAGGTCAATGACCTTACAAAAATAAGGTCAAGGTCAGCAAAATTGACTGGCATCTGCGCATTCCCCAATGTAGGCTGTCACCAAATTTGAAGATATTGGGAACAACAGTTCATGAGATATTGCACTAACAAGAAATGGGATGTACGTAAGTACATACAGACACACGGATGTATGAACAGACATACGGACGTTCCTGAATACATAGTCCCCCAGGCCGCATTGTGGTGGGGGACAAATATACGGGATAAGAAGCATAACCAGCATGTTCTGTAAGAGACTAGTAAACAAATACGTTTAAAACTGTGGCTAGGTCAAATGTTTACTGCTAACAGGTATAAAAGATGTTTGCGACCTTTTTATGCGAACTTCAGGGACAATGAATCTACATCCAGATGGTGAAAGTGTAAAACATGAATGCAAATCAAGAGACAGGTCATGTAAAATTTTGTTCGCAGACATAAAAACATGATTCTCACATAAATAACAAAGGGGGTTAAAATTCATGCTGACAATTTTTTAACAGGTGGTTACAACTGTGTTCCTATTTTCATTCTATCCAACCACACAACACAATGAAGTATTGACTCGTTTTTGGACATTCCTGGAGCAGAAGAGTATTCTTGCACTAACATATGGCTAGGGTGAGTCATTTGGGTCTCATGTCAATTTATGAATACCCCAGGAATATCATGCCAGGGAACACACATCATACCTAGATATGAAAATGAAACAGCGACCATTTTAAAAACTAGGATACCCCATAAAAGGCTGGATGAACAACAATGACATGAGCTGACACTTATTCCATCAAATTGAGTGAAATAGTCTGGCCTCTTATTTTTCATCAAAGATTCACCTCCATTCACACTTTTATTCACAAACTTAACCATCAAAACTGAGGCGCTGTCCCATCAAGAAATATTCAGATTCTTTCCATATTTTCGATTACATTCCCTTTGACTTCATTTGAGACCGATGAAATGCTCGCTAACACAAAATCTAATAATTGCAACAAAACTAAGTTTGCACAGTCGCATGAAATCAACAGACCAACAACTTTAATATTTGTCTCATACTTTTGGACATAGGAATCCAAAGTTTTTAACAAACAATCTTCACGTGTTGTCACTTTTTGATATTTTTTATGAGGGGGAATCACTTGCTGGTAGAACAGCCAGGCAAGCAGCAAGTGTGTGCATCTGGCACACCAAAGTGTTCTACCAGCAAGTGATCCTCCTTTGAAACAATATAAGAATGAAAGCAAAAGAAAAAGAACTAACATATGGAGATGGGATCTGAGTGAGTGAGTGAGTGAGTGAGTAAGTGAATGAGTAAGTAAGTTTAGTTTTACGCTGCACTCTGCAATATTTTAGCTATATGGTGGTGGTCTGTAAATAATCCAGTCGGGATCAGATCAACATCATGAGCATTGATCTGCACAACTGCCGGAACTGATGACATGTTTGACCACCTGATCCCCTTATGACAAGCAGTCGCCTTTTATGGCAAGCATGGTTTGCTGAAGGCTTATTGTACCCCGCACCTTCATCGGTCAGATGGGATTTGAACTAGGTGTCCTCTGATCCCAGGTCAGACACCTTGACCATGGAACCAAAGAGAACACAAAGAAGTGAAGGCAAGCATATGTGAGATGACTCCATGACTGGATTGCCCTACAAGAAGTGAGTATGGTTTTACACCACTTTCAGCAATATTCCAGCAATATCACAGCAGTTGACACAAGAACTTCACTTTACATGTACCTAAGTGGGGAATCAAACCCAGGTGACAGGACACCTAAACCACTTGGCTGCCCCACCACACTAGAAAAAACGAAAGTAATTTTGACTTCGAGGGATGTACCTTTTTAACCAACTCAGGACAATATGTCAAGTTAGAGATATCTGTCCAATACTCAAATTGCTTACATCACAGTGCTTGCCAAAAGACCAAACATTTCGGAACCAGAGTGTCGGAAGGAAATGGATAACTTCCGATGTGGAGCCCCTGTTGAAGATGGTGAATCTGCCTTGGATGTTATTTGGTGAAGCCTTGCAATACTCTGCTAACACGTCCCAGTAGCGATTATTGTCAAACACACCTGTCAAAAGAACCAACATGATTTTAGGTCACCTTTTCCTCTCTGATATAAAAGAAACAAAACTTAAGGAAATTATGCTCCTGAAACAAAATGTGATCAGGTGATCATTTTCTTACTTGTCCGTGGACTACTAGATAATTTCCACTCACTGTTTCAAACTGCAAATAAACTTGGATTTCATTTCATATCTGCTCATAATGTAGCTATTGCATTTTGCAATAATAATAATTTGGAGCTATTGTTCTTTGAAATTTATCACTCTTTCGATAAATAGTCCAGTAAACATTAACATCAAAACCTGTGTCATAAAATCAGGGAAAGTGAAAAATTACTCAGGACAAGTTACTTTCTGGAAGTCACTTACCCTGTCGCAAGTGGCTTTAAAAAAAATATTGGACCCCTGCCCACCATTCAAGCCCAGAAAAGACAATTCAGTGGCTGAGTACAAATGTAGTTAAGGTGTTCAAAACTCTAAAATGAAGATGCACTATGCCTAATGAATCCTTTCTCATCTATTCATTTGACTCTCACAACTAGCACAGCTAGCTCTGGACCAATTCTAGCTTGGAATTCCCACCAAGGATGTTTCATTTTTCATATTCAATTCTTTATTGCTGAATCCTTGTTACAGGTGGGGACAAGGAGCCAGGGAATTCCTTGCCCTGTTTTTAGAAAAAGACATAAGAAAGTATTCAGTTTTTTTTACAAGATACACCTGTCAAACAAACATGCATACAAAGAGTATGTACAGTGTAAACATGCAATACCAAACATTCACATGAACATTGACAAAAAGCTGGCCACCATGGATATTAACTTCACAGAATTACATCCAACCTGTGTCCAGGATTTCATACTCAGGATCTTTGACTGTGCGAGAGGCGTTCTTGTGGACCAGATCCGAGTAAGGATATTCATCCTGCGGGTACTTGTACAGCATCTTCATGTAGGCATGTGTGGGCAAGTTGTCTAGATAGTAGTATAACTCCTTCACATCTTCTCCATGGTTGCCCTGTGGACAAAAGAACAACTCTGTGGTACTGTAGTTCACCTTCATTATCATATTATATCATATATCATGTCTGGGGCTGTAAAGATTTGGATCAATTCATTGAAAATCGAATCTGACACCTTAGTTTTGCTTTTCGTTAATCATAACCACTACAGTGGAAGCTGTCTAAATCAGCTCTCAGTGGGACTAAAGAATTAACCTTGTTTATACAATGTGTTGGATTGTAGAGCTGATTATAAGTGTACAAGCCACACCCGGGCCCTTGATATTTTATGCCAGTGCTGACAACTTGCCAGATCAGACTGATTCCGGTTTTAACAATTTCCACTGTATTTCGGTTAAATATCTGAGTGCTGTTCTGTGTTTAAACATCATATTTTATTAAAAAAATGTTACATCATTTACATCCCTGTCAAGTCTTGGAAAAAGTTTTCAGTGCGATATATTTTGTCTAATAAACTCTTGAGAGTTAGATGAAATCTGATGTTTTTACTTGTATGAAGAATTGAATTGAAAATGATCAAACAAGGATCCCATATCGAAAACTGGATTGAATTGAAAGATCTGGGTACATGGTTGAAGCCCTAAACATATCAAATTCAAGCAAACCTGAATGCACAGTGTTATCGAGATGGAATCATTTCCTAGCATGATAATGCAAACCCACATATGACAAGACTGACTCAGAACTTCCTTGCCAATGCCAACATTCAGGTTTTACCATGAGCGCTATATTCACCAGACATGAACCCAAATGAATGCTTATGGGATCATGTCAATTGCAATCACAGAAGTTACCCTTTGCCTCCTAGATTAAAGGCAAACATTTTCATGTCCATCAAAAAATCCTGTGACAGTTGTAACAATATTTTTAATGAAACCTATTCATGTGCCAAGTTTAGTAAAGAAATAATAATTAGTTTCTGAGTTCCACAAAAAAGCAGCAACATCAATTTCAGTCGAAGTTAACCTTGTAAGCATGGGATTGTAAAAAAAACCCCAAAACATTCAGAAATCCAAAACTACCAACAAGGCACCAATTCACGACCAGACCTATTTATGTGTAAAGTTTGGAGAAGAAATTATATACGTTTTTTTAAGTTCTGCTCCAGAAAAGAGTATCATGACCAATTTTACTTGATGTCAAAGTTGTTGCCATGGTAATGCAAAAGTAAAATATAACTTTGTTGCTGAAAATAAGAACATATTGTGTGAAAACAATACTCACTGTATTCAGTAAGAAGACAAATTTATCCTTCCATGCCAACAGATGTCTGGTTGAATAAATGGAAAAACAGTGATAACATGAGCTGACAGTTATTCGGTCCTTACCTGAGAGCTTGTGAGTCCAAACAACCTCTCCTTCAGAATGGGGTCCTTACCATTCCACAGGGCCAGACAAAAGCACATTCGACACTGTCGATCTGTGATACCCATAAGCCCATCTTCCCCCCAGCGATACACCCGGGACCGAGCATGGTCATGAGGAAAGTATTCCCAGCTGTAGAAAAATAAAAAATGTCACAATTTTGTCCTACAAAATCAAATACCTGCAGAAAAATCATAAAACCTTTTCAATGGTTTATCCTACAATACTATAGCTAGTGCCTTATGAAAATCATTAAAACTCTGTCACCATGTTGTCCTAAAATATAAAGCAGGCACAGACGAGCAGCAAATCTGTGTAAATTACGCGACTATTAATGTGAAACCTGAATTCCTACAAAGTCTATTGCGTACAAGTATGCTGAAGTTTTCTACATACTCAATAAATTTGATCTCACAAGTGTACACAAATATGTCAAATTACAGATCAAATATGAATAACAAACACCAACATTTAAACTTTATGATATTTTCACAATAATCAACTGAGCTTCAACTGAGGTGGGTACAATTTTTTGTTACGCAAAGGAAAATTATGATACCCAGTTGAAATAAACGCAAGAGAGTACATAACACAATGACCAAAAAAGTTATCTGTAGCTCTGGGTACCTGTAGAAAATTCTAAAAAACTGCCAACTTTATGTCCTAAAATATCTCTCTAATGCATAGAGGATTTAATATGGGAAATATCAATCAAGTCTTAGTATTTGATAGTACTTGCCAAGGTTTTGTTGATATTTCCTATATTCAAAAACATGAGTGATGATTCTGTTTTATCATTTTTACATGTCTGTTTCCCTACTAAGAAATGAATGAACATCAGAAATCTGACAAAATTTTACAAACATATCCTGTAGAGTGATATGTGTTTTGTTTATGTTTCCAAAGTACCACCCTTTCTACTCGCTTCTGCCAGTTCTTTCACTGAAAAAATAGTTTCTTGCATTATCTAAAAAAAACACTGGAACAGAGTTTTGCAGAATAATTGAAATTTCAATATTCGTAGAAACAATGAGATAATCATTAAATATTGTTCATTTTTTCCGAAAAAAATCTGAAATCTGAAGAAAATAATACAAATTTGTTACAATTTTTGTTCCCCAAATCCCATACCTTTAAAAAATCATAATTAAAAAACTGAAACTTCAGTAATGTGACAACAATTTGTCAGTGTCATTTGAGTGATCCCTTGCTTAATTTCACTGATATTTACAGTAGCATTAGAATCACACTGCACTCTCAAAGAAAAGTCCCACTTCTGATTATCTAATTTGTATGTCATAGAAAATTTTTTCAAATCAATCTCCTTTTAATAATACACAGCCTGGAAACATCCTCTATAAAATGTTCATTTCAGACGGAATGCCATCAGCAGTGACAGTGGTTGTATTGAACCCACTCTTAAAACCTCCCATTTTTATATCTTGCTGGAAATATCTCTTATTTACGTTAAATTTCTGTTAAGTAAATATTTACAACAAGCTGGCAGATATAATGTTTGTTGTTGTTTTTAGTCCTGGTCACTTGGGCAAAAATCAAATAATGAGTGAGTGAATTAAAGTTTATAGTCACAGCGGAATTGCACTAATATTGTGACAGCAAAATAGTTATATCCTCATAACAAACACACAAATTTTATGCATATAACGAACCAGTTGCAATGTACCTAAATTATTGATCCCTTTTGAGTTTTTAAAACTGTACTTAATCTTATATGATGAATTACCATTGGGGTGGGGGGCAGGGCACTACCCCTACTGCCCCTTTTAGAAAATCTTGTGAGTTTTTAACAGGTTATCAGATTACAGTGACAGAGGAATGACTGGCACAGATCTTACAAATGAACCACTCTGGGGGATGTTTGTGCTGGTAGGCAAAGGATTATATGTACCAAAAACCAAGCGAGGAAAAAGCATGCACTGCCATGCTACTAAAAGAACTGACTGAAGATGCATCAAGAGGATGCATGTTATGTCACCGCCAAAGTAATCAAACCATCTGCATCCTTCATGTTTCACACTTTGTGGTCCTTACGTAAGAGGGACTAAATTCCAAACTTTGCTACAGTCACAGGTTGTCAGTGTTTACAGAAGCAGTTGTGAAATTACAAAATTTCGTCCACCCACACTCCCCATGTTCAAGGCACCATGTCACACGACACACCTCTAAGAATACATGATGCGAGTCAAAGGCGACTAACAGGATTATGCACGTGGTCAGACTCGCTGACTTGGTTGACATGTCGTCGGTTCTCAATTGCACAGATCAATGCTCATGCTATTGAACACAGGATGGCCTGGTCAATACTTGATTATTTACAGACCATCGACACAAATATTGCCAGTGCTGCATAAAACTACACTCACTCACTCATAATGCATTTTTCTCAAAAATACTGTCACCCCTCAGTGAACCCACCATGTAATTTATTCCACAATTATAATATTTCATTAAAAAGTTTGAATGAATGAAAGCAACACTGGGTTAAAACCTACGGCGAAACATTGTACCTGTTGCAATGTTGCATTAATTCATTCAAACTTTTTACATAATTAAGGGGGGAATACATTATATGTTAACTTGTGCTATGCAGAGAAGTGTGGTGTGATGCACCATTTAAAAGCCTCTTACAACAGTAGAAAAGATAAAAAAGGAATTATGTTGTCAGATTCTTTGTCTCATAATTATGGCGATAAATAATTAATGATTCAACTCTTTCCTTAAAGATATGACAACAAATTAGATTGATTGTTTTTTCCTTGAGTAATCTGCCTTGTAACCTTTCCAAGTTCCCACGGCACTTTCTATGAACACAATAATGCCTTCCCGTCCTATAACTTGTTCTGCATGCATGTTCCTGGAGTGGGGAACAGCTGCAAGTGTCATCATGTAATGTATCTGCTTTGGATAGAGTGTTATCGTCTCTATGTCAAAACTGCTGTTTCAAGCTTAATAATCAATGTTTAAGAGGGTGACATTGTGTTGGTTTCAAATTTACATGTCTAGTGCAAGCAAATCATGAATGATGGTGCAAGTATTGTTAGTGAGCGATTCCACTGATCATGTCTGGAGCTAATTAACAATGAATGACGGTGTACGTATTATTAGTGAGTGAGTGACACATAGTTTAAAAAAATCTGAATTGATACTTGGAGCAATGTTTGGGACAAGGGCAGGTTAAACATTCTACACACAGCTGACATGGGTATTGCCTTAGTGGTGTAGTGGTTAGCATCTGCCCAAGAGTGGAAGTTTGATCCCAGGCTCCTTCATCCCAAAAGATGTTAAAATATGGTTCTTGTTGGTCCCTGTCTGCTACTTGGCATAAATGGGTACAAGAAGGACTGGTCGGGTCAGTCAGTAAAATGTGTCTGAGTGGTGTATTTACACTTAACTGTGGCATGGTATCTCAGTTAGCTAGTGCTATAACACCATCTCATTCACACACGCACACCATATACACACAAGAACTATATTTTTACATAACTGTCATGATTCACAGCATTCACAGATTATACTTTGTATTCAATTAAAAATTTGTCTTAGGCATATTCATGCAAAGCATGAACTAAAATGCCTACGTTGCTAAGATGTTGAGAGCTGACTGAGAGATTACTGTTTATTGTCAACAATAGAGCTTACTCATAACAGGTGATATGGTTAAGGTTAAACAAGGACCTTCAATCATGGAAATCTGTTTATGTTGTTTTCATGATCTTTTGTGTATAACCTTTGAACCACCAAAATTCAACCCTGACAATAATTGTATATCATCTTAGTGCGGGAAACACCAGAAAATAAAGGCATTCCATCTGAAACTGGTGATCTAATATAAACAGAAGTGGCCATTCACAATTAAGCGTTTATTTGGATTTTAATGGGGTCACCCATTTTCGTGCAGGGGAGGGTGGGGGTCATCAATTTCATTTGTGTACAATGATGTAGCTATAGGGGAGGGGGCTGGTGTGTTTCATTGATCTTGTACATTATACAGGGTAGGTCACTTTATTAGTACATAAATTTGGGGTGGGGGGTGGTGGTCACTGACATTTTTTCTTGCACATGCTTCTCTATAGAAATCATCATCACTCCCCCCTACTATCAATTATTATTGGACCCTCGGCATCCATTAACACTACAGGTAACCCTGACATATCTTAAATTCTAGGTTACCAGTGCACCAGGAATGGCGCCCGAGTTCTTGTACACATGTGTTGGCAATTGTTGCTCTCTTTGCGGGGAAGGGCTCATGTACTACAAAATCTCTACAATGCTGCTGACACAATAATGGTAGTGGCTGTCCCAGAAAAATAAGGAGAGTGTATTTGCTTCATGAATCAGACAGCTTTAGGATGACTGCCAGGAAAAATTGGGTCAGGCCAGGTCAGGTCAGGTGAATCCATGCAGAGTCTTACGACTTCATATATTCATATATGTCCAGAGCCAGGTAGCTCTCATTTAGAGCTAAAGGAAATAAATATACCAGTGGTCTAGTGCTATAGATAAATATAAAAAATTCCCCTCAAATATAGCATTGCTAAATGTGGCTGAAGTAAAGTTGATGCAACATTAAGTTTTAATTCACAGCTATGTTCATTTGTTAATGCTGATTCAGCAATATTCCAACTCTTATGATGACGGCCAGTTGGTAATCCAGTCTGGACCTGACAATCCAGTGATCAACATAATCAGAGACATGCGTACCAGTATAATATGGTCTCTGACATTATCCATCTATGTAATTGGGATACAATGACATATATCAACCAAGTAAGCCAGTGATCCTGACCACCTGATCCCATTAGTCGCCTAGATCTTATGACAAGCAAGGGTAGCTGAAGACCATTTCTAAACTGGAGGTATATCAAGCTAGATTTGTGTGAAAGATTTCATATTTTAATGTTCAGTAGCCCAATAACTAATTACGTTCCGGCATTTATTATGTTGTCTTGGAATACATCCTTGAGTGAGCCAGTTAATACTTAAAAGTCACATGCAACGTAAAACAAAACTTTGCAGATTCTGGTACCTTACGGTATGCATTTAGAGAAACAAATCATAAAAAATGCCAATTCAACCTATAAAGTTGGAATAAACGCGATGAAAAAAAAGCCCGCGAAATCGGAGTTCAAACGTTTCACTAAATTCCCCCCAGCGCTGGGGGGAAAACTGGTTGCAACAGCTGTGCTGCGCTGCGCCCGTGACGCATGCGCAGTGAATAGGTTCGCGGAGCTTGAAACAGTATGCATGCCCAGCGTCTGAGGTTGTGAGCAGTAGTCTAATCTTGGTTGTGTATACAAACAAGTAAATAATCTACTCGTTACGTAAAAAAGACCTTGTTGATTGTGGTAAGCAGTCTCTGTCACAGAGAAAGCTCAGTGTCTGGTTTATTCACACCTATATGTCTGCCTGCCTGTCTGCTAAAGACAATATGCAATACACAACTTCGATCATTGACCACGTGCAATTTGAACTTAACACTTATTAGACTATACGACATAAGAAAATAAGTTGATTTATGACTCGTGCACCCGAGTCCCGTGTCTGCCACATTATGTAATTAGGCACGTGTGATACACATGACATGTTTTTATGTCTGTGGGTTCCAAACATACTACATTAATTTTTTTCGGATGACTGGATCTGACGGAAACTAGTGCAAATTCTTGTCAGTTTCAAGTCCTGCTTTGTACTTGGACGAATGACAGATTCCAGCCACGCAGTAGTTTACCATCTCTACTGACATGATTTTTGATTGGATCGAGCACAAATTCAGAGAACATGTATTTTCCAAACCCAACATCTCTATATACATTCTTCATGGATAATGACTTCTTTTAGTGTACATGATTTTGTTTGACAACAGTATATGAATCCATACTGAAACGACACATCAAGTACACAAAAAGAAGTTGTTATCCATACAGAATCTTACTTTCTTGTGACTGGCTATGCCCATCAAACAGATCATCTTTCTGTAGACACAATGAACCCTTAGCATATCAGCAAATGAAACAGCCAATCGGAAGCCGTCGTTACACTTGAGTGCATATCCACCCGCTATGACTGGGTTCGGTCTCCCGAGGGCTTCGTTTCGGGGGAAGTAAGCCCAAGTACAAAATATTGCACTTTTGAATCGTGATTGTACGCTTATAATGTTGATTATTTGTTTTTTTAAAGCGGCAATGTATTTTTATATGTCATGAATAAGTGATAAATGTGTTTTAATTATGTTTGATTTTTTGGTTGCATGTGACCTTTAAGGTTACATCAGCAATATTTAACACATCCTTGATGGGGTAACAGTGTCTGCAGGAATAAAGCAATTATTTTGTTTTTCCACCATATGTGCTATGCACAACAGTTAATTGCTGTCTATAAATCTTCAAATTTTCTAGAATCATAATGCATCACCTCACTTACAGATAAGCCAGAAACCAGCTGATTGTTTGAGTCAATGAATTTCATTTTCACCTGCATTCATGTGCACAGGACACTTTAATTGTTGGCTTAGGTATTGGTTACGCAATGTCCAAGCCGCAGCTGGAAACTTCCGAACATGGTCAGCACTTGCTTAATACAAATAAGCATCATATATATGCATCCTACGTGTCTAAAGGTTACAGGGGGCAATAAACACGTGTTTATTTGTATACAGATTCGAAAACCTGATGTCCGGGCATTTAGTCGTGTTTCGTCAAGCGCCATATCAGCAACACTGTCGTTTGCTCACCTGACGCTGCGCGTGCGGT
Source organism: Haliotis asinina (assembly GCF_037392515.1). NCBI lineage: Eukaryota > Metazoa > Mollusca > Gastropoda > Lepetellida > Haliotidae > Haliotis > Haliotis asinina. Next base: position 75,462,132 of record NC_090280.1, read on the forward strand.
CGGAAGTATGCACGTGAACCTGTCAAAACAAACGGTACGCCACGAGGCCTCGGGGGCAGCACTGCACGAAAAACTCGGGACGATCTTGTTCCTCGGACGACTGGTGAAAGCATAGAAATCATTCTTACCAGTTGCCATCCTCGGAGTAATCTTCTCTGACTGTGCTCCATTGCCTTTCGGACAAGTACGCCCCCCACCTTTTCCAGTTTTTACTTCTGAGTTTGTCTTCTTTCAGTCGTTTCCTTTCTGCTGCCATTTCTTCTCGTAAGGACTCACGATCTAGGTGTTGACATGTGTGTTGCCCCCAATGTATTTATAGAACCGACCAGGCCCATTTCCCGAGTAGGGGAGACGGTGAAAAAGAATGGTACTTCCACACACAACGTGTTATGCATAGGGAGATATATTGATGTTTTTAACATATGGACTTAGTGTGCTTCTTCGGAAACCGTAGCAAGTATATGTACAAGTTCATATCTTTCACACGGAAATAAATTGAACATCCACTTTAACCATCCTCCCCCATGTTACTGATGTAATGTCGGTCAGGCGTAAGTTTGTTTAACTTCAGCTGAAAAATACCCGATGCGTCAGCAGAATCGCAGCTGTGAAAATCAGCTCACCACGTCATTATCAATGATTCAGATTCGATCTATATGCAGTTGTTTAAGTTATGTGAAAATCCTGATCAGCCAGACACGTACGTTTTACGGATTGAACTGGATTGATTTGTTTATATATGCTCACCTGTTACTGTACGTCACCCATGTCCCGTCACAAATATACTTTATTGAAATTTCATTCTGAAACCAGTTATAATCGTACGCTCCTACTTCTTGTTGTTTTTTTACCGACGCGGTCAGCGCGTTAATCCATCGCCACGACGGAGATGGTCTGCATCTGTTAGAGGCTGGACCACATACAATCCTGTGACTGACATCACGATCGTATGTATGTTGAGATCGATTCATCACCCAAGCCAGCGAACATGACAAGAGATACGTCCCGGTGTGTTGTTGTGCGTTTCACTGACAAAAAGTAAAATTGAAACAAATCTGAAAGTTGTTCTGATATTGTTTTTAACTCATTGAAACGTATTTAGATACACCAGACACCAGGAACGCTTGCTGTTGGCATTTTTGAAGCTGGGACCATGCACTGTGCAAGACAGCCACTGCCCCGTAGCCCGTGGTTGTTAAATATCCAGTCGGACCAGCCACTTTCTCCGACTTGGTAACTTATCATACACTTTTAAATTATACTAGATTATGGTCTGATGAAAATGTTCATCAGAACATCAGCTTAATGATGACAAATTTGAGCAGAAAGAAAATATTTCAGACATGTGTTTTCTCATTTGTTTTTGATAGTGTTTCAACTTTTTTGTAACATTTTGTTTTGTTTCTGCGTTCAGATGTCGGGCTAGCGAATTGTTTTGTGGGCTTGCAACTTTCAGCCATAGCTAGATCGACTGGCTAGCAAAATTTGAAAACTATTTCGCACACTGGTTTTCTACAAGACAAGGCAGAGAACGTTGTGGCACAAACTCATAACGCTTTACATCCTGTAATTTAGCAGGTAATAATCAGTTGATGATGTTCACGGCCATCTGCGACACCTGGTGCACGATACAGTTCATGATGATGATGATGATGGTGATGATGATGATGATGATGATGGTGTTGCTGATGATGGTGATGATGATTGTGATGATGGTGATGATGATGATGGTGATGATGATGGTGATGATGATGGTGATGATGATGGTGATTTGGTGATTTAACGCACGCTTTCCGACATAATGAGCACTTCGCACAGAGAACGAAAGCATGGCCGAATGAGTGATCGAGTTCATTTTACACCGCTTTCAGCAACATTCCAGTAATATCACGCCGGAGGACACCAGATATGAGCTTCACACACAGTACCTATGTGGGGAACTGAACCCGGGCCTTCTCCATTGTCCCAAGTCCTGGTCGAAGTACCTCACACAGTGGCCGGGCGTATGCTTTACAGAACTACAGGAGTTCCTGTGAGCCGGGATGAAGATTCATAACTGGCCTCGCACATGGCAGGAAATTAATGTCTTTCCTTAGGCCCAAAGTCAACTAAAAACCACTCGGCCCCACAGCTTTTGTTTTCTGCAGTTCCTATGGACGACAGCTTTATCACCCCAAATGACTTGGAGCATTATTTTTCAGAAAATGTCATTCAGTAATTTCTAGTTTTTAACATGCTGTTGTCTGCATGCAAGTCGAGGAAGCAGTTTAGATTACAGACTTTTCAGAAGATTTGGATCTTGACATGGATGTTTATTTTTGGTGTAAGTGGCGACTGTAGTCAGTCACTAGATAGAGTTAAATTAAACTCTAAAACTTTATTAGTATTCACTTATATTGTAGCTAAACTTTCGGGCCAACAATATCCGGCCAGGACCCACAACGTTTTATCGGTCTGGGGTGGGGTGGTGGTGGTGGTGGTGGGGGTGGGGGGTGGAAGGAGGTTGTTGTACAGTTCGTTTGTCGCCGTTTTCACGAGAGGATTAAAGGTCATTTCATATATATAATTTTCAGGACAATGCCAATGTGGGAATGCCTTGGATCTACCAATACAGGCAAGCAGGGTGTGATGCCTGTGCCAATGACCACATACTCTCACCCACTTCATTCAACCTGTTATCACGTATGAGAGGAATAATCTCACCATATCAGTGAACGTTTATCTAAGCAACAATCATCACTATTAATAAATATATGATAAGACTGTCATCCGATCTGAATCAGTTGGTTATTTTATACGAATGGTTATCAGATGAAAACAAAACTGTACACAGTAACCGCATGCAGTTTACTGTGTACAGCTCACCTCTGAAAATCTGGGTTATGTTAGGGTCTGTTTATTCTCCCTGAATTTCCCCCTGACACATCACAGGTTTGTACACGTAGAATACTTGTTCCCAAGAAAAATACCCCAAAACTGAAAATTATGGAACAACCTCTTTACAGAAACCAGTGAAGATCCGGTTTGGAACTGGTCTTCAGCAACCCCAACAAATGGGATCGGGTGGTCAGGTTCGCTAAGTTGGTTGATACCTGATATCGTATCGCAGCTGCGGAGACCGATGCTCATGATGTCACTGGATTGTCTGGTCCACAATCGATTTATAGATTGCTGTTACACTTAGCAATATTGCAGCCATATAACTACCAGTGGACATGACATTGGGTTACCCGTACAAGGGACTGGGGTAAAATACCCAACCCTTACATATGAAACACACAATCTATAATGATGCTAGGGAACCCACTGGGGTATGAATTGAAACAGTTTTAGAAAGACATGTAAATGTAAAGATCCTACCCTAATACACAGAAACAGTGACCACGTACGGTTTGGAGCAAAGCAAATAAAGCCGCACGTTTGGTTCAGAAATGAAACACTATTTCTTAATTCGTCAACGCCGAGATGGAAGACAGCGTGTTGTGAACTGAACATGCGTTTATTAACATGGAGGTAAATATAAAAGCTTAACAAATATTTCATGACGGTAAATGTTATTTAAAGTTGGAAATACCTCAGGCTAGTAACCACGTACATCCCAATACCTTACAAATGCCAAAGGTCATATTGATAACGAGCATCGAACACAATCCTTGACCACTATCTCTAAAGCTAATAGAACCAAGGTGCATTGCATTTATCTGGATCGAAAGTTCGTATCCACCATGCACCATGTACCTCTGCGTCATACTCACAACTGGCCATCGATGCTTTGGTCAAACTAAATGACATAATACCAAGTCCACAATAACAACGTTATCGTAAGTTTTATCAGTAAATGGACTAGGTACATAATACGGATGACAGTCACAATTCATGCGGTGGCGGTCAGGTAAGTTTACTCAGGTAAGAAACGCTTTTCTTCTTCTTTGACAAATCTTTAACACTGCTGTTCCATGTTAACCTTAATCTATTGTAAATATACCTTAACTACATGTCACGACCCTTGGCAGTTCCTTCAGGTTTTTGAACGTGGCATCTTCTCATATGTTTCTGTTACGGATTATTTATTTATTGCTGATGAACACTACGCTGTTTTGTGACTGTTAAAGAAACTGTGTCGGTTACACTAAATATGACATTACGTTGTGAGCACCGTGTGTTATATTGAACTATTGTATTACGGTGTGATAAATATGCAACGAATCTATAATTTGATCTTTATGTAGCTCTGAAAACTGATTGCTGTACCCATGTTGCAAGAATCATTTGCAACCCGTACTGATACTGACTGATTGTGTAAAAGATCCTGTGACTGCTGTGTAGTAAATTCCTCGTTTATTTATTCATGTGCCGTGTGCTGGAGGGTATAGTCCACATTGTGCCAAGCGAGTCGATTCCCCAACCACGTTTTAAATAATGCGTTTGCCTGGTCGACATGATTCGGTGGTGGAGGTGCGATAGTGTGGGGAGCCATATAGAATCAGAATCAATCAGAATCAGAATTCATACTTTGACCAAATTCTTTCAACGTCACTTGCTTCCGATAGTGGAGCGGCTAATCATACACATTGCGCATTTAATGATAAATGCACGTTTATTGACTGACGCATAGTGAACATTTTCTGATATGGATACAATCAAAATTATTTCATTTTGCGCATGCGCAGAAAGTTCGATATTCATCAATATTCCTGCTTCCTCCTGTAATAAGGAAGCGGTCAGTAAATAATCGACTCTGGCCCAGGCAGTCAAGTGATCGACAGCGTAAGCATCGATCTACGCAGTTGAGATATGGCCTATGTCGACCAAAGTCAGCGAGTCTGACCATCCGATCCTGTTGTCTAACCCGAATATTCATGGGTCAAAATTTTGAAAGCCTTCGCACATATACCCATGGCAAACCTACAGACGATATATATAAAGAAACATGTTGTGTTCGTTGTAAGAAGACGGGTATTGCTGTAGAGTGCTGGAAGAATGTCAGCGAGTCGTCCAAGTCCTGGCAGACAAAGGAACACCAATGACTATGTTGAAAGTAAAAGGGTGTAAATTCGTCAAACAAGACTGTGTTACAGATCAAGCAGCAGAACTGTAGCTGGGAGTGGGAGCCTCTCAGACAACCCATCACTGCCATCAGAAGGATGCTGCGATGCCAATGAGTACGTCATTCGATCAAGCATCCCTTCATCACAGGTAGACACGTCTGGTGTGGTACAAACTCCAACAACTGCAACTTGAGGAAATAGTCAAGGATCCACTGGTCTCATACCCGTCGCCTCCTTCTTCACTTTGACCACAGCCGTTGTCAGACGTCGTATCACCGGGAGATAATGTATGCAGCTGAACCAATCAGTGATGGTGGGGATGCGTCTCCTATATATGGATCTCACTATAGTTCCTGGGAAATACAAGGGTCAATTTTTTCAGCATGAAGTACTGATACGACTATAGGGTCCATATTTTGTCGGACCAAACGTCAGTTGCTCATGGCAAATATACGTGTATTTTCAGTCATTATTCATCAGATGAAACCGTAACATACTTATCTGTTGTCATGGAGATCCATATTGTCTGCTCCCTGCCATTTTGGATGGAAGGAGTATTTATAATTTTATAATTTTGGGATGTTTCGAATGAATTGTGTTCAATATACAACATGAATACTACTTGTATTGGCAGTATTGTAATTCTGGTACACATGCATTGCGATAGATTTGAAATTAAAGTGTTTGACAGTGAGTGACACCAATTGTACATGTCGATCCTATTTTCTACAATATAAGTCCCTAAACATATATGCTATGGTTCTGATAAGAGCAATAATAAAATTAGGTCGCATAGTCAGGGAGTCTGTAGTGATTTTTTAAGTACACTTTATGTTATTTCCGCACGTGTGTTTTGCCATTGAATAACAGAGGAATACATAATATGTTTTGAATGAAAGTCTGGGAAGACTTTAGTTTAAACCATAAAAGTCATTACAAATACTTCACACATGTTCTTTACCCAAATACTGGTTCTCAGATGTTTTTTAAGTAAAATTAAGCAACACGTATCATTTGAAAAGCGTATTGCAATATATACCGGTATACCGATAATACCGCGCAGTTATAATGAATACGATGTGTGAAATCCAAATCTGGTGTCCATTGCTGTCATGTTCCAGCAATAGTGCTAAAACTGTGTAAATATTCCGTGATGCCGACCTCCAATGCAATAGCCGGAATATTGCTAAGTGCGGCGTAAAATTACACTCACTCACTCTTCGAGACTAAAAACCTCAGTGGAACTAACGAATCCTATATATATGTTGTTGAAGAAAACGCCGATCATTATCAGGGACAGTCTCTTCACCTTTGATCAAACATTTAGAGCAACTCAGGCGACCTCATGTAAGCACCTCTCCGAAAAATGATCCTACATACATGCATAGTTATCTACAAATAACGTCATCCATATGGAATAGTAGAGAACATAGCGTGACGATCGAACGCTTTAACCACTGAGCGTTTAGCAATAATAAGCAATGCTACGGCGGCGGACTCTAGAAAGCGTCTTCACAAATTGTAACTTTGTGGGAATCGAAACCAGGCCATCGGCGTGACGAATATCGTCAGAGAAGAAAGGAGAAAAACGATAGAAGCTCTAGAAACGTTTTATTTGCAATTGCTTTGGAGTTGACATTATTTGGAGAGATCGAGGGAAGTGCAATGTAATGTCGATTTTGTCTACTCACATAAACTACACTGATGGACAAAAGATAGTATACACCCCAAATGAATGAAACATAAAATAAATATTTCATGGCGATGTATTGGATACAAGTTTGAAAGGCGTGATTTGGGCCTTTTGTTTGCTGTTTTCTTCGATTTCCTTTGAAACGTTTTCACAACGTGGTTAAATCTGTTCAAGTTTTAAAATCCAGTTTCCATGTGTATATACTTCCATTGCCCAACACTGTACGACAGGCGGAGAATATCGGTGACGAGGGGATCGGCGCTCGATGTTGACGCCGCTCCTTGGTCCCGAAACCGACTTAAAACCACAGGAACCCACCGGGTTCTTTTCATCCCCAATAACTAAGAGCGTAATATTTCTGAAAATGACATTCAGTAATTTCTAGTTTTTATCTCGATCAGTAGCTGTCTGTTAGTGAAACGAGTACCATTTTATGAAGACTTTAATCTTGGCGAGGATGATGATTTTGTTGTAGACGAAGAGCAGTCAGACACTGGAATTAAATTAAACTCTTTAACTTATTTTGCTGGTTGATAATTTTTGTTTGCAGGGAATTACTTATACTGTAGGTAAATATAGGGCCGACACACTCACACAATTTTATCGTTCTGCGTCCTTAGACCCGGCAGCTTTTCTGGGTTAAGGGCAAACACTGGACGTGACACGAGTGCATAGTGCCAATCACTCCCCAGATTACTGTGAAAGGGTTATCGTTCTGTGCACACGAATACATAACTAAAGAGATGATTGGTGTCTGCGAGCTATAGTTGGCAACCCTGTCTGTGGCCTATGTTGCTCATATGCTGGTATACATCTGTACGATGTGCTGCCAAACAGTCGGTGCTATGAATCGGTATGGCAAAGGCGTATAGCAATCACTATGACAATGCCATGCAAATTCTCAGCACACGGGAAACGAAAAATACAAATAGGCTTCACATGCTGTCTTTTGTGTGAGTAAAGTTTGAGCATTTGCTACTTTGTTGTTTATCACTTTTCTCGGCAATATCCCAAGTCTGGACCGGCAATCTGTAAACAATTGAGTGTGGACCAGACAAACCAGTGATCAGGTCTAACTTGTATCTACACGGGTCGGATCCTCAGGAAGCCAACGGCGTGGTCAGGATCGGGTGGTCAGGCACATCATGGACATCAATCTCAACAATTGGGATACAATGACATGTGTCAACTGGATCAACGAGTCTGACCTCCTGAACCCGGAGGATCGATCAAACCTCCTCTTGCTGTAAGCATGGGTATCTAAAGATCACTTTTAACCCGGATCATCACGGGTCCTGTAGATACAGATGTCGTGAGAGCAGCTATGGTTTCAAAATCACTGACAGGCAGTTGAAGTATTAACTATATTCTGTGAAGGTTGAGGACTATGATTTATGGATATACAACTTCTTTTATTCAGTGAGTGTGACGTTTCGACATAGATACTAATGTCGTTGTCAAGCAAATGGTACAGGGTAATGAATTTGTGTAGGAGGATATACATGAATTGTTGTTACAATGAATGAGAAGACGATGAGTTGTTTATACAATTAATGGGGTTGATGTACAAAAGCTGATGGGAAGCCAGAAGTTAATAAGAAGTAGTGTATAGGAGATTGGAAGCCAGTGTGTTGTTATAACAAAGTGGATTGAAGTACAGAATTATTTTGTCAAGTGATGATATACGAGTGGGATTTGGTAGCCCTCATCTCTGTTGATCGCCGGTTCAAACGACAGGATGTGGAGTGCCTCTAGTAGCTTGCGGATTTTGTAGTCTGATTGGTTCTTTTCTAACATTTTGAAGTTGTTCCAGTTGATGGAGTGGTTTGGGTGGTCTCTGATGTGGTCGGCAATGGCTGATTTGGAGTCCTGTTTACTAACTGAGGTCTGGTGTTCCTTCAGTCTATGGATGAGGGGTGTGGAGTTGTTGTATAAACAACTCATGGTCTTCTCATTCATTGTAACAACAATTCATGTATATATTCCTCCACAAATTCCTCCACGACATTAGTATCTATGTCGAAACGTCGCACTCACTGAATAAAAGAAGTTGTATATCCACAAATCATAGTCCCCATTCTTCATCTACTCAGCTTCTAGAATGCCCATCAAAGACATATTCTATGAGCATATTTACCACAGTTCTGACAGTGCAGCAAGATAGTATTGCATTAGTATTTACATATGCTTCAGAGAAAACTTCAATAATGTGTTCCCATTTGATAATTACCCTACACATAATTTAGGATATTGGTAAATTAAATATACTGGACTAAATTTGAAATTATGAATAATGATCTATCTACTCACTGGCACACTGATAAGTAAATATCTGTGTCCCTTACCTATTTTGTCCAGGATATGTTTTGGGAGACGGAAGACACGTAAATACAACACTTGTGTTTAAGCAGACATCTGTCCTGATGTACGGCTGAAACCATTTATACAGTCAACGTCCGTAATGCTCATTCAAAACTACTCTTCCCTTTCCGTAACTGAAAGGTGACGGAAAGGGACGATCAGTTACGAATGCCGTAATGCTATGACGATCTCTATGGCTGTGACAAACAGCCATTCTGTATTAATGATGTGGCTGGGATCCTCACTTGTGGCGAACTCTAGAGCGCTCAACGGGAGTCGGGAAGCAGCTTAGGTACGGATGAAACCAGTCGTTAACTTCACGTAATGTTATGACGATCTCGCGAGATTTATGACGTCGCTATGACGACAGTTTAAATCTGATACCGCCATTTTGACGCTATCATACCTTTGAGATATTGCTGAATTTCTGTTGAAATTTGCCTGACGATCTGTTCATCACCAGTTGTTTCCACTATGAACTCCTACAAGCAAGGTATTTCTTTATTTCTACAATAGTTAATTCTTGCCAATTTTACGCTCTTTTATGACTTATTTACTTTACTCATCCCGACGAAGGGTAACGGAGAAACTTCCTGAACATTGTGCCGGTTGCCATTGAAGATTGACACGAGTTAAATTTGTTTGGCGTTACATACGGACTTTCAACCTTTCAAGTGGGTTTAGAAACAACAGTATACAACATCAATTTCACAGAGTCATATAATAAATACGCGGTATGTGCTTATAACTACTAGTAGTGGTTATGCAGCTTCATTTGTGCCCTTCTCCTTATCAATTTTGTTTCTCGCAATGGTAAATAGTAAACTGTTTTCAGAATAAGTACGTTATTGGTGTTTAGGATCACAGTATAGCACTGAAGCCAGATTTATTGAGATAGAGTTCAGCCTAACTGTGTTCCAACCGAGCCATAAGCCAGTTCTTGTTTTAGCAGTATAAATCAGGAATTGTTTTCAGAATATATTGAGCTACATTACAAGGTCTGAAATTGCTGCTAGTTATAATTTTTAAGGTCTTCTGGCCAGTAGTAGTGTTCCTCTGTCCACATGCTACCATCAGCACCAAACGTTCGGCAACAACCACTAATATCTACAAAGTACAATGGTGATTATAAGAGTGCTCCGATAGCCAGGTTCAAAAGACATGGGAACTTAGCCGAGGACTCGGAGTAATTGTACATTTGTACAAGAATATTGCAACGTCATAGTTAAGAATAGGAAAGGGTGGTGAAGCCAATAATGTTCTGATACAATGATGCACATTTGATGTCATGCACGAATATATTTGGTGGGGGATCCTAAAGTTAGGCCAAAATAATAAATATATTATTCAGGAAAACATGATTAATATCAACATAGACTCGACGTTCTTGACCAGGTCTTATTGTGATATATATTGTATACAAAAGGGTCACTGGTACTCACAAAGGTAAGTCACAAGTCGTCAAATATGGAACCCCCCAAACCCACTGCAAGTATGTTATTTGTACAAACACGAGAGTTGTCCTCTGATGTGTATAAAAATTTCAATGGGGAAAGAGCTCATGGTTTGGCCGATTAGCAGACAATGTGTCCGGTATAAAAATGATATCCCATGTATGTTGTTATCTTAATTTTGTGTAATACCCTGCTATTGCAATTTTATTGTTGAAGACCATTTGTTGTTGGAGGTTTGATACAATCAGGCACTGTTTGATGTTTGGTTATTTCTAAGACTTTCATTCCTTCTTTCCTCACAGCCCTTGACCTCGTGATCAGGTTCCCTTTGAACTTTGACATCTGGGCCCCTCCTCGTCAAGTGGGTGTTTAAGGGAATCAGTAGCTTCATATTGTAAAACTGAATTTGTCTACGTCTACTATTTGTGTATGGACCTATCCATTGTCTCACTTACTGACACAAAGCCATGTCTTGACATTATTATTATTTATTTTGCAGTAAATATCCCAAATCTAAGTCCCATTTTCCTTATACTGACCATGACTATATCAATCATTCATGAACATCTACTCTTTTTCTCTACTTTCACCATCTGTCAATCTCTTCTTGCCCTTCTCTTCCTCCCTGTCAGCGTCCTACTGGGAGATACATGACCATCCTTGAACCCCTGTCTGAACTGCCCACCCCTCCCACCTCTCTCCCTGTCCCTCTCTCTACCCCCGTCCTCCGTGATGCCCCCTACTTCGTTGATATCAACCTTGATGACGACGACACCCCCATCCAGTCCCCAGTTCGAGTCTTCCTGTCACGTGTGTCTGGATTCTTGAGGAGAGTGTTCCGTGCCAAAATGGATGCCTAGAGTGACATCTCGCAATTATTTGTATTCTTGTGGAGTGTGTTTAAGATGGACGCTTAGAGTGACATCTTGCAATTATTTGTATTCTTGTGGAGTGTGTTTAAGATGGACGCTTAGAGCGACATCTTACAGTTGTTTGGATTCTTGAGGAACGTGTTTAAGATGGACGCTTAGAGTGACATCTTACAGTTGTTTGGATTATTGAGGAACGTGCTTAAGATGGACACCTAAAGTGACATCTTGCAATTGTTTGGATTCTTGAGGAGTGTGTTTAAGATAGACACCTAAAGTGACATCTTGCAATTGTTTGGATTCTTGAGGAGCGTGTTTAAGATGGACGCTTAGAGTGACATCTTACAGTTGTTTGGATTCTTGAGGAGTGTGTTTAAGATGGACGCTTAGAGTGACATCTTGCAATTGTTTGGATTCTTGAGGAGTGTGTTTAAGATAGACACCTAAAGTGACATCTTGCTATTGTTTGGATTCTTGAGGAGTGTGTTTAAGATGGACGCTTAGAGTGACATGTTACAGCTGTTTGGATTCTTGAGGAGTGTGTTTAAGATGGCCCCTGAGAGTGATATCTTCCCACCTTGTAAACTGTGCCACATGATAATTAACTGCATTGAATAATATATACAATGTTTGGCGACTCTATATTTTTGGACCTTTCGGACAATTTTCGGATGTTTTGGATTTTTGTGGTTTTGGTTTATTCTATAAATCCTTGCTCTTTTTGGCTTTTTCGGACAAGATTTGAGAACACTTCTTTAAGTACAAATTTGAAACATATCAGTTATAACTATTAAATATTGCTTTTATTTTCTAGGTGATTTGTTGGGTGTTTCTTGTTTTGTATTTGTGTAAGATACACGTGCTTTTAGACGTTCTGTAACTAGGAGACACGAACATTTTGTGTTCTGCCTGCGTGTTAGTGAGTGAGTGTGGTTTATCTCTGCTTTGAGAGATATTGGTACCACACCAGGATAACGGAAACAAATACAATACTGACAGTGGCCGATACTGTAGTTTCCATTCAATATGTATACGTCTATGAGTGTGAGTATATATTTTTGAGTGATTATTGGACCATTGAAAACAGTATTTACCTGCCTCAGCAACGACCGATCCTGGCTATGACGTCAGAGCAGGGTACCACGTGGCACATACCACACACCCATACAGTATATTAGCAGTGTCTGTCACCAGGGTTCTTATGATTTTGTTTTTCTGCATGATTCCATTTTGTTGAGGTAGTCGCGGAAGTTGAGACCACTTTTATCAAAACCTCCATGTCAAAAACGCGAATATCATATAAAAATGACAATATTCTGTCAACTGAGATAGGTACCTTCATGCACTACACTATCAGCAAGTCAGAAGTTGTATCTATACTGGGTTCTACACGTTTCCTGGTCAAAATATGCATTAAGTATGTAAACGTAATATTGTAGGTGAACTTTTCCAAGTATTTCCAGTTTCCGAAAGAGTAGTGTTTGTGGTACATTATAAGTTATACATTTATTGAAATTTCCACGCGAAAACCCCTAACATGATATACAATGTGGGCGTCGCGGGATACAAAAGTATATCAGTGTAATGTAAATATAATGAGACGGTGAGAGGTGGAGAGTAGCTATGTCCATAGCGAGGGTAAGGGAGTGGCTGTGTCCACTCCTCAGAGAGAGAGAGAGAGCAAGGGGGCGGCCGTGCCTGACCCCAAGTTTGCTTACAGAACCCATGCGTCCCAAGGAGGGGCACGAGCACCAGTCCCAAGTGTCCGCAGGAGGGACACACCACAACCAACCCCAGCGTCCTCAGGAGGGACACCCCTACCCCTACCAAGCGTCCCATGGAGGGAAACAAGGACCAGCATCATGCGTCCCTTGGAGGGACACCAGACTAGTCCCAAGCGTCCCATGGAGGGACACCTTCACCCACAACACCCAGTAGAGATAACACGACCCTGATCAAGTGCCCCAAGGTTGGACACCACTACCACACCAAAGGTTCCCGAAGAGGGATTGGTCTTGCAACAAGCGATTGCGACCTCCAAAACATCGTAACACAACAACGGGATTCGTCAGTCGTCCGATACCCACATCGGATAAGTTTTCCAACGACCGCGAGTCTTGTACCAAGACCAACTTCTGTTTCCATGTATTGTTTGTTCTGGGGAAATGGTATTCATTTAGTGGTAGTTTGGGGAGGGAGAGAATGAGCACAGGAACAAATAGGTTTTGTTGTTATTTTCAGGAATAGGTATTAGGGGTGGACATAATCAAAAGTTACTGTATTCGAGTAGAATTTAGTTAGGCAAGAAAAGGCGAGAAATACCTACTGTCTAGGATTGTTTGTTTCTGAGTATTCGATTGGATCTAACTATTACTCTTTCAGTAGTGACTTGGAGCTGGATTGGAAAAACCTTACAGGAATCACCTTACAGAACCTGCAGACAAGTTTTATTGAAAATAAATAAATGAAAATAAATAAATAAATAAATAAATAAATAAATAAAAATTGCATATTATCTCGGTAGCCAACCAACACTAGTCACATATCCGCAGGAATCTGCTGTCACTGGGCGTCTGGTTTATTCATACAAGCGCTAGGCGCCAATTACAAAATTATCGCAATACTGAGATATGTACCTTCATGCACTACATTATCACCATGTCAGTAGTTTCATGTATATTGGATTATGCACCTTTCTTATTTCACACTGTGTGTTAAGTGTATAAATGTAATGATGTAGGTGATCTTTTTCAAACATTTCGACACTTTCCAAAGCGAAATCCCCGAAATAACAGTGTCCATGGTACTTTAAATATTATATATCGGATAAAGGGAGATTCTAGAAATCATATCTGGAGTGACAGTGATTCATAGACACATATGGCATAAGTCGGGAACATGCAGTGGACCTGGCTTTGATCAGAGCTTTTTATGAGTGACTTTTCTGTCCACAGGTTGAAGATAGGCGGCCCTCAAGTAATTAGAGACTTATGACAGAGCAGCCAGCGTCATACCAACCTCTCTAGTTGATATGTATCGCGTCTGTCGTGAACTCGTGTCACCGAAATGTAATAAAATGTGTTGAAACGTAACTGATATGTTTCTTTATGGCTCAGTATAAACTGTTTGGGTGTAGCTACCACTTGTGTGAGTGAGTGAATGTGGTCGAAGCCCCTTTTGTCTGTGTGTCGGTTTGTCAGCACCGTGTGGGAGGAAATCTGCTGTAAAGCAGTCCTTAACACGTATGTGTATGTACTGTCACTCCTTTAGTGTTGGGAGCGAAAGGATCATGGGCACGTGTGCGGTCTGTAAATAATCGGTCTAAATCAGACAATCCAGTGATCAACAGCATGGTCATCGATCTGCGCAATTCAGAACCGATGACGTTTTAACCAAGTCAGCGAGCGTGACCACCCCTTATGACACTCATGGATTACTAAAGGCCAATAATCTAGTGGCTGTGTCCACGACAATAAATAAGTAAAGCCTAAGGTGATAAATATTTGTCACGAAGGATACTAAAACATATCACAGAACTGAGTCTAAAAACTAATCATTTCTAACTCTGATTTGCACTACTCAACACTAATCGACATGACATATAGGTGACATTAAAACACGATCTCTTGACCACCACTGACCAACCTGGGCCACTCTGCCGGAGATCATGGTGACTTACAACGTTTCAGCTTCCTGGATAAATCCTCAGATTTAAACCATCACAGTTAAATCATTACAGTCACTTGACTAACTACTGAAGCAATAAAACTTACGCAACCATCAGTGGACAATCTTTTCAATCTCATTACTTCAACTCCAATAAAATATCTATGCCGCAAGTCAAGCAAAACGACCATGGCCGCACTTGTCTCATAACATGGGATGCTGTTGAGCAGTGGAAATAAACATGTGCAGAGATCTCTAATAGACGTATCTGACGACCCAATTAACACTTACCTTTGGCCAAAACAAGAAACTAAACATGGCAGCTGTGGGATAGCTATGGATGATTTATAATCAGTTGGACATAATCTCTCAAAGTGTAGAAAATGAACTTTCAATAAAATGTCTAAATACAGTTAGTCTCTAATCTCTAAACATTACAATAATTCTAATGCATGCAAGTACAGTAATCGAACTCCACAATAACAAATGAACCTGCAAGTCTTACGCCTAACAAGGAAATCAGCCCTCCAGATCTAATACCAAAACCGAACGGGACGAAGACGCCAGGGTATCGTTTACGCACCGTCTATGTACCCAAGACTACTTCGTATTTCACGTGCACTCATACATGTCTCCGGGTATGTATTCAAGTGACACGACCAGCATGCACTGGGTGCGTTTGGGCGAGCACTTTCAGTGGAAACAACAACAAACCCTAAACTGTCCTCAGAACAGATGCAACACGAAGGATTTTCGACTGAATATCTCTCGTTTTGTGACTTCCTCGGGTCTGTACTGGCAACCTAAGTACGACTAAGGTGTACCCGATATTTGCTTTTATTGCATGTAATCTATTTATACCCACTTGAAATGTTCCACTTCCTTTACACGGGGCCTCTGATGTGGCATCTAATGATAGGTTTATAAATCACAGGATGGGATCAGATCTGGTGTCTCCGTTTTGTTGAGTGCTCCTTGGCAGCAGCATCAGTCGTTGTTACCGTGGATTCCAACATGGCATGGAAACCAACAGGAGACGATGTCATGATAGCAAGAAACAAGATCATTATGCATTCTATGATTTCGTTTAAAAAGGATACCCACGTGCGACGTTATTTATAGTCCTATTCACTTTGCCTTTCACAAAGCAACCTTTACTAAGGTTAACCTTAACTCCCATTCCTTTACACTGCACTAAGGCTGCGATCACCTAAGTGCTTTGTGAAAGGAGGCCCAAGTCTTTACTCCGATAGCATCTTACAATGACTGGGCGTTTGTAACTTACAATGACTGGGCGTTTGTAACTTACAGTCGATTAATCAGAATGTTTCTATTTGAATCGTTGTGTTTCCATCATTTTAAAAATCTATGCTATAAACTGAAGTATGTTTGCAGCATACTTGTATACTTGCATACTTGTATGCTATGTCGTCTCTTGTGTCCTATGTGACAAACAGATATTCTGTATTAATAACGTGGCTGGGATCCTCACTTGTGAAGGGTTCGGTTGTAAGCATATTGCGATATACTAGCTTTGGCGAACATTAGAGCGCGCAAAGGGAGTCGGGAACCAGCTTAGGTACGGATGAAACCAGTCGTTATCTTCACGTAATGCTATGACGATCTCGCGAGATTTATGACGTCGCTATGACGACAGTTTCATTCTGATACCGCCATTTTGACGCTATCTTACCTTTGCGATATTGCTGAATTTCTGTTGACGTTTGCCTGACGATCTGTTCATCACCAGTTGTTTTCACTATGAACTCCTACAAGCAAGGTATTTCTTTATTTCTACAATAGTTAATTGTTGCCAATTTTGCTTTCTTTTATGACTTATTTACTTTACTCATCCTGGCGTAGGGTAAACGGAGAAACTTCCTGAACATTGTGCCGGTTGCCATTGAAGATTCACTCGAGTAAAATTTATTTGGCGTTACTTACGGACTTTCAACCTTTCAAGTGGGTTTAAAAATAACAGTACACAACATCAATTTCACAGAGTCATATAATAGATAGCTTCATTTGTGCCCTCCACCTTATCAGTTTGGTTTCTCGCAATGGTAAATACTAAACTGTTTTCAGAATAAGTACGTTATTGGTGTTTAGGATCACAGTATAGTACCCGAAGCCAGATTTATTAATATATAGTTCAGCCTAACTGTGTTCCAACCGAGCCATAAGCCAGTTCTTGTTTTAGCAGTATAAATCAGGAATTGTTTTCAGAATATATTGAGCTACATTACAAGGTCTGAAATTGCTGCTAGTTATAATTTTTAAGGTCTTCTGACCAGTAGTGGTGTTCCTCTGTCCACATGCTATCATCACGATTCAGTACCAAAAGTTCGGTAACAACCGCTAATATCTACACCGTATCATGGTGATTATACGAGTGCTCCGATAGCCAGGTTGAAAAGACATGGGAACTTAGCCGAGGACTCGGAGTAATTGTACATTTGTACAAGAATATTGCAACGTCATAGTTAAGAATGGGAAAGGGTGGTGAAGCCAATAATGTTCTGATACAATGATGCTCGTTCGATGTAATGCACGATTATTTGGTTGGGGATTCTACAGTTAGCCCCAAATGATAAATGAATTATTCAGGAAAACATGATTAATATCAACGTAGACTCGACGTGGCTGACCAAGACGTATTGTGATATATATTGTATACAAAAGGGTCACTGGTACTCACAAAGGTAAGTCACAAGTCGTCAAATATGGAACCCCCCAAACCGACTGCAAGTGTGTTATTTGTACAAACACAACAGTTGTCTTGATGTGTGTAAAAATTTCAATGGGGAAAGAGCAAATGGTTTGTCCGATTAGCAGACAATATGTCCGGTATGAAAAAGATATCCCATGTATGTTGTTATCTTAATTTTGTGTAATACCCTGCTATTGCAATTGTATTGTCGAAGGCCATTTGTTGTTGAAGGTTTGATACAGTCAGGCTGTGTTTGATGTTTGGTTATTTCTAAGACTTTCATTCCTTCTTTCCTCACAGCCCTTGACCTCGTGATCAGGTTCCCTTTGAACTTTGACATCTGGGCCCCTCCTCGTCAAGTGGGTGTTTAAGGGAATCAGTTACTTCATATTTTAAAACTGAATTTGTCTGCGTCTACTATTTGTGTATGGACCTATCCATTGTCTCAGTTACTGACGCAAAGCCATACCTTGACATTATTATTGAATATTTATTTTGCAGTAAATATCCCAAATCTAAATCACATGTTCCTTATATTGACCATGACTTTATCAATCAACCATGACCATCTACTCTTTTTCTCTACTTTCACCATCTGTCAATCTCTTCTTGCCCTTCTCTTCCTCCCTGTCAGCGTCCTACTGGGAGATACATGACCATCCTTGAACCCCTGTCTGAGCTGCCCACCCCTCCCACCTCTCTCCCCGCCCCTCTCTCTACCCCCGTCCTCCGTGATGCCCCCTACTTCGTTGATATCAACCTTGATGACGACGACACCCCCATCCAGTCCCCAGTTCGAGTCTTCCTGTCACGTGTGTCTGGATTCTTGAGGAGAGTGTTCCGTACCAAGATGGATGCCTAGAGTGACATCGTGTAATTATTTGTATTCTTGTGGAGTGTGTTTAAGATGGACGCTTTGAGCGACATCTTACAGTTGTTTGGATTCTTGAGGAACGTGTTTAAGATGGACGCTTAAAGTGACATCTTGCAATTTTTTTATTCTTGAGTGTGTTTAAGATCGACGCTTTGAGTGACATCTTGCAATTGTTTGGATTCTTCAGGAGTGTGTATAAGATGGACACTTAGAGTGACATCTTGCAACTGATTCTTAAGGAGTGTGTTTAAGATGGACGCTTAGAGTGACGTCTTGCAATTGTTTGGATTGTTGAGAAGTGTGCTTAAGATGGACACCTAAAGTGACATTTTGCAATTGTTTGGATTCTTCAGGAGCGTGTTTAAGATGGACGCTTAGAGTGACATCTTACAGTTGTTTGGATTCTTGAGGAGTGTGTTTAAGATGGACTCTGAGAGTGATATCTTCCCACTTTAAAAACTGTGCCATATGATAATTAACTGCATTGAATGATATATACAATGTTTGGCGACTCTATATTTTTGGACCTTTCGGACAATTTTTTGGATGTTTTGGATTTTTATGGATTTGGTTTATTCTATAACTCCTTGCTCTTTTTGGCTTTTTCGGACAAGATTTGACAACACTTCTTTAAGTATGAATTTGAAACATATCAGTTATAACTATTAAATATTGCTTTTATTTTCCAGGTGATTTGTTGAGTGTTTCTTGTTTTGTATTTGTGTAAGATACACGTGCTTTCTTAGATGTTCTGTAACTAGGAGACACGAACATTTTGGCGCGCCATGAGTGTTCTGCCTGCGTGTTAGTGAGTGAGTGTGGTTTATCTCCGCTTTGAGAGATATTGGTACCACACCAGGATAACGGAAACAAATACAATGCTGACAGTGGCCGATACTGTAGTTTCCATTGAATATGTATACGTCTATGATTGTGAGTAAATATTTTCAGTGATTATTTGACCAGTGAAAACAGTATTTAACTGCCTTAGCAACGACCCATCCTGGCCATGACATCAGAACAGGGTACCACGTGGCACATACCACACACCCATACAGTATATTAATAGTGTCTGTCACCAGGGTTCTTATGTGTTTGTTTTTCTGTACAATTCCATTTTGTTGAGGTAGTCGCGGTAATTGAGACCACTTTTATCAAAACCTCCATGCCAAAACCGCGAATATCATATAAAAATGACAATATTCTGTCAACTGAGATATGTACCTTCATGCACTACACTATCTGTAAGTCAATAGTTATATCTATACTGGGTTCTACACGTTTCCTGGTCAAAATATGCATTAAGTTTGTAAACGTAATATTGTAGGTGAACTTTTTCAAGTATTTCCAATTTCCGAAAGAGTAGTGTTTGTGGTACATTATAAGTTATACATTTATTGAAATCTCCACGCGAAAACCCTTAACATGATATACAATGTGGGCGTCGCGGGATACAAAAGTAAATCAGTGTAATGTAAATATAGTGAGACGGTGAGAGGTGGAGAGTAGCCTTGTCCATAGCGAGGGTAAGGGAGTGGCTGTGTCCACTCCTCAGAGAGAGAGAGAGAGAGAGAGAGAGAGAGAGAGAGAGAGAGAGAGAGAGAGAGCGGCCGTGCCTGACCCCAAGTGTGCTTACAGAACCCATGCGCCCCAAGGAGGGGCACGAGCACCAGTCCCAAGTGTCCGTAGGAGGGACACACCACAACCAACCCCAGCGTCCTAAGGAGGGACACCCCTACCCCTAACCAAGCGTCCCATGGAGGGAAACAAGGACCAGCATCATGCGTCCCTTGGAGGGACATCTTGACCCACAACACCCAGTAGAGATAACACGACCCTGATCAAGCGCCCCAAGGTTGGACACCACTACCACACCAAAGCTTCCCAAAGAGGGATTGGTCTTGCAACAAGCGATTGCGACCTCCAAAACGTCGTAACACAACAACGGGATTCGTCAGTCGCCCGATACCCACATCGGATAAGTTTTCCAACGACCGCGTGTCTTGTACCAAGACCAACTTCTGTTTCCATGTATTGTTTGTTCTGGGGAAATGGTATTCATTTAGTAGTAGTTTGGGGAGGGAGAAAATTAGCACAGGAACAAATAGGTTTTGTTGTTATTTTCAGGAATAGGTATTAGGGGTGGACATAATCAAAAGTTACTGTATTCGAGTAGAATTTAGTTAGGCAAGAAAAGGCGAGAAATACCTACTGTCTAGGATTGTTTGTTTCTGAGTATTCGATTGGATCTAACTATAATACTCTTTCAGTTGTGACTTGGAGCTGGATTGGAAAAACCTTACAGGAATCACCTTACAGAACCTGCAGACAAGTTTTATTGAAAATAAATAAATGAAAATAAATAAATAAATAAATAAATAAATAAATAAATAAATAAATAAAAATTGCATATTATCTCGGTAGCCAACCAACACTAGTCACATATCCGCAGGAATCTGCTGTCACTGGGCGTCTGGTTTATTCATACCCGCGCTAGGCGCCAATTACAAAATTATCGCAATACTGAGATATGTACCTTCATGCACTACACCATCACCATGTCAGTAGTTTCATCTATATTGGATTATGCACCTTTCTTATTTCTAACTGTGTGTTAAGTGTATAAATGTAATGATGTAGGTGATCTTTTTCAAACATTTCGACACTTTCCAAAGCGAAATCCCCGAAATAACAGTGTCCATGGTACTTTAAATATTATATATCGGATAAAGGGAGATTATAGAAATCATATCTGGAGTGACAGTGATTCGTAGACACATATGGCATAAGTGGGGAACATGCAGTGGACCTGGCTTTGATCAGAGGTTTTTATGAGTGACTTTTCTGTCCACAGGTTGAAGATAGGCGACCCTCAAGTAACTAGAGACTTATCACAGAGCAGCCAGCGTCATGCCAACCTCTCTAGTTGATATGTATCGCGTCTGTCGTGAACTCGTGTCACTGAAATGTAATAAAAATATGTTGAAACGTAACTGATGTGTTTCTTTCTGGCTCAGTATTAACTATTTGGGTGTAGCCAACACTTGTGTGAGTGAGTGAATGTGGTCGAAGCCCTTTTTGTCTGTGTGTCGGTTTGTCAGCACCGCGTGGGAGGAAATCTGCAGTAAAGCAGTCCTTGACACGTACGGGTATGTACTGTCACTCCTTCAGTGTTGGGAGCGAAAGGATCACAGACACGTGTGCGGTCTGTAAATAATCGTTTTAAATCAGACAATCCAGTGATCAACAGCATGGTCATCGATCTGCGCAATTCAGAACCGATGACGTTTTAACCAAGTCAGCGAGCCTGACCACCCCTTATGACACGCATGGATTACTAAAGGCCAATAATCTAGTGGCTGTGTCCACGACAATAAATTAAGTAAAGCCAAAGGTGATAAATATTTGTCACGAAGAACACTAAAACATATCACAGAACTGAGTCTAAAAACTAATCATTTCTAACTCTGAAGTACACTACTCAACACTAATCGACATGGCATATAGGTGGCATTAAAACACGATCTCTTGACCACCAGTGACCAACCTGGGCCACTCTGCTGGAGATCATGGGGACTTACAATGCTTCAGCTTCCTGGATAAATCCTCAGATTTAAACCATCACAGTTAAACCATTACAGTCACTTGACTAACTACTGAAGCAATAAAACTTATGCAACCATCAGTGGACAATCTTTTCAATCTCATTACTTCAACTCCAATAAAATATCTATGCCGCAAGTCAAGCAAAACGGCCATGGCCGCACTTGTCTCATAACATGGGATGCTGTTGAGCAGTGGAAATAAACATGTGCAGAACTCTCTAATAGACGACAGGTCCTAAGTCCCGACTGAACATGAATAATCATTAGTGGGCAGAGCTTATGTGACCAGGTCGTACGTCTTTTTTACGCACAACTTCTCAGTTGAACAGCATTCGGTTTACGTCTGCTCAGTCGTGTTAAGTTGATAAGCGTGCAGTGAGAGTGTATTTCAACCTAACTACCATTTCAATACTACAGAAAATAAAGACATGTCCCAATGTTTGTTAAGAAATCGATCGTAATTATGTAAGGTACCGTTGATAATTTACCGCTGGGGCGGGGTGATGATGTTCTTTATGACACCAAAGTAAGTCTACCAAGTGACCCCCAGGGTTGGCATGGACAAAATCAATGAAAGCACTCCTTGTATATGTTTACCACTGTACATTCATTAAACTGTACCAGTTATGTATCGTTGTATGAAAGAGTTTGACATGGAAATGGAGTGTTGTTGTTGTCAAGTCATAATTACAGTTTATATAATCAGTCAGTGATTCCAGTAAATTCATAAAACCAAAGAATATATAAAATATATACATTTTCCTCAGCACTGAGCCTGTTTTGTTTCCACAAAGCAGTATGGGTGAGCATGTACCTGAAGAAAATTTGAGAGCATGAATTCTACTCCTTTAGCATGGGTGGTTATGAAGTGTTTGATCAACATGAGACCCAAGTCCAGTGTTCCCTGTCGTGATATTGCTGGAATATTGCTAAAAGTGAAGTAAAACCATACACACACTTTCAGCAGTGTGGTCGGTTGTTTGCAGACTTTCCCAGTGTTGGAACTGAATTTGGTGTTTGGTGATCAATGCTTGGTTTATGTGTCATGTCCTTTAATAATAAACTTGAAATATAGTATTCCCAGAAATTATTGAGAATCATGTTGCGTCATGTAACTCATTACGTTTATTAACCCCCTGGATGCCACAGGGACATATATGTCCTTCCTCTACATACCTCACTTGGAAGTCCAATAAAATTCTAAATATACCACGCATATATAAATACTACACAGTTTTGAATTCTGCGGAAAATTCCCAGTTTATTGATACCATCCACTATCATCTCAGACCAAGCTAAAGTGCTGAAAATCGCCTTTCAAAATAGGCTTCATCGTAAATGTCGCCATTTTTCAAACTGTACAAAATCGAGATTAACAGCGTTATTTGCAGTATGTTTTGAAATGTGAAAATTGGATAATTACTGGGAGTAATGAATTTCAAAAATAGTATATTAATGATCACTGATATCAAGTTTTCATGTAACCAGGAATGATAATTCTGAAACGTCACCGATGTACCCAGAATCGGTTGGGATGTTTTCGAAAATACACTTACACGAACGCCGAAGTGCGCTTTCCGCCATATTGGATAGTGTTTACAAAATCACGTTTCGAGAAGGCCGGTATTGAGACGCCTATAACATAATGTATACTTCATAGTTAGCTGCGACAAATGCATCATTGAATTCCCCATATATCTTAGAATCAAATTACAAATGGTCTTTGTCACCAATACCAACTGTCTAGACAAAACGAAACGAAATATATTTAGTATGAAAACGAACGCTGTGCTCGAAAGACAGCGCTTGACTGAAATGTAAACAAAGAAAAATTCCAATTTTACACTGCGTAGCATTTTCGGAAATTTCCCAACATCCAGCCCTCTAATCATTGCTTACAATGGCTCAATACGCTTAGAATATTCAGGGGAAGAGTATCGTGGCAAAAAATAGCAAATTGAAAATAGATACAATGAAATAATTTGGTAATTCATAAGAAACTGTCAAACTTTCAGTGCAGCGTGACGCCATGACTGACGCAAAATCACGCAGAACGACAACGGTACTTATCGGCATTTCTGGCTTGTTCCGTCATTTACAATGTAAACGATAAGAACATATCAGAATACACAAATAGTCAGAATAATTCTGATTACTTGCATCTCACATTTATATACAAAAGATCCCTGAATCAAGCAAAAAGTCGTCGCAAAATCCCGTGTACCCTTCTCAGCGAAGCCGCCATTTTGAGAGAAATCGGTCATCGGTAGTGATGTCATACGTCAACATTGTTGCACATATTAGGCAATTTCTTTGAGGTGAAGGTCGGTTGAACAAGAGTAAACACAATGCCCATACCATTCCGATTGCACTTATAGTATTGTGATGTATATTTTGCGCATCGTTCAGATATTTTTTCATGAAACTGATTTCAGTATCTACATATATCCATGTTCAACACCATATCATGTGTGGATATAAGGTATCCGTGTTTATTCTTTGAAAGCTTTTGATTGTTTGAATAATATCTACATGGGAAATTGACTCAGTAAGTGTATTATACCACATTTTAAGCCCCTACACAAGTGTTGGAAGATCACACGTAGCCATTACTGCAACATGTGCTTTAGTTCACGTGATGTGCAATATTCAATACGTTGGGACAAATATTGCAGTTACATATGAACAGGTTAATAAACAGCGATTTAATTCCAACTTAGAAGTAAAACGGATAATATTAATGAAAATGATTTGTACATTTTATCAAATGTCGGGGCACACATACTACTGTTTAAAGGAATTGTCTTGTTCATTGTATTGGTTTGTGTCGTTTTTATAGACAAAACTATTATGAATATTAATTGACCAGGTGCTACTTTGTCAAGAACGTTTCATGATTCATTATCATTGTTTTTCGATAATAAAGTCAATTCAAATGCGATTAAAATATATCTGATGGCAGAATGTCTAACTCAAACAATATTTATACGGAAATTGTTAAAAATATATACATCAGGTCAAGTCTTAATTTCGACAAGCATTACGTCCATTTTCTAGTACTTCTTTACTGAAAAAGCGATCTCTTTGTACCTTTCATTGCATACTTATGAAGGGAATTGATTTCATAATCATGAGAAGAAAAGTCTTTTTCCTAAATGAATACTCGATGAATATTCAGGTGTCGTGAAATTTTCATTTAAGCTAAATTGATGCTAGGCAGGTGCGCGTGTTGCTCACAATAAGATATGTAGTAAAACCGTGTAATTGTTGATATATTCAGGACACTATTTCAGTGATAAAACCATTCATTTTATATTTTGGCTAAAAAGTGTTGAATTCTGACACAGAAGCCGATATCTTTTACACATTGAATGGAAATTAGGTTAGATATATACTAATCAGCAACCAGAGTAGTCTTTTTCCGACGTCACAAAATGCACAAAACATGCTGTGACGTCAACTAAAATGTCGCATTATTTTCAGTTATTTCATTACGTTTGAAAATGTGGCTGTTACTCCGTTAATAATGATGGAAAATTAATAAAAATACATCTACACAAACAGGAGAATATGGGAATCTAAGAACTAAAATATGTATCGGATAGGGACATCCAAATCGCTATTGCCTGATTTTTGATGTAGTACACTTGCATCTTTTCTTACAAATTGTGAAACTACCAAAAGGTATCCTCTCACACTGGGGAAATTTGTATTGGAATAGTTTGGTTCACTGTGAACAAAACATCACGAAAATATACTGTCCATATCCACAGCAAATTCTCTCCATGTGATCGGAGTTACATTGACCTAATGTAAACCATAGCTGAGTTATGCCCCCTTATCTTTATACGTGCATGACCTCTCTGTCGACGTTTGACGTCATAGTAGAAAATCGATTTTTGACATTTATTGCGGGTCATTTTTGATTTTGTGAGTATGACGTTATGCATTGGCACATACATCCATTTCATATACACTCATGTCGTTCAGATGTCAAGCTGTATTTTCTTCGCTCACACTTTCCGTAAAGATGCCAAATTAAAAAAATCGTAGCAGAGTGCTTTTATTGGTGCACGATAAAAAACTGAGAAATTTACTGTTTTTGAACACACACAAAAATTTTGAACAACTTTTAGCAGTGTCTATTTCTCAAACCCCTGAGGTAGCCGCAATTATATTTATACCAACGGATAGGAAATCAAATATTCTACATGTCTGTGCAATTCCATAGCCGTACGCAAAACCTGGGCCACGCGATCGCAAATCTCGCACAACGTTCACTTTTCAAACTTTATAAAAATGTGCGCCTGAAAAAAAACTCGGCATCCAGGGGGTTAACTTCTGGCGTTTTACTTACATAAACATGTTAAAACATCATCCTTTTACAGTCTCAGTCTTGTTTTAGTACTTTGTTAGACCTCCTCGCTCAGCAATGCATGCCTGAATACGCCTAGGCACACTACCCATCAAAGTTTGTAGGTAATCGTGTGACAGGGTATCCCAATATTGGACCACCTCGGCCTTCATATCTTCAATATTTCTCAGTCCCTTTTGGTTTATTCTGTCCTTCATCACTCCCCACACATTCTCGATTGGGTTTAGGTCTGGGCTGTAACTGGGCCAGTCTAAAACTTGAACATTTTCGCCCGACAACCACTGTTTTGTGTAGCGCACAGTGTGTTTTGGGTCATTATCATGCTGGAAAATCCAATCATCTTCATACAATGTTTGTGCTGTCGGAAGGTCACCATTTAGAATGTCAACGTATCTTTCTTTTGTCAAGTTTCCCGTGAAAACACACAATGGCGTCACTCCGCGAGCCGATATGCCACCCCACATGTGAAACTTCGGGCTATGTTATGGTCGCTGGTAGATAGGTTTGACAGTATCTTTGGTCCAAATTTTCACACAATTAGGGAAAAGCCAAACAGAACTTTCATCCGAAAAGAAAACATTATCCCAATCTTGATTTTCATGAGCCCGACACCAGTTTAAACGTTTTTCCTTTTGTGCATCTTTCGGGCATGTACATGATGTACCACATGCAGCATACACTAATAATAAACCATCAGGCTCTCTGAAATCATAAATGTAGTGCATCAACGGCGAGGGAATTCCACGTTTTTTCACCCAATTAAGTCTCTGTAATTCCTGCCTAACTGTTTCATTGCATACCTGAGGACTTCCTCTGCTAATCATTTCATTTCTGATGTTCTCAACACTTTTCAATTTGCCCCTACTCACAATCTGCCCAAGTCTTCGGCGATCCACAACACTGAATTTCCTAGGCCGACCTGCCCGGTTCCTGTTTGAAGTTGTTTTGAAGTTCTGTAAACTGTAGACAGAGGAATACCATGTCTAAAAGCTAACACTTTAGCATCAGCCTCACCCCTTTCAAAATCATCTAGAATGAGCTTTCTTTTCTCTCTTGCTGTAAATTCTGCCATGTCAACACAGGAAGCCGTCTGCTCAGACAAGGGAGATAACTCTTGACGTAATGAGCTGCCTTCTACGCCTTCAAGAGTTGTCTCCCTTATTTAGTATGCTTAGTGCATAGTGAAAGCCCTTTTTCCACTCTTAGCATCATAAGAAAAAAAACAAAGATTTTCTCAATAATTTCTGGGAACACTGTATAGGTGTGCTTATACATCATGAGAAGCACTTTTTTAAGGACACCTTTAGTACATTTTACAAAAGGTACCACATGCACATGTGACTCTTAAGACATCAGAAGTTTACATGTTTGGGACAGCTTTTGAAAATATGAATAAAGAGTAAAATGAGAGGTAGTTGTTTATGATGCCTCATATCATACCAGTCACATCACAATCAAGGATATCAACTGTAAATATTTGCATTGAGGTAAGAGTAAAGCCAATATCTGTGGCATCCTATAAATGCAGCTGAACACTGACAGCTGAATCATGTTCTCGGTGAACATGTCACAGTGGACATTTTCTGTCCAAATCATGGTGTTACTTGTCTGTGTATTCAGAAATGTTGTAGAGCGTCAGCTGGCCAGGTAAAACAACCATTGTCACATTTTCCCATAAAATGACAAAAGAAATCAATTTTGTTGAAGGTGTTTTATTGCAAAACAAAACAGTGCTGCATATCTTCCCAAGTAGTAGACTTGAAGAATACCATGTTAAACATAATGACATGTAGTCATTAAGTTGGTATACACACATACCTTTATGTCTGTCGAAAAGAATCCAACAAACAAGTAATGCCATTGGCTAACCACCAATGAATGTGTCAGTATATGGTATTTACAATTCTATGACACTGAACATTATACCCTTTGTATTTGCAAGAGCTTAGCTACCACTATAAAAAAAAGCCCCAGGGCTATAAAATAATCTGATATTTTGTTATGAACTCATGATAGGAAGCTACCTGTCACAAAAAGGCCAACAGAAACAAAATATGGAGCAAATATAACTCACAAAGCTGAATATTTTACGAAGGGATGATTTTCTTGTTTCTAAAACTTACAGCATACTTATTAGATAGTAAGACATAGCATCACATGTCATATATATCAGACCTCTGCATATATCATGAATTTCATTTTTCACAACTTCTTTGTTTCTGGCAAAGGGAAGCAGTTTACCATGCTTTCCCAGTAGACATGCAGACAACAAGTGGTTGCAGTTATGTGCAGCCTTAATTAAGAAGAAACTATCACAAAAGTCAGTTTTAATAAGAGTCAAGTTCATGAAATATGGTATACCTTTACTTTTCCAATGTTTACCAGATGCAGCATACACTAATAATAAACCATCAGGCTCTCTGAAATCATAAATGTAGTCCATCAAAGTAACCATCATCACTGGCACTGTCATGTACAGTGAAGTGGACCCTGTTCCTAGATATTTGTCAGCATTAAATTCTGTTCATTTGCTTTCTCATTAACTTCTACATATCTGTTTTCAACATCCATCAGAATAAATGCAATTGATTCTTATACAGCAACACCCCAACATACATCTGCGGCTGCTGTGAAGTACAAAAAGATATGTACTACTTTTATGATGTATAAAACAATATGCACAGCAATCAGAGCTCACTTATGTATGTGACAATGGCAAAATATGGCAACAGTGCCAGTTACCTGATAGCACTTCCTAATGCTCATCCTACAGAACATAGCTCTTTTAATTAATTTAAAATATGATAAAAATATATGCATGTAGAAACATGATCCTTTTGGAAATATTGCATTACAAAACAAATGACCATTTATGAGTGAAAAAGAACAGAAAAGGATAGTTTTCTTGACAGGGCAGAAAATACATCATGGCAAGTTACTGGAATGCATCACATGTCCTGCTGGAACACCAGTTGATTTGAACTACCTTGTTGACTTGAACATTAGCCACCCAGTTACAGTTAAGTTATTAGAAAACATGTGAAGAAGCACATTCTAATCCTGCTGATTTGATGACTGATTGTCAATATGAGGAGAAAACTGACAGAGGATGTCTGTACAAGGGGTGTTTACATTAGGTACTGATGTGGTAGCCACTGGTGGTTCATACAACTGCAGCAATCAGTACCTAAGAACTGTGACAGTGATACTGCATGTCATGGTGACATAAATAATCTGGTGAAATAAATAATACAAGTAACTGGAATTACTTGTAGTTTCTGGGATACCCATCCTTAATGATGCTGTACCTTTCTTTTTAATTGACTCTACATTATACATGAATCATTAGTCCCATGCACTTGGAATAAAGCATGCAAACCCTACAGTTTATGGAGTTTCAATATTTCCTTTGTACAGATGATAGTAAATTACATTTCAAACTTGTGGTCAATTTCTGAATGTACTGGGTAAAAAGTTCTTACTTTCCGAGGTTTTTAACTATTTCTATTTGTCATACACCCTTGACCAGAAATGGAACATTGCCCTTAACACCTACAGTTTATGGAATTTTGAAGATGTTCTCTAAGCTCATTACAGTAAACAGCATTTCATACTTGTTAAGAAGTTGTGATTCTACCTAGTCAATAGTTCAAATTTTGAGAGATTATGAACAATTTTATTTGTCACATCACCTTAACAACATATTGAATTAACGCCTTTAAAATTTACAGATTAAGGAATTTGGACATGTTCATTGGGCTGATGATACCAAATTGCATTTCAGACCTGTGATTAATTTTTCAATGTACTTGCTTAAGACTTCTATTTTTTACAGATTTTTAACTTTTTTATTTGTCACATGACTGTCACCAAAAATGGAATAATGCCTTTAAAATCTACAGTTTAGGGAATCTGGACATGTTCTCTGGGCTGATGATACCAAATTGCATTTCAAACTTGTCATTAACTTTTAAATGTCCTTGCTCAAGACTTCTATTTTTCACAGATTTCTAACTTTTTTTATTTGTCACATGACTGTGACCAAAAATGGAATAACGCCTTCAAAATCTACAGTTTAGGGAATTTATTAAAATCTAAATATTTTAGATATTTAAATACTTACCTTACCATAGGTCTTATGCATACTACCTCTAGCTTCGCTAAACGAGATCAGACAGTCATTGATTCGCCATCCCCTCGATGGCTACCTCATGTAATCTACGAATGTAGTCACGGAAGTGACGTGATCTCTCCACTCCCGCGAGAGCGCAGAATCCAAAATTCACTTTTACCGTCAACCGGAAGGTCCGAAGAGTCCAAAGTGGGGAGGAGCATCCAGCGTTGGGAGGGAGTCATCGCCCTATGGTAAGGTAAGTATTTAAATATCTAAAATATTTAGATTTTAATAAATTTTTAACTTACCTTACCATAGGTCTTATGCATATCTCTTTGACAGATGGATGGTGGTGTGGACTCTGGCGGACCATCCCTCAGCAAACAGTGCACATGCATTAGGAGAACTCGGAAACCAATGCCAACGGTCTCAGGATAATACCTGGAACAGGACAAAGAGAACCCGATAGAACGCCAAAGAAAAACCGACGCACCCTGGGGGTGAGGTTAATCTTAAGACCAATGGTAAGTAACAGTGTAGTTACCTAATGGGCGGACGGTCGGGTAAGTTGCTGAGCAACCACCAGTGGACCAAATGACTGTAACCCCTCCAAGTCTTCAACTGCCAAGTCCCTCAAGTAGTGGGAAGCGAAGACAGTTGACGACTTCCAGAAACAGCCCTCCATGATCTGTGGTACCATGCAGTTTCGATGGAGGGCCATTGTAGACGCCAAAGCCCTGATCTCGTGCGGGTTACTTGCTACCGGATGAGGCAGGTGCTTGTCGTCATTGGCCGCCAGGATTGTCGATCTGAGCCAGAGGGCAATAGTATTCCTGTTTACTTTGCCTTTGCAGGTCGAGGCAAAGGGAATGAATAACCTTTTGCGGGATCGTCTCCTAGAAGCTGACCTTTCAATATAGCATCTCAGAGCCCTGACTGGACATAACAGCTCCTCCTCCAAGTCATGACGACCCAAGACCGTAGACAAAGGAGGGATGGAAAATAGTCTGTTGGGCTGTCCGGGAAGCTGGTTCTTAGCCACAAAATCCCAAAGCAAACCCAAATGAACACGTCCATGCCTTGACTGTTCAAAGCGGATCTGAGTAACGCCAAGAGCATGGATCTCGCTGACTCTAGCCGCTGTTGCCAAAGATAGTAAGAAAGCCGTCTTCTTGGAGAGATGTTCGAAAGAGGCTTCCTCTAACAGCTCATACGGCGGACCTCTGAGATGTTGAAGGACGACATTCAGATCCCAAGCTGGAGGACAGAACTTGGCCTTCCGGTCTTCCAGCTTGAAAGCTTTGAGAAGCGCAATAAGTTCCGGGACCTTGGAGATCTGTGCATCTGACTTGATAGTAAGGACAGAATTCAGTGCTGACAAATAGGTGCCTAAGGTGCTGCCTCTGAGATGTCTAGAGTTCCGTAGAAAAAGAAGGAACTGTGCCACAAACTGAGGGGATGCTGCCATGGGATCTTGAGACCTTTGTGCGCAAAAATTCTCGAACGAGTGCCATTTGTCGTCATAAAGATCGGGTAGAAACTCTATGTGAGCGAGCTATAACGCTTGCTACACGCGTAGAGTAGCCCTTAGCCTTTAACGCCCTCTGCAAATGACCCATGCGTGAAGATGAAAACGTAGTGGATCCGGATGCAGTTGTCGACTGTGTGGATGTCGGAGAAGATGCAACCACTCTGGAAGTTTGTATGGGTCTCCGCTGGCGAGCAGTCGAAGGTCGGGAAACCAAGACCTGGCCGGCCACCAGGGCGTGACCAAAAGCAGTCAGAGGTTCTGTGTCAGTCTGATTTTGGCAACTATGTCTGTAAGAAGGACTGGAGGAGGGAACGCGTACACATCCAGACCTTCCCATGACAGAGACATCGCGTTGACAGCCCACGCCTGCAGATCCGGCACGGGAGACACATACGTTGGTAACTGGTGATTGAAGCTGGTGGCAAAGAGATCTACCAGTGGTCTCCCGAGTTGACAGCAGATCTGGCGAAATGCGTTCGGATGGAGCATCCACTCCGTAGGGCACGGTTTGCCGGGGCGTGACAGGGCGTCTGCCAGAATGTTTTTGCAACTGGGAATCTGACGAGCCGCGATCACGATGCCGTTGCTGTCTACCAGGTCCGCTAAGAGGAACATCTGGTCCAGAAGTTCTTTGGATCTGGTTGTACCCTGATTGCGAATCACCCACACGACTGCGGAATTGTCGGACGCCACCAGAAGCCTGGAGTCTGTTAGAAACGGTAACCAATGGTGGACCGCTAGGATGACTGCCTGCATCTCCAGGTTGTTGATATGCCACTTCCTTTCGGCGTCTGACCACAGCCCTGAGGTTGTCTGGCCGTTCAAGTGAGCACCCCATCCCAGGAGGGATGCGTCTACAAACAACTCATGGTCATGTTTGAAGCTTGTCAAACAAACACCGGCGCAGACGTTCCACTCTACCGTCCACCACCTGAGGTACCGATGCAAGTGCGGCGGTAGAAGAAATGATGACTGGAGGTCGTTCTCTCGAATAAATGGTAATAGGAACCTCTGAAGTGGGCGCAGCATAAGCCGTCCTCTGAGGAGGAGGTCTTGCGCCGACGTCAACAGACCCAACAGAGACTGCCACTCTCTGAGGGTTAGAGGTAGGGACAGAGCTCGATCCGTAAAGGCGAGAATCTTCTGCCATCGATCGGGAGGGACCCTGACAAGATTGAGCCGGGTCAGGAACAACCCCCCGATGAATGTTAACTCCTGCGTTGGCTCTAGTTGCGACTTCTCGGTATTGATGATCCATCCCAACTGATGTAACAGGCGTGTGGAGAAGTCCAGTTGTTTGCGTAGCAACTGAGGATTGCAGTGATTCAGAAAACAATCGTCAATGTAAGGATCGAAGTCTATCCCCTGAAGGTGCAGGAATCAGGTGACCGGCAGCGTGATCCGCGTGAAAAGCCACGGGGCCGTAGAAATTCCAAACGGCAGTACCCGACATTGGTAGTGTACCCCGTTGAATATGAACCGCAGGAACTTCCTGTGACGTGGGAAAATAGGAACGTGCAGGTAAGCAGCCTGTAAATCTAGGCTGGCCATCCAAGCTCCGGGTGACAACTTGGCTCGGATCTGATCCAGTGATGTCATTCGGAAATGCGGGGGCTCGGCTAAATACAGGCTGTTGAAAGTCGCCATGTTGTGAATCATCTGCATTTTGGTGGAGTCTTTCTTGGGTACCAGGAAGATGGGTGAATAGAACCCTGGGGAGTGATGGGGTTCTGGCACTATCTCTATAGCACGTTTGGTTAACAAAATGTTGATGTTTTCTAGTATAGTGAGTGAGTGAGTTTAGTTTTACGTCGCACTTAGCAATATTCCAGCTATATGGCGACGGTCTGTAAATAATCGAGTCTGGACCAGACAATCCAGTGATCAACAGCATGAGCATCGATCTGCGCAATGGGGAACCGATGACATGTGTCAACCAAGTCAGCTAGTCTGACCACCCGATCCCGTTAGTCGCCTCTTACGACAAGCATAGTCACCTTTTATGGCAAGCATGGGTTGCTGAAGGCCTATTCTACCCCGGGACCTTCACGGGTCTGTTTTCTAGTATAAGTACCTGTTGATCTATTGAGTACACTCGTGACTGGGGAGTGGTAGTCAACGGCGGAGCTCCGGCTAGTGGTAGCTTGTAGCCGGTTCTCAGGATCTTGCAAACAAACGGGTCTTCCAGGAATGTCCAATTGGCCCAAAAGACCCCTAGTCTCCGACCTACAGGGGTCGGATGAACTGGCACGACTGGGGGTGGGACAACCTAATTGTCCATGGCTTCAGCGGCCGGAGTAGGGGCGCCTGCCCCTACCTCGACCGGACGTATAGGGCACATCCCTGCCGCGTTCTTGGGGTTTACGGTGCACTTCCGAGTCCTTAGTACGACCTCGTCCCCTCCCAAACGAGGAATGGATAGACTCTCTTCTGGGCACATATCTTTTCTTGGCACTTCCCCTGGCTTGGCCACGAAAAGCAGAACCCAAGGCCTCAAAGGTTGATAATGCCACTTCCGTGTTTGTGGGTTCAGCGTGTTGTTTATACACCGTCG
This sequence comes from Haliotis asinina, assembly GCF_037392515.1. Classification (NCBI taxonomy): domain Eukaryota; kingdom Metazoa; phylum Mollusca; class Gastropoda; order Lepetellida; family Haliotidae; genus Haliotis; species Haliotis asinina. Next base: position 75,496,986 of record NC_090280.1, read on the forward strand.
GAATCTTTTCGTCAAAGAGGAACTTAGACGTAAATGGCGTAAGAAGTAGCTGTTGTTTAAATTCCTCTTGCCAGGTGCAAGCCTCCAGAAAACCAGATCGTCGCATAGTTGTTGTAAATGTCCAAGCAGGTCATGTAGTACTCTGCCTTGCCAAGCAAATATGGTAGTTAAAAGATCCACCCTCGAGGCATTATCCTCCGATAAATCCATGGCTGCAGCGGAGGTGGCAGACGCAAGCGCTGAGATAGGTTTAACCATGCGCTTCAGTTCCGTGTCAATAGCTGCTAGCTTTGAATCCTGAACTCTGTAAGATGACGAAGTAGAGCTTGACAACCTCTTGATAGAGTCGTCTTGCACAGCCCCGTTGTCGGCAAAATCCAGACTGTGAACTTTATAGTCTGATTTCTTAGACTTGGATGCTTTAATAGTAGGATTTAGGGATAATTTCTAGTAAAGAATCTAGTAAAGCTACAGCATCCGCCACCATGGGGTGAGGTGGAATGATTAATTCGGGAGACAGGTGAATTGCCGCCGGGTTGCTTGAATCAGAAGAAGGTGAAGGACAGTCCGGTAATCTATCGGCAATCCACTCAAAGACAGCAGTTAAGGGAAGATAGGTGCCATCATTATCACCATCATTGCCAGGATCCTCCTCGTAATCTGGACAAAAGAACTGTTCCTCGTGATCCTCCCAGGAAACAGAGGTTGATTCCCGTCGCTGATTAGAGTTGGAGGCAGAATTCTTAGTATTAAATTCGTTGCAGGAAGTCCACGGTGGTTCTCGCGATCGCGAACGCTGGGATCTAGAGAGACGCCGCGGCGATCTTGAACGGGACCGCACCCTACGTCTACTTCTGGTACGTGAGTCTTCCTCTAAAGAGCGCCTTGGAGATCGGGAACCAGACCAGGAGCGTCGGCGCCAGCTACGATGAGGAGAGCCGGAGCGTCCACCCCTCGGGGACTTGGAGCGAGACCTGCGCTGGGAACGCTCAGCCTCCAAGTGCCGAGAGCGTTCTTCATCCAACTGGCGCTGTAACACTTCTTCTCTAGAAAGTGTATGAGACACCCTGAGTATCCGATAAGGAGTAGGCACAGGAGCAGGGTCCGGTAACAACGTTGGCGCTGGTGTTGGTATAGGCGCTGGTGTCGGAATAGGCGCTGGTGTCGGAATAGGCGCTGGTGTCGGAATAGGCGCTGGTGTCAGAATAGGCACTGGTGTCGGGATAAGCGCTGATGAAAACACAGGTGCAGACATAATCAAAGGCACCGGGACAGGCAGTGGCGCTGGTACAGGTAACGGCGCTGGCGTAAGTCTAGGCGCTGACGATGGTGAGGGTGCGGACGACGAGGTAGGGAGTACAGCAGCGCCAGGCGTCAAAAGAGACCGCAGAAGCCTCTGAACTTCAGGGTGGGATAGGGCATCAGGGTGAGATAGGTCTACAAAAGCGTCCTAACGTGTAACTCTGGAGACGAGCGCGCCGGCGTAATAGATGAGCTCCCCACACTAGGCGTCGATACTGGTACTGAAGGTGGTGGTAGCTCCTGGTCGTCAGGTAAGGATCCCAGGGAAGACGCTGGCGACGACATTCTTCTTTTACGTTGCGTAAAATGCTTCCTCCGAACCGCCAAAAAGGTCTTGAAATCTGCCAGAGATAATGTCTGACAGTGTAGGCACCGATTATCAAATGGAGCAAACAGCGGACGCACAATCCGGACACCAGGGATGTGGGTCTTTGGCTGACTTCTGCCCCTTGCAGATAGTACAAAAGTCATACACAAAACTGTAACAGACAAGAAACCAACATTTGACGACAGGTTGACACAGTGCCAGGAGGAAAACCCCCTACATAATAAATGTAGAAAGTAATTGCACCCTTACATAAAAAATAGGCACACCCGTAAGTGCGGGGCAGCGAAAACGACAACCAAAATGGCTGCCTTCGATACGCTGAATTCAATGGCAGAAAAAGGTACGAAAAGTACCAAAATCACAAGTAAAATGACCAAGCATGGACAAATACATGAAGGGCAAACAACCAGCAAGATGAACTACCCCCATGGACGCCATGCCGTTCTCACACACGACAAGGACAAACCCATGCCTGAGTGAGAAAAAACAACACGAGGTAGCAAGGTAAGTGCAGTTAAATACTTGTTTAACTTGACATACACAACAAAGGGATACAAACCATACCTACCAAAGAGTAGCAACTTTATTGAAACTACACAAAGTAGATACACAGCAAACCAACATGTCCGTTCGCACGCACGCTTAAGGTAAAAGTGAATTTTGGATTCTGCGCTCTCGCGGGAGTGGAGAGATCACGTCACTTCCGTGACTACATTCGTAGATTACATGAGGTAGCCATCGAGGGGATGGCGAATCAACAACTGTCTGATCTCGTTTAGCGAAGCTAGAGGTAATATGAATAAGACCTATGGTAAGGCAAGTTAAAAATTTGGACATGTTCACTGGGCTGATGATACCAAATTGCATTTCAAACTTGTCATTAACTTTTCAATGTACTTGCTCAAAACTTCTATTTTTAAAGATTTTTAACTTTTTTATTCGTCACATAACTGAGACCAAAAATGGAATAATGCCTTAAAATCTACAGTTTAAGGAATTTGGACATGTTCATTGGGCTGATGATACCAAATTGCATTTCAAACTTGTGATAAATTTTTCAATGTACTTGCTCAAGACTTCTATTTTTTACAGGTTTTTAACTTTTTTTTTCGCCACATGGCTGAGGCCAAAAATGGAATAATGCCTTTAAAATCTACAGTTTAGGGAATTTGGACATGTTCTCTGGGCTGATGATACCAAATTGCATTTCAAACTTGTCATTAACTTTTCAATGTACTTGCTCAAGACTTCTATTTTTCACAGATTTTTAACTTTTTTTATTCATCATATGACTGTCACCAAAAATGGAATAATGCCTTTAAAATCTACAGTTTAGGGAATTTGGACATGTTCTCTGGGCTGATGATACCAAATTGCATTTCAAACTTGTGATTAACATCCCAGTGTACTTGCTCAAGACTTCTATTTTTTACAGATTTTTAACTTTTTTATTCATCACATGACTGTCACCAAAAATGGAATAATGCCTTTAAAATCAATGGCAAGTGGGTGCATGAATTACCCTAACTAAATGCTAAATCTAGAAATTCAACAGTGCCGCTGCACTCAGTTCATAATGCTTCACTTGAGAGCAACAGTAGACATCAACTGAATTCCAAGCTGTCTGCAAAATGTTGATCTGGACTAGGGGATCAACCCAACATGGGATGAATGGTGAACAACCTGTGAACATATGAAGTTAATCATTAATAAAAACATTTGGTTTTAATGTCATAACCTGAAGGGAGGAAAATATGAGAAAAATATAATGAATTAAACATCAAACATAAAAATGTTTTATTGGACAATTACGGCTAAAATCTGTCAGAAGCCTTTGAACTGTCAAATACATTTATTCACTGAATGGAAAAATGACAAATATGTCATTAGCCATGCCACTACAGAGCCGAGGGAATTGTCTGATTGTTAGTATGGCATATAGTATTGGTACTAAGGGTTCACAGAAAGCTGAGCATATACTGCCTCACCAGTGGAAACTTGCAAGTCAAATACATCTTTTCTGTGTATCTGTCTCAGTAATAATTACATCAACAATAATTTCCTTTATATCAGGCATCAGGAAGATGCTTCTGCATCTGTGACTAAAACTTTACATATGACCATAAAAATCACATTTGATATCTCATATCAGATCACACATATTTTATTTGATATTTGTCAACTAGCTTTCCCTGAGATAGGGAATGTTGAGTTTGACTTATTGTTCCCATATCAAGGCATTGTGATTACACTGCCCTTTAGGAAGTGATCAAATGTAATGTATGTCATGTTTGGGATTACACTTTCTTAGTAAAGTACAAATTCTAGTACTTTTTTGGTTGAGTCCCACTTGGGACTTGAACCTGCACCCTATCGCCAGCACACAAAGTCAGCTGTCTAGACGGATCAGCCACTGTGACTTCCTTACTGGTTGTGCCTGAAATGTATCAATATCAATCATTAGGATCAATTGTATTTCACATGTTTTTGTTTATTTTTTTGTTGTTGTTATCAAATGCCACACTCAACAATATCTAAGCTATATGGAGAGGTATAGTAATAAATAATGTCATGTTTACCATTCTTTTTTTTTATCTCACATTATGTGATTAATGTTAATAATGTTATAAAATTTACTGAAAATGAACAAGAGTAGAGAAACATATTCAGTGCAAAAGCCACAGATACTAATCTATATTTATTGACATGTTCATGTACCATGACTGGCTTAGCTATGGATGTGAAAAAATACATTTTAGGTACAAGGACATACTATTCAAAAACTGACTCTTCCTTAATTGTATATTGTTCATTATATACAACAACAACAAAAAAAAAAGAAAGTGGGAACATCACAAAATTTGATAGTCATATACATATATAAACTGAATCATGGTGAAGTCATTTATACTCTTAGATAAATGTTAGTTTTTGTGCGCTTAATGGTCACTTTAAATAAAATTCAATATTTGTTGAGTTTGAGTGAAAAGAAACATTGTCAAAAACAGCAAAAAACAAGGGTGTTGAAACACACCAGCACCAAGTTTGATTCAAACTCCCAAACACAACAGCCTAGTGCATGAAGAAGACAGACTTCCTCACAATGCACAGGTAATGGCAACAGGGCACTGGCAGTATATTTAGTGATAACATTTTTCTATCTCAACCTATATAATGTGTTGACTAAAGAAGAATGACTATTAATGATATATGTCCATGATAGTCCTGGTTGAAAAATGTGTTCCAAATTAAACATGATTTGTACATACTAAACCTTAGTACAAAAATACATGAGCATGATGATTACTGTTGACTTCTGCACTCCAAATAATTTTAGCAAGCCTTAACTTACATAGCATGTGCATGTTGATGCTGCTGCACAACTTACAGTGTTGGACACTGACCAAAATGTGTCTACGATCCAATGCACCAGCCTACAGAAAAAGTCTGTTTGTCCTGCTGGATTGCTGGATTCAAATATCATTGCTTCCAGAAAGGAGGACTATAAAAATACTTTAAATCTAATCTATACACTTGTTGTTCTTCCAAATTAATGATGTTTTATATCTTGGAAAAGTGGTAATCAGCATCATGTCACAACCACAATGAAACAAGGGTCATCAGAAGCTGACATATTCCCCTGGCCCCCTTTGTGTGCAGACTATTTGTGTTGCAGACCTCTAATGTACAGTGCACAACCCACAAATCCGTTGGCATATGACCAGATGGTGGCCAAATGGATACTGGCAAACTCCAGTACAGCAACATGCAGTGAACTTGGACTAAGTACTGTGACTATGTGTCCCAGTGTGCTGTTCAGACTGACATCAAGTGATCGAGGGAAACAATACCAGTGCCTTGAGCATGTACTAATGTGTGGATATGTGTGCTATATAAGTATCCTATATCATGTCATATCATGTCATATCATGTCATATCATATCATATCTCACTTAAGGTTAAAAATATAAATTATATCTGTAATCAGCAAAGTCACCATTTCAAGATCTGTATCATATATGTGCCAAGATCTGTTGAAAGATATGAAATGGTTTTCGAGTTGTGCTACCAAGTTTTACTGACAGATATTTAGAAGTTTTTTGAGTTCTGCTCCGGAAACGAAACACACCTATAACTTTTGAGAAACTTTTTGTCCTAAATGTTTCCACGGAAACCGAGATAATAATAAATCACAAGAGTCATCAGAAGATGACATATCCCCCCGGCCCCCACATATTTGAAAGGACAAATCATCTGACAGTTACTTAATGACTTTTTAGACTAAGTTTGAATTGTTTCCATGGAAATCAAGAAAAATATAAACGCCATGTATCTGTAAACAGTGAGGCACCACTTCAAAATCCTCCATTTGATAACTCACACAAACCTGTAAACAGCAAAAGGCACCACTTTACATTCTTACTGTCAAAAAAAAAATTTGCAGAAAAATACTCAACGTTTTTTGAGTTCTGCTCCAGGAACGAACCCACTGCACCATTTGACTAAGACCAAAACGTTTCATAGAAAAACAAAAAAAATGTCAAAAATCTGTCACTAGCAACAGGCACAACCATAGGTTGAGATTACTGTATCTATCAATTTTGGTATAAAATTATGAAACGGTTTTTGATTTATGCTCCGGAAATGAACTCCACCCTTCCCTTTTGAGACAAAGTCTGAATTGTTTCCAGGAAAAAAAATGACAAAAATCTGTAAATAGCTAAAGGCACCACCAAAATGTATTTTTGGTATATCTACCACTTTTACTGAATAATATTGAACAGTTTTTGAGTTATGCTCTGGGAAGAAAATCATTATGGACAACCAGACGGACAGACAGATGAGATGTCGACTATAAAAGGGAACTGAATGATACTTCAATACTTTCTCCTGTCCAACATATCCATAAAGAGGAGATTTTTTGCATTGAAATAGCTGTTAGAGACAAATTAGGTCTATTATAACCCTCAGGTAACACTATTTCAAAAATGCTTTGCAAAATGTATTTCTGCATTAATGAAGAATCTTTTATAATCAAACAGATACCATAGGATTTCACTCATTTGTCACAAAAGAAGGGGGGCATGTGATAGTTCCAAGCAAAGGCATATTTCGAATATCGAATAATGTTTAAACCTAAAAACTGGTAACTACACAACTTCCTGTTCATTAATGGTCAGTTCTTTGCCTTCCTATACTGACACAACAGAGTCTACTACATTAAAGGAATATGATTTTGATACTCATGACCTCATGTGATTGAGATTTAAAATAACTTCAACAACCCCACATTTCATACATTAGTCAGTTTTTTAAAAAAATGAAGAAAACTTAAGGAGTTTATTGGTTACTCTCCTCAAAGTGAAAAAAAAAAACCTCAGAAATACAAATCTAATGAATAAGTTTAAGTGAGTCATTAAATTTGATATTGAGACACAGCCTGGACCAGAAGACTTACTAAACATGGTATGCACCTACATGTCCAGTTGTGACAGCATCTACAAGGTGGTAGAGGATATCAGTGCAAAATGAGGGTGCTTGATTACATACTGCCAACATTAGCCTAACTTGGATGTGAAGGCTTCTGATTATGCTGATTGTGTAAAGATACACCTCCCCTGTCACAACAAGTCTTTCTACAAGTTGAAAATGGTGTCAATATCATGTTAAATGTCAAATAGGAAATTAACAGCCATGAGACTACATACTTGTTTGAAAGTCAATAATGAAAAAAGTGTTTTTTAAAAAGAAAACCATGTCTATTCATATGCAAAAAGGGTCAAACAGAATGAATGAATCATATGCAACATTGTTTACTTCAATCAAAAGGGTTTGTGACATGTTGTGCCAACAACAGTGAACACATTTCGTACTCACAATACTCACATCTTGTGACTTTACACTGAGAAGATTAACTCAGACACCCAAATAGTGGCAGAGGCGACTTTATCCTAATTTGTTGTCAAATTTATCTGTTCTATGAATTTAAAAACCAGGTAACAATGACTCGACAATGTGGGCTCTTGTCACTGATAGACCACAAAACAAAGCTGTGTTCAAATCTGGGCCACTAAACAATCCATTCCATTTAAAGTAGCCATAGCTTCACGCCCAGTACTATGAAATCTGTCACTATTTGCCAACTGGTATCCATGGTAAAATATCAACAGGAAAGCATAAAAGTATGAATTATTAAAGTGTGTACTTGCCTTTACAGGTTGCTTAAAACTGAAGTGTTTTCCCACTAACTTCCACAGCAACATTATGTTTCATTGAAAAATATCCTTCCTTAACAGGCTGTTAACATGTTGCTGAAAAGTTATCACCATATTTTAGCAGTATTTACGAAAATATTCCGCACAATAAGAATTAGTCATGGTACTTACTGAGCTATTCACCAATATGGCCTGTCAGTTCACTGCTGCTGATCATGTTTTTATATAAGACGGCAGAAGAGAATCATGGCAGTACAAATAGGTGTTTCCTCACAATTTACTCTATCGCCATTTCAGAATTCCTTGTCTCATTTGTGAATTAATGTATGTTTGTATCATGATACAGTAACCTCTGATATTTGATTGTGTGACTAGTTGATTGATTTTTGCGCAAGACTGATAGGGAATGGAGCAATTAATCACTTTTGTTAACATGCACTATTATGTATGATATAGATTGTTATTATATTGATTGTGATATTGCCCCGACTAAGGTGAAAACATTTATGCAGTTCATAACTGTTTCTTTAATTTTCCTCTTATGTTACATCCCACAAGATTCTTGAGCTGTCCTCTAGTGTTGTGAAAAAACACTGCAAACAAAACAGAAATTGTTAATTCAATGCCCTGAACTGTGCACACTGATACTGATGTACTGGCGATAACTGTTAGGAAGCAATTACTATTTGACAGCCATATTGGCATGGAATGACCATCTCAATTTTGCTGTGTCCACTGTCAACAATGGTCACCCGAAGTTTCAATCTGAAACACTCTAAACAACCTTGAACTTGGAGTCAAATCATGGATGGGTGGAGTCAATACAATGTGCACATTGTGGACCAAAAGAAATTTCAGTAAAGTTCAGTGTCTTTCATCTGATCTTTAATGAAAGCTATCACAAGTCACCCTGAAGAAATTGAGCCCAGACAGAACAGCCCATTTACACAAAACACTGTATTCTCCTCTTCCATTATATGCCGGGAGGATAATAATGAATAACTTTTCTCTGATGATACATCTGTATATCCGAAATGGGATCCCAAACTTTCGACTCCAGAAAACCTTTAGCAAACCCCTCTCAAAACCATCAATTCGTCGAGCAAATGACGTTAGTGCCACATCAGGTTTTGCATGTGCAATCGTTCATGTGATCTTTGCATCGAAGTTTTCCTCATTTGCACATGTTTGCATTGGCCTCAAGAAGTGAAACAAGAGTCATCAGAAGATGACATATCCACCCGGCCCCCACATGTTTGAAAGGAAAAATAATCTGAGAGTTACTCATTGTTTTCATAGACTAAGTTTGAATTGTTTCCATGGAAATCATGAAAATTATAAATGCCATAGATCTGTAACCAGCAAAGTCACAATTTCAAGACATGTCTGATATATCTGCCAAGATCTGTTGAAAGATATGAAATGGTTTTCGGGTTGTGCCCTGGGAACAAAGCCCACCCCTCCATTTTGAGAGAAGTTTGAGAGTTCTGCTCTGGAAATAAAACACACCTTTCACTTTTCAGGCAAGGTCCAAAATGTTTCCATGATCACAAGATCCTATACATAGCAAAAGGCACCACTATAGGTTCTGATTGATATATCTACCAAGTTTTGCAGAAAAAACACTGAACGGTTTTTCAGTTCTGCTCCGGAAACGAATACCATCCCCCCATTTTGAGACTAAGTCTGAAACGTTTCCATGGAAACCGAGAAAATAATACATCACAAGATCCTGTACATGGCAAAAGGCACCACTTCAGGTTCTGACTGAAATATTGTGACGACACAAGCAGAAGACCGTTAGATCATCCTATGTCACCTACGTGACAGATTTCTGCTGGCTACACGAACCAGGGCTGAGATGTTAAGAGGTCGACTGTCCTCACGGACCATTTGAAATCATATGCGGGCAGCCAGTCTCCATTCTCAACCTCCATATTGTGACTTGACATTCTGTATACCCATGTTTTGGAAAGGAGGTGTAGCCTAATGGAACTGATTGTGGCACTGTCAGTGTATCGAGTACATCACTCAGTTCTCAGCAATGAAATAATAACAATTTAATCATCTTACCATCTCTTGTTCTTTCATAGTGCCCTAAAGAAAGAATATTTCTTTTTTGACTCAGCATGCTTAAAAACTTCTCTCCACACATTCTGCAGAATTCATCAGACTAGAAAAGAAGCAACTAAATATTAGATATTAGTTGTAATTACTGCATGGATACAAAATTTCAAGAACACAAAATTCTTACACAAAATCATCAAATCACAGATGTCAGATGATTCAGTCAGCACTGAAGGCTGTACACAATGCATTTCAAGAATAGGCCCAGCAAAAAGAAGATGCGTTTCATTTCCTACCAGTCCAAGAGTTGCTTAGGGCTGGATGAAGCTCTTCTGGGGCTGCTGGCTGCAGGTTCAAGGTACGCTCTGACTGTCTGCCTGACATGCCAAGAAAGTGGCCAAAGTGGGCTGGGATGAGAGAGAAAATGAATGAAATGTTGAGTCAAGAGGGGATTGCACATGGTAAAAGGGATGCAGTGGGGTCTCTGCACAAGACAAAGCAACCAAGAGGGTACAGAGAGGGTCCTAAAGCGCTGAGAGTACGGAAAGTGGTGCCCGAAAAGAGAGAGAGAGTGAATGAAATATTTGGTCTAAAGAAGTCTGTACAGGCTCCAAGTGATCAGGGGAATGGTCTGCACCAGCCACAATCAACCATGAGGGGCCAGGTAGGGGGCAAGACTTCAACCGGGACTTAAGACCTTGTCGGAGCTTAAGACCTGGTAGACAAGGTCTTAAGCTCCGACAGGGTCTTAAGTTCCGACTGGTCCTTTTCTGAAATGGTAGGGCAACATGAAGATGCTTTTCATGTCCTACCAGTCTCTTGGGGTGCCTGGGGCTGGATGGATCTCCCCTGAGCAGCTGCCACAACCTGTCATCTACCCACTGACTGTTCGCCATGAAGCGCAGAGAGTGCGGAAAGTGGTGCCCGAAAAGAGAGAGAGAGTGAATGAAATATTTGGTCTAAAGAAGTCTGTACAGGCTCCAAGTGATCAGGGGAATGGTCTGCACCAGCCACAATCAACCATGAGGGGCCAGGTAGGGGGCAAGACTTCAACCGGGACTTAAGACCTTGTCGGAGCTTAAGACCTGGTAGACAAGGTCTTAAGCTCCGACAGGGTCTTAAGTTCCGACTGGTCCTTTTCTGAAATGGTAGGGCAACATGAAGATGCTTTTCATGTCCTACCAGTCTCTTGGGGTGCCTGGGGCTGGATGGATCTCCCCTGAGCAGCTGCCACAACCTGTCATCTACCCACTGACTGTTCGCCATGAAGCGCAGAGAGTGCGGAAAGTGGTGACTGAAAAGAGAGAGAGAGTGAATGAAATATTTGGTCTAAAGAAGTCTGTACAGGCTCCAAGTGATCAGGGGAATGGTCTGCACCAGCCACAATCAACCATGAGGGGCCAGGTAGGGGGCAAGACTTCAACCGGGACTTAAGACCTTTTCAGACTTAAAATATTTAAATATTTAAACTCCAACAGGGTCTTAAGTTCCGACTGGTCCTTTTCTGAAAAGGTAGGGCAAAATGAAGATCCTTTTCATGTCCTACCAGTCTCTTAAGGTGCCTGGGGCTGGATGGAGCTCCCCTGAGCAGCTGCCACAATCTGTCATCTGCCCACTGACTGTTCGCCATGAAGCGCCGAGAGTGCGGAAAGTGGTGACTGAAAAGAGAGAGAGAGTGAATGAAATATTTGGTCTACAGAAGGCTGTATAGGCTCCAAGTGATCAGGGATTACCGAGATTGTCAAGAAGGGATAAAAATAATTCCATAAATACTACGAAATTGTTGATATTTAAGTGATTTCCAGTTATGAAAGAAATATAAATGACATTTAAGAGTCAATAAGTGTGCTGTCTTTAACAACAACCTCTACACAATGGTATTCTAGAGAGAACTGGCCTCTTGCAGACATATTAACTGGTGAAGGTTTTGGCATACTGGTTATTTTTTATGCTTTATGTTTATATTGGCTTCATACCAGAAACTATTAAATTTACACTTTAAAAGAATTTATTTGTCTACTTCAGATACAAGACCAAAACTGCAGAAGAATGAGTTGTCATTCTTGGAAAAAATGGGGACATATATATTTCTTTTTATTTTTCAAAATGTGAACTAGCACAGAGCGTGACTAGCATTGCTTCGGCTTGGGTAACCTGCCTTACATCAGTGCACTATCAGAGTTGACCCACTTTTGACATGCGCGGAAATAGCCTAATTGGGTGTGGCAATATGCATCGCATAAGTATTACGTCGGCTGACAATATATTTTACTGTGTATGGAAGGACTGCAATGAAAAGTTAGGACTGGGCTGAGACATGGCATAGTCGAATGTCAGCCAGTGGATGTTTTCGAGATGGCTTTGGAAATCGCTTCAACCCAGCCAATGCTACCTGTAGGAAGCTGCGTCTAAAAAAAAATAAAAAACACATTATATTGAATAAACGGCACATATACTAAATACTTACACATATCTCGTATGCATCTTGTGGTTGAGACATTGCATAACGCAAAGAGGCCTGTCATTGAGACATGTATTCTATCCTTAGTTCAACAGAAACCATTGTTGCCCATATGTGACGTAGCACATAAGCCCCGCCCACTAATGATTATTCATGTTCAATCGGGACTTAAGACCTGTCAGGGTTTAAGGGCCGCACAGACGTATATGACAACCCAATTAACACTTACCTTTGGCATAAACAAGAAACTAAACATGGCAACTGTTATCAGTGGGATAGCTATGGATGATTTATAATCAGTTGGACATAATCTCTCAAAGTGTTGAAAATGAACTTTTAATAAAATGTTTAAACACAGTTAGTCTCTAATCTCTAAAAATTACAATAATTCTAATGCATGCAAGTACAGTAATCGAACTCCACAATAGCAAATGAACCTGCCAGTCTTACGCCTAACAAGTAAATCAGCCCTCCACATTTAATGCCAAAACCGAATGGGACGAACACGCCAGGGTATCGTTTACGCACCGTCTACGTACCCAAGACTACTTCGTATTTCACGTGCACTCATACATATCTCCGGATGCATTCAAGTGACTCGACCAACATGCACTGGGTGCGTTTGGGCGAGCATTTTCAGTGGAAACAACAAAAAACCTAAACTTTCTTCAGAACAGATGTAAAACGAAGGAATTTCGATTGAATATCTGTCGTTTTGTGACTTCCTCGGGTCTGAATTGGCAGCCTAAGTACGACTAAGGTGTACCCGATATTTGCTTTTATTGCGTATAATCTATTTATACGCACTTGAAATGTTCCACTTCCTTTACACGGGGCCTCTTATGTAGCATCTAATGATAGGTTTATGTATCACTGGATGGGATGAGACCTGGTGTCTCCGTTTTGGTGAGTGCTCCTTGGCAGCAGCATCAGTCATTGTTACCGTGGATTCCAACATGGCATGGAAACCAACAGGAGACGATGTCATGATAGCAAGAAACAAGTTCATTATGCATTCTATGATTTCGTTTAAAAAGGATACTCACGTGCGACGTTATTTATAGTCCTATTCACTTTGCCTTTCACAAAGCAACCTTTACTAAGGTTAACCTTAACTCCCATTCTTTAACACTGCACTAAAGCTACCTTAGTGACCTGTGATCACCTAAGTGCTTTGTGAAAGGAGGCCCAAGGTCTTTACACCGATAACATCTTACAATGACTGCGCGTTTGTAACTTACAATGACTGGGCGTTTGTAACTTACAGTCGATTAATCTGACTGTTTCTGTTTGAATCGTTGTGTTTCCAACATGTTTAAAATTTATGTTACAAACTGAAGTACATTTGCAGCATACTTGCATACTGGCATGCTATGTCGTCTCTTTTGTCCTATGTGACAAACAGCCATTCTGTATTAATAACGTGGCTGGGATCCTCACTTGTGGCGTACGTTAGAGCGCGCAAAGGGAGTCGGGAACCAGCTTAGGTACGGATGAAACCAGTCGTTAACTTCACGTAATGCTATGACGATCTCGCGAGATTTATGACGTCGCTATGACGACAGTTTCATTCTGATACCGCCATTTTGACGCTATCTTACCTTTGCGATATAGCTGAATTTCTGTTGACATTTGCCTGACGATCTGTTCATCACCAGTTGTTTTCACTATGAACTCCTACAAGCAAGGTATTTCTTTATTTCTACAATAGTTAATTGTTGCCAATTTTGCTTTCTTTTATGACTTTTTGACTTTACTCATCCTGACGTAGGGTAAACGGAGAAACTTCCTGAACATTTTGCCGGTTGCCATTGAAGATTCACTCGAGTTAAATTTATTTGGCGTTACTTACGGACTTTCAACCTTTCAAGTGGGTTTAAAAATAACAGTATACAACATCAATTTCACAGAGTTATATAATAGGAACGCGGTATGTGCTTATAACTACTACTAGTGGCTATTTATGCAGCTTCATTTGTGCTCTCCACCATATCAGTTTGGTTTCTCGCAATGGTAAATACTAAACTGTTTTCAGAATAAGTACGTTATTGGTGTTTAGGATCACAGTATAGTACCCGAAGCCAGATTTATTAATATATAGTTCAGCCTAACTGTGTTCCAACCGAGCCATAAGCCAGTTCTTGTTCTCACAGTATAAATCAGGAATTGTTTTCAGAATATATTCAGTTACATTGTAAGGTCTGAATTTGCTGCCAGCTATAATTTTTAAGGTCTTCTGACCAGTAGTAGTGTTCCTTCTGTCCACATGCTACCATCACGATTCAGTACCAAAAGTTCGGTAACAACCGCTAATATCTAAACCGTATCATGGTGATTATACGAGTGCTCCGATAGCCAGGTTGGAAACACATGGGAACTAAGCCGGTTGAGTCGGAGTAATTGTACATTTGTACAATATTGCAACGTCATAGTTAAGAATGGGAAAGGGTGGTGAAGCCAATAATGTTCTGATACAATGATGCACGTTTGATGTCATGCGCGATTATTTGATGGGGGATTCTACAGTTGGCCCAAAATAATAAATAAATTATTCAGGAAAACATGATTAATATCAACATAGACTCGACATGCTTGACCAAGACGTATTGTGATATATATATTGTATACAAAAGGGTCACTGGTACTCACAAAGGTAAGTCACAAGTCGTCAAATATGGAACCCCCAAACCGACTGCAAGTATGTTATTTGTACAAACACAAGAGTTGTCTTGATGTGTATAAAAATATCAATGGGGAAAGAGCACATGGTTTGGCCGATTAGCAGACAATATGTCCGGTATAAAAATGATATCCCATGTATGTTGTTATCTTAATTTTGTGTAATACCCTGCTATTCCAATTTTATTGTTGAAGGCCATTTGTTGTTGAAAGTTTGATACAGTCAGGCTCTGTTTGATGTTAGGGGTTATTTCTAAGACTTTCATTCCTTCTTTCCTCACAGCCCTTGACCTCGTGATCAGGTTCCCTTTGAACTTTGACATCTGGGCCCCTCCTCGTCAAGTGGGTGTTTAAGGGATTCAGTAGCTTCATATTGTAAAACTGAATTTGTTTGCGTCTACTATTTGTGTATGGACCAATCCATTGTCTCAGTTACTGACACAAAGCCATGTCTTGACATTATTATTGATTATTTATTTTGCAGTAAATATCCCAAATCTAAATCCCATTTTCCTTATACTGACCATGACTATATCAATCAGTCATGACCATCTACTCTTTCTCTACTTTCCCCATCTGTCAATCTTTTCTTGCCCTTCTCTTCCTCCCTGTCAGCGTCCGACTGGGAGATACATGACCATCCTTGAACCCCTGTCTGAGCTGCCCACCCCTCCCACCTCTCTCCCTGTCCCTCTGTCTACCCCCGTCCTCCGTGATGCCCCCCACTTCGTTGATATCAACCTTGATGACGACGACACCCCGACTCAATCCCCAGTTCGAGTCTTCCTGTCACGTGTGTCTGGATTCTTGAGGAGAGTGTTCCGTACCAAGATGGATGCCTAGAGTGACATCGTGTAATTATTTGTATTCTTGTGGAGTGTGTTTAAGATGGACGCTTAGAGTGACATCTTACAGATGTTTGGATTCTTGAGGAACGTGTTTAAGATGGACGCTTAGAGTGACATCTTGGAATTTTTTTTATTCTTGAGGAGCGTGTTTAAGATAGACACCTAAAGTGACATCTTGGAATTGTTTGGATTCTTGAGTGTGTTTAAGATCGACGCTTAGAGTGACATCTTGCAATTGTTTGGATTCTTGAGGAGTGTGTTTAAGATGGACACTTAGAGTGACATCTTGCAACTGATTCTTAGGGAGTGTGTTTAAGATGGACACCTAAAGTGACGTCTTGCAATTGTTTGGATTCTTGAGGAGTGTGTTTAAGGTCGACGCTTGGAGTGACATCTTACAGTTGTTTGGATTCTTGAGGAGTGTGTTTAAGATGGACACCTAAAGTGACATCTTGCAATTATTGTTTGGATTCTTGAGGAGCGTGTTTAAGATGGACGCTTAGAGTGACATCTTGCAGTTGTTTGGATTCTTGAGGAGCGTGTTTAAGATGGACGCTTAGAGTGACATCTTGCAATTGTTTGGGTTCTTGAGGAGCGTGTTTAAGATGGACGCTTAGAGTGACATCTTACAGTTGTTTGGATTCTTGAGGAGCGTGTTAAAGATGGACGCTTAGAGTGACATCTTACAGTTGTTTGGATTCTTGAGGAGCGTGTTAAAGATGGACGCTTAGAGTGATATCTTACAGTTGTTTGGATTCTTGAGGAGTGTGTTTAAGATGGACCCTGAGAGTGATTTCTTCCCGCCTTGTAAACTGTGCCATATGATAATTAACTGCATTGAATAATATATACAATATGTTTGGCGGCTCTATATTTTTGGACCTTTCGGACAATTTTCGGATGTTTTGGATTTTTATGGTTTTGGTTTATTCTATAACTCTTTGCTCTTTTTGGCTTTTTCGGACAAGATTTGACAACACTTCTTTAAGTATGAATTTGAAACATATCAGTTATAACTATTAAATAGTGATTTTACTTTCTATGTGATTTGTTGAGTGTTTCTTGTTTTGTATTTGTGTAAGATACACGTGCTTTCTTAGATGTTCTGACACGAACATTTTGGCGCGCCATGAGTGTTCTGCCTGCGTGTTAGTGAGTGAGAGTGGTTTATCTCCGCTTTGAGAGATATTGGTACCATACCAGGATAACGGAAACAAATACAATACTGACAGTGGCCGATACTGTAGTTTCCATTGAATATGTATACGTTTATGAGTGTGAGTAAATATTTTTGAGTGACTATTGGACCAATGAAAACAGTATTTACCTGCCTCAGCAACGACCGATCCTGTCCATGACGTCAGAGCAGGGTACCACGTGGCACATACCACACACCCATACAGTATATTAGTAGTGTCTGTCACCAAGGTTCTTATGTGTTTGTTTTTCTGCATGATTCCATTTTGTTGAGGTAGTCGCGGAAGTTGAGACCACTTTTATCAAAACCTCCATGTCAAAAACGCGAATATCACATAAAAATGACAATATTCTGTCAAGTGATATATGTACCTTCATGCACTACACTATCTGCAAGTCAATAGTTATCTATACTGGGTTCTACACGTTTCCTGGTCAAAATATGCAATAAGTATGTAAACGTAATATTGTAGGTGAACTTTTTCAAGTATTTCCAGTTTCCGAAAGAGTAGTGTTTGTGGTACATTATAAGTTATACATTTATTGAAATTTCCACGCGAAAACCCCTAACATGATATACAATGTGGGCGTCGCGGGATACAAAAGTATATCAGTGTAATGTAAATATAGTGAGACGGTGAGAGGTGGAGAGTAGCCTTTCCATAGCGAGGGTAAGGGAGTGGCTGTGTCCACTCCTCAGAGAGAGAGAGAGAGCAAGGGGGCGGCCGTACCTGACCCCAAGTGTGCTTACAGAACCCATGCGCCCCAAGGAGGGGCACGAGCACCAGTCCCAAGCGTCCGTAGGAGGGACACACCACAACCGGCCCCAGTGACCCAAGGAGGGACACCCCTACCGCTGCCAAGCGTCCCATGGAGGGAAACAAGGACCAGCATCATGCGTCCCTTGGAGGGACACCAGCACCAGTCCCAAGCGTCCCATGAAGGGACACCTTCACCCACAACACCCAGTAGAGATAACACGACCCTGATCAAGTGTCCCAAGGTTGGACACCACTACCACACCAAAAGCTTCCCAAAGAGGTATTGGTCTTGCAACAAGCGATTGCGACCTCCAAAACATCGTAACACAACAACGGGATTCGTCAGTCGTCCGATACCCACATCGGATAAGTTTTCCAACGACCGCGAGTCTTGTAGCAAGACCAACTTCTGTTTCCATGTATTGTTTGTTCTGGGGAAATGGTATTCATTTAGTGGTAGTTTGGGGAGGGAGAGAATGAGCACAGGAACAAATAGGTTTTGTTGTTATTTTCAGGAATAGGTATTAGGGGTGGACATAATCAAAAGTTACTGTATTCGAGTAAAATTTAGTTAGGCAAGAAAAGGCGAGAAATACCTACTGTCTAGGATTGTTTGTTTCTGAGTATTCGATTGGATCTAAGTATTGCTCTTTCAGTTGTGACTTGGAGCTGGATTGGAAAAACCTTACAGGAATCACCTTACAGAACCTGCAGACAAGTTTTATTGAAAATAAATAAATGAAAATAAATATGAATAAATATATAAGAAATAAATAATTAAAAATTAAATAAATAAATAAATAAATAAATAAATAACAGAAAACACATTGCATATTATCTCGGTAGCCAACCAACACTAGTCACATATCCGCAGGAATCTGCTGTCACTGGGCGTCTGGTTTATTCATACCCGCGCTAGGCGCCAATTACAAAATTATCGCAATACTGAGATATGTACCTTCATGCACTACACTATCACCATGTCAGTAGTTTCATCTATATTGGATTATGCACCTTTCTTATTTCACACTGTGTGTTAAGTGTATAAATGTAATGATGTAGGTGATCTTTTTCAAACATTTCGACACTTTCCAAAGCGAAATCCCCGAAATAACAGTGTCCATGGTACTTTAAATATTATATATCGGATAAAGGGAGATTATAGAAATCATATCTGGAGTAACAGTGATTCGTAGACACATATGGCATAAGTGGGGAACATGCAGTGGACCTGGCTTTGATCAGAGCTTTTTATGAGTGACTTTTCTGTCCACAGGTTGAAGATAGGCGGCCCTCAAGTAACTTGAGACTTATCACAGAGCAGCCAGCGTCATACAAACCTCTCTAGTTGATATGTATCGCGTCTGTCGTGAACTCGTGTCACTGAAATGTAATAAAATATGTTGAAACGTAACTGATGTGTTTCTTTATGGCTCAGTATAAACTTCTTGGGTGTAGCTACCACTTGTGTGAGAGTGAATGTGGTCGAAGCCCCTTTTGTCTGTGTGTCGGTTTGTCAGCACCGTGTGGGAGGAAATCTGCAGTATATCAGCCCTTAACACGTACGTGTATGTACTGTCACTCCTTTAGTGTGGGGAGCGAAAGGATCATGGACACGTGTGCAGTCTGTAAATAATCGTTTTAGATCAGACAATCCAGTGATCAACAGCATGGTCATCGATCTTCGCAATTGAGAACCGATGACGTGTTAACCAAGTCAGGGGGCCTGACCACCCCTTATGACACGCATGGATTACTAAAGGCCAATAATCTAGTGGCTGTGTCCACGACAATAAATTAAGTAAAGCCAAAGGTGACAAATATTTGTCACGAAGAACACTAAAACATATCACAGAACTGAGTCTAAAAACTAATCATTTCTAACTCTGAAGTACACTACTCAACACTAATCGACATGGCATATAGGTGGCATTAAAACACGATCTCTTGACCACCAGTGACCAACCTGGGCCACTCTGCTGGAGATCATGGGGACTTACAATGCTTCAGCTTCCTGGATAAATCCTCAGAATTAAACCATCACAGTTAAACCATTACAGTCACTTGACTAACTACTGAAGCAATAAAACTCCTGCAACCACCAGTGGACAATCTTTTCAATCGCAGTACTTCAACTCCAATAAAACATCTATGGCGCAAGTCAAGCAAAACGGGCATGGCCGCACTTGTCTCGTATGATGGGATGCTGTTGAGCAGTGGAAATAAACATGTGCAGAGATCTCTAACAGACGTATCTGACAACCCAATTAACACTTACCTTTGGCCAAAACAAAGAAACTAAACATGGCAACTCTTATCAGTGGGATAGCTATGGATGATTTATAATCAGTTGGACATAATCTCTCAAAGTGTAGAAAATGAACTTTTAATAAAATGTCTAAATACAGTTAGTCTCTAATCTCTAAACATTACAATAATTCTAATGCATGCAAGTACAGTAATCGAACTCCACAATAACAAATGAACCTGTCAGTCTTACGCCTAACAAGGAAATCAGCCCTCGAAATGGCATAGAAACCAAAAGGAGACGATGTCATGATAGCAAGAAAGAAGTTCACTGTGCATTCAATGATTTCGTTTGAAAATGGATACCCACGTGCGACGTTATTTATGGTCCTCTTCACTTTGCCTTTCACAAAGCAACCTTTACTAAGGTTAACCTTAACTCCCATTCTTTAACACTGCACTAAGGCTACCTTAGTGACTTGCGATCACCTATGTACTTTGTGAAAGGAGGTCCAAGTCTTAACACCGATAGCAACTTACAATGACAGGACGTTTGTAACTTACAGTCGATTAATCAGAATGTTTCTATTTGAATCGTTGTGTTTCCATCATTTTAAAAATCTATGCTATGTACTGAAGTATATTTGCAGCATACTTGCATACTTGCATGCTATGTCGTCTCTGGTGTCATATGTGACAAACAGCCATTCTGTATTAATAACGTGGCTGGGAAGGGTTCGGTTGTAAGCATATCGCAATATACTAGCTTTGGCGAACATTAGAGCGCGCAAAGGGAGTCGGGAACCAGCTTAGGTACGGATGAAACCGGTCGTTAACTTCACGTAATGCTATGACGATCTCGCGAGATTTATGACGTCGCTATGACGACAGTTTCATTCTGATACCGCCATTTTGACGCTATCTGGGACACCTGCAGTTTACGGGTCCCTGCCTTCGGCAGTCACCCGGAAGTAGAATGTATTCTATAGTAACGTGTACGCGCCTTCGGCGCGAGCTTACTGCCTTTCATATATATAAGAAAAGCCCGCGAGAGCGGGCTGATCTCCGTTAGGAGGCATTTTAGACGAATTTAGAGGTCATTTTCGTGTTTACTGGCAAAAGTTTAGTTTAAAACTTCGTCTGAAAGACGAAAGACGAAAGTTTTAAACACGAATTTTAGTAATACTCCAAAACATTAATCCAGTCGTTAGTAATCAAAGGGAAATCCTCATGACGTTCCTTTTCTCTGATTGGTCAAATGTGGACGCACGTGTCGAATGTTCCAAATAAGGTAGTGGGTTACTAGGAATGCCACAACTTGAATGAGATGAGATATGTGCATGCGACAGTAAATCATAGTAGGGAATTTGTGAATGCAGAGAATGGTGTGTGCACAAATAAAACTGAGAGTACGTCTAAAGTGGTGAAAGCGTCCCTGCCCAGGTATGGAACTGCGAAAGGATTGTTTGATAGTTCATCGTGAGGTAAAAATATTTACGTTGTTTTGATGATCCTTTTGTAACATTTCTTGCGTTTATCCGCCGTGCGTTTGACCCCCCAAAAAACCATGCATACTTTAATGATTTAAATTGAAAATAAAGAAAATGGTGTTCAGGATTCGGATAAATTTAATGCAAGCGGAGGTTTGTTCTTGTAATGTAAGTGAAGCGTTTTGATATTAGACATCAAATAAACTTACCTCTTTTTGTTTATTAGGAATAGAAAAGAAATGATAAGTAATATGTAAAAATAATCTAGGGGGGCACCTGCCCCCCTAAAACCCCCCATTCTGTTGAAATATGAGATTGCAAAAAAATCATACATTCGGTTAGCACTGGGAAATTGTATCGTTATCTTAAAAAATGAATAAACACTGCAATTGGCAATACCATGACATAATACTGACCCTAAAATAATGTTGAGGAATGAAGGTCTTGAGCTGATTCTCGATTATAACCCAAAGGTAATTTAATAGGTCAAACAAGGCCATAAAACAGCGGCAGTTACTCGCCGGAGTAAACAAAAAATGGCGTCAGCGTTAGTGCTCGCTTCGATGTAAATATGGCTTCTGCGCATGTCTGTCACGTACACTTCCGGGGACCCGTAAAGTGCAGTTTACCCCGCTATCTTACCTCTGCGATATTGCTAAATTTCTGTTGACATTTGCCTGACGATCTGTTCATCACCAGTTGTTTTCACTATGAACTCCTACAAGCAAGGTATTTCTTTATTTCTACAATAGTTAATTGTTGCCAATTTTGCTTTCTTTTATGACTTATTTACTTTACTCATCCTGGCGTAGGGTAAACGGAGAAACTTCCTGAACATTTTGCCGGTTGACGTTGAAGATTGACACGAGTTAAATTTATTTGGCGTTACTTACGGACTTTCAACCTTTCAAGTGGGTTTAAAAATAACAGTATACAACATCAATTTCACAGAGTCATATAATAGATACGCGGTATGTGCTTATAACTACTAGTAGTGGTTATTTGTGCCCTCCACCTTATCAATTTTGTTTCTCGCAATGGTAAATACTAAACTGTTTTCAGAATAAGTACGTTATTGGTGTTTAGGATCACAGCATAGTACCGAAGCCAGATTTATTAATTATATAGTTCAGCCTAACTGTGTTCCAACCGAGCCATAAGCCAGTTCTTGTTCAGTATAAATCAGGAATTGTTTTCAGAATATATTGAGCGACATTGTAAGGTCTGAAATTGCTGCTAGCTATAATTTTTAAGGTCTTCTGACCAGTAGTAGTGTTCCTCTGTCCACATGCTACCATCAGCACCAAAAGTTCGGCAACAACTGCTAATATCTAAACCGTATCATGGTGATTATACGAGTGCTCCGATAGCCAGGTTGGAAACACATGGGAACTAAGCCGGTTGAGTCGGAGTAATTGTACATTTGTACAATATTGCAACGTCATAGTTAAGAATGGGAAAGGGTGGTGAAGCCAATAATGTTCTGATACAATGATGCACGTTTGATGTCATGCACGATTATTTGATGGGGGATCCTAAATAGGCCCAAAATAATAAATAAATTATTCAGGAAAAAATGATTAATATCAACATAGACTCGACGTACTTGACCAAGTCGTATTGTGATATATATTGTATACAAAAGGGTCACTGGTACTCACAAAGGTAAGTCACAAGTCGTCAAGTATGGAACCCCCCAAACCGACTGCAAATATGTTATTTGTACAAACACAAGAGTTGTCCTCTGATGTGTATAAAAATATCAGTGGGGAAAGAGCAAATGGTTTGGCCGATTAGCAGACAATATGTCCGGTATAAAAATGATATCCCATGTATGTTGTTATCTTAATTTTGTGCTATTGCAGTTTTATTGTTGAAGGCCATTTGTTGTTGGAGGTTTGATACAGTCAGGCTGTGTTTGATTTTTGGTTATTTCTAAGACTTTCATTCCTTCTTTCCTCACAGCCCTTGACCTCGTGATCAGGTTCCCTTTGAACTTTGACATCTGGGCCCCTCCTCGTCAAGTGGGTGTTTAAGGGAATCAGTAGCTTCATATTGTAAAACTGAATTTGTCTGCGTCTACTATTTGTGTATGGACCAATCCATTGTCTCAGTTACTGACGCAAAGCCATGTCTTGACATTATTATTGATTATTTATTTTGCAGTAAATATCCCAAATCTAAATCCCATTTTCCTTATACTGACCATGACTATATCAATCAATCACCATCTACTCTTTTTCTCTACTTTCACCATCTGTCAATCTCTTCTTGCCCTTCTCTTCCTCCCTGTCAGCGTCCTACTGGGAGATACATGACCATCCTTGAACCCCTGTCTGAGCTGCCCACCCCTCCCACCTCTCTCCCTGCCCCTCTCTCTACCCCCGTCCTCCGTGATGCCCCCCACTTCGTTGATATCAACCTTGATGATGACGACACCCCGCCTCAATCCCCAGTTCGAGTCTTCCTGTCACGTGTGTCTGGATTCTTGAGGAGAGTGTTCCGTGCCAAGATGGATGCCAAGAGTGACATCGTGTAATTATTTGTATTCTTGTGGAGTGTGTTTAAGATGGACACCTAAAGTGACATCTTGCAATTGTTTGGATTGTTGAGGAGTGTGTTTAAGATAGACACCTAAAGTGACATCTTGCAATTGTTTGGATCCTTGAGTGTGTTTAAGATGGACGCTTAGAGTGACATCTTACAGTTGTTTGGAGTCTTGAGGAGTGTGTTTAAGATGGACGCTTAGAGTGACATCTTACAGATGTTTGGATACTTGAGGAGTGTGTTTAAGATGGACGCTTAGAGTGACATCTTACAGTTGTTTGGATTCTTGAAGAGCGTGTTTAAGATGGAGGCTGAGAGTGATATCTTCCCACCTTGTAAACTGTGCCATATGATAATTAACTGCATTGAATAATATATACAATATGTTTGGCGACTATCTACATTTTTGGACCTTTCGGACAATTTTCGGATGTTTTGGATTTTTATGATTTTGGTTTATTCTGTGAATCCTTGCTCTTTTTGGCTTTTTCGGACACGATTTGACAACACTTCTTTAAGTATAAATTTGAAACATATCAGTTATAACTATTAAATAGTGATTTTACTTTCTATGTGATTTGTTGGGTGTTTCTTGTTTTGTATTTGTGTAAGATACACTTGCTTTTAGATGATCTGTAACTAGGAGACACGAACATTTTGGCGCGCCATGAGTGTTCTGCCTGCGTGTTAGTGAGTGAGAGTGGTTTATCTCCGCTTTGAGAGATATTGATAACACACCAGGATAACGCGAACAAATACAATACTGACAGTGGCCGATACTGTAGTTTCCATTGAATATGTATACGTTTATGAGTGTGAGTATATATTTTTGAGTGATTATTGGACCATTGAAAACAGTATTTACCTGCCTCAGCAACGACCGATCCTGGCTATGACGTCAGAGCAGGGTACCACGTGGCACATACCACACACCCATACAGTATATTAGTAGTGTCTGTCACCAAGGTTCTTATGTGTTTGTTTTTCTGCACGATTCCATTTTGTTGAGGTAGTCGCGGAAGTTGAGACCACTTTTATCAAAACCTCCATGTCAAAAACGCGAATATCATATAAAAATGACAATATTCTGTCAACTGAGATATGTACCTTCATGCACTACACTATCAGCAAGTCAGAAGTTGTATCTATCCTGGGTTCTACACGTTTCCTGGTCAAAATATGCATTAAGTATGTAAACGTAATATTGTAGGTGAACTTTTTCAAGTATTTCCAGTTTCCGAAAGAGTTTGTTTGTGGTACATTATAAGTTATACATTTACTGAAATTTCCACGCGAAAACCCCTAACATGATTTACAATGTGGGCGTCGCGGGATGTGAAAGTAAATCAGTGTAATGTAAATATAGTGAGACGGTGAGAGGTGGAGAGTAGCCTTGTCCACTACCCATAGCGAGGGTAAGGGAGTGGCTGTGTCCACTCCTCAGAGATAGAGAGAGAGAGAGAGAGAGAGAGAGAGAGGGGGGGGGGGGGGGGGGGGCAAGGAGGGGCACCAGCCCCAGTCCCAAGCGTCTGTAGGAGAGACACACCACAACTGGCCCCAGCGTCCCAAGGAGGGACACCCCTACCCGAACCAAGCGTTCGAAGCGCTCCAAGGAGGGAAACAAGGACCAGCCCCATGCGCCCCAAGGAGGGGCACCAGCACAAGTCCCAGTGAGTGAGTTAGTGAGTGAGTTAGTGAGTTAATATTTATCGTCACATCGGCAATATTGCAGCCATAGCGTGACGAGAATGATTACTTATAAAAATACAAATGAATTGATGCATTGTAAAACCCTGTCAACGAAGGACAGTGAAACTAACTAGAATATCACAGAGTAGAAGGTAAAACTAGTGAAGAGACCTAAAACAATGTATCTATAGAGGACTGTACAATATAAAAATGAGCTATAGGTTGCCAACAACTGAGGGTAGATCACCATACTAAGGACAATGGGGACTTACAGTGCATTTGCTTCCTGCATGGACCCTTGCTGGATTTACATCATTCCTTCAGCTGTTAGCAATTTAGACAAATCTAGCCATACAGTAAAAACACACTTATTCTACGATTAAAAAGCTGGAAAACTGAAATTTACTTCAAATGTTTTTGGACTTAAGTACCCTCTCAGGAGGACAATTATTTTACGGTACTTCAACCCCCTGTGAGGGTACAGCCACTAAAGATTTGAGTTACTATTTTAATCTTCCAATTTTAAAATATTCATCTATTTACAGTTCAGTTAACACATCTAATTCCTTTAAAAATGCAATTATTAAATGAGGACTAATATTGCTAAAAAGATCCTTCATAGATTGTGAATTAAAATACTGATCCCTTGTGATGGAATACTCAACACAGTCAAGCAAGATATGCTTTCATCACAAGGGATGCAGAACGGAGGATCCTCACCTTTCAAAAGGTATTCATGAGTATATCTCGTATGGCCAATACGACATCGCCGCAAAATGACCTCCTCAAATCTGGACTGACAACCCAAGTGGGTATAACCAATATAAGGTTTTATTGCATGTAATTTATTGATACCCACCTGGGTGTCCCACTTCTTCTGCATCAGATCATGGATATAAGATCTTATTATAGCTTTATAATCAGAGTATGGAATAAGAAATGGAGTCACAGATTTGTTTAGTACTGCCTTAGCAGCAAGATCGGCCATTGTGTTGCCAGAAATGCCTACATGGCTTGGAAACCAACAAAAGACGATGTCGTATTGGCCAGTAGCAAGATTATTATATAATTCAATTATTGCTATTAAAAGTGGATGTTTACACGACAGGTTTTTAATTGCCTGGAGGCATGAAACAGAATCGGAGTAGATAATATACTGTTTATGTATAGGATGTCCATCAATATATTTAAGAGCCGTTAGTATAGAGTTTGCTTCCGCTGTGAAAATAGAACTATTATCCGGTAATCTGAAAGATATTGTTCTGGATCCAATGACACTGGCACAAGCCACTGCGCCACCGTCCTTGGACCCATCTGTAAATAAGGATTTATAAGTCCTATATTTATGTTTCAGTTGATTATATTCTTGTTTATACTGTAATTCATTCGTTTCTGATTTTTTAAATGTACTTAATGTTAGGTCAACTTGTGGCCTAGCCAACTGTCAAGGAGGAGAAGAAAGAAGTCGGAAAGGAGCTATATTTTCCAACTCAATGCCAGCAAGAAATGGCTTAATTCTGAGACCAAGAGGCGGAACAAGAGAAGACTTTTTGTTATACAAAACCTCATAAAGAGGATTAAAGACAGAATTAAATGCGGGATTAGACTCATTGGAAGCTAATTTTGTGATGTATTGTAAAGATAGTTTTATACGGCGTTGGTTGAGAGTAGGCTCATCAGCTTCGACATAAAGACTGTCGATAGGAGTGGTTCTAAAAGAACCAAGACAAAGTCTTAGGCCTTGTTGATAGACAGAATCAAGTATTTTTAGGTTGCTTTGACAGGCTCCACCATATATGATGGAACCATAATCAAGTTTTGATCGTACGAGTGATCTATATAAGTGGAGGAGGGTACGCTGATTTCCTCCCCATTTTGAATTAGACACAACCTTTAATAAATCAAGAGCCTTCTAGCATTTGGCTTTTAGGGATTTAATATGGAGCAAAAAGGTCAAATGTGAATCAAAAACAAGTCCCAAGAACTTAGCCTCCTTGACAACTTTGATAGGGGTGCTACTGAGAAATAGTTCTAGGTCTTTATGGGGTTGATATTTACGGCAGAAGTGTATACAACTGGCTTTTGATTTAGAAAGTTTGAAGCCATTTTCGAGACACCATTGATCTATTTTGTTTAAACACAGCTGCAGTTGCCGTTCAATAGTATGCATATTTTTCCCACGACAAGAAATATTAAAATCATCCACAACTAGCGAACCATCTATTGAATCGTTTAAAACTTTAGATAAACTGTTGATCCTGATGCTAAAAAGAGTGACAGACAAAATACTGCCTTGTGGAACACCCTGATCCTGATTGTAATGATCAGACAGGGTAGAACCCACGCGGACTTGAAATTGTATGTTACTTAAAAAGTTGGCTATGAATTACTGCCCTGTAGCAGTATCGTAAGCTTGATCAAGAGCAGTATGAAGCTCATGAATAGAAAATAGTTCGTTATAGTCTTCCCCGTTATCTGAATGGAAATTAATAGTTTTCTTTTCTTGTTGTCTTTGATACGGTTGGAATTTCGGCATATAGTCAGAAGAGGAAGAATGTTTAGCATGCGTTTCACCCAGTTTATTTGCAATATCTGATTTATCAGTAAGTAATTGATTTCCATGTTTAAGATGATGGACATTAGATTTTGTACCCTTACCTTTAATTTTCTTTACCATGTTCCACACTTTAGACATGGGCGTTCGAGAATTTATTTTGGAGACATAATTTTTCCAAGATTGACGTTTAGTCATTTTAAAGGTACGCCGCACTTTAGCATTTAAAATTTTAAATTTATTTAAATTATGGACCATAGGATGGCGACGGAAATACTGTTCTGCTTTCTTCCGTGCCTTCCTAGCTTGTTTGCAGTCATCAGTAAACCATGGTTTACCTATGTGTGGGTTTGAAGAGGACTTCGGAACACATTCATCAGCTATTTTACGAAGTTCGGTAGAGAAAGAATCTATAGGATCAGGAACGTCAAGAAAACACATCAGGTGTTAGTTTATTAGAACAAAGAATTTCATACCAAGCCCAGTTAGCTATAGCAAGGTTCCATCGTGATGATAGAGAGATATCCGATGGTGTCACAGATTTATAAAGTGGGAAAATGATCACTTCCACAGAGGTCATCGTGAATTGACCATTCGAACTCACTTAGCAGATGAGAATCAACAACAGCTAAATCAAGCCACGAATACGTTCCAGTTCCTGGATGCAAATATGTAGAAGAACCATCATTGTATATGCATTGTCATTGTTTAAGAAAAAATCCTCCAAAACTTTACCTTTCGTATTGCTGTCAATCCTACCCCAAAGTGGGTTATGGCCATTTAAATCTCCCATGATTATACAGGGTTTCGGGAGTTGGTCATAAAGTGACTGAAGATCATATTGTTGAAGACAATATGACGGTGGGATGTATAAAGAACATAAAGTGAACACGACATTCAATGTCACACGAACTGCAACAGCCTGGAGAGGGGTACGAAGAGGGACAGGGCTATGAATGACACCCTGCCTCACCAAAACAGAAGATCCCCTAGTTGCTTTATCGCCTTGGGGAGAAAAGTGATGATATGAGTCATATTGTCTTAAATCAATTTTATCTGTGTTTTTGAGGAATGTTTCTTGTAAACAAAGAGCAGAAGGTTTTAAATCTTGGATGAATAGCTGAAGATCAGATAAATTATTCCGAAGACCTCTACAATTCCACTGTAATAAACTGTCAGGGCGGTTCATGGGGGCATAATAGGAGATCATGAATAAGGAGGACCTTTATGCTGCAATGGCAGCGATGGAGAGACCTCCATATCTAGAGATTCGAAGGTATTATGAACTTCCAGAGGAACAGTCAAGGGTAAAGGCACCTCAATATGTTTGAGGCCCTTTGATTCTTTTTTCTTAGGCTTTTGTTTTTCTTTCTTAGTGAGCAAAGTAGTTCGTTTTATCTCCTGTTCAGGCTGACTTTCACTTTCTGGTATTGTTTCAGCAGACACAGTCGTTTGTGAGGATGATGTGGAACGGGAAGGTGTGACTTCAGCATCTATTTCATAAAGACCCGTCTGCACATCAGATATCCAGTTAATTGACGTTTGACATCCTTGATCAACCTTTGGAAGTGAGGAAGAAACTACAGCAGAGTAAGACACTGCAGAAGTGGAAGAAGAGGACTCCTTTTCGGCTATTTTTTTGGCCTCAGAGAAAGAAACATCTTTAGAATATTTTATGGTGAGAATTTTATTTTGTTGTACGTAGCATGGGCATGATTTTGAGAAATTACATGTGGTCGCCACTGCAGTTTGCACACTTGATTACATCTGTGCAGTCTGTACTGTCATGTTTCCCACTGCAGCGGGAGCAAACTTTAGAGTTACGGCAAAATTTTGCACCATGTCCAAATTGTTGACATCTGAAACACCGGAGAGGATTTGGGATATATACTTCAACTCCAATGTTGAAATACCCGGCTTTGATTGATGAAGGTATTTTTGATAGTGCAAACGTGAAAAGGTAAGTGTTTGTTTTGATAACTCTCTCACCATCTTTCCTACTGAACCGCCTCACATGCGTAACGCCTTAACTCTGCAGCTCTGCTGTAATCTCATCCTCCGACATGTCTCAGAGGCACTTTGCACGGTCACGGACAATACCTCTAAATGAATTTTTGTGTACTGAGACAACAATCTCAGTATTTGCAAAACGCTGGGCTTTGAGGAGATTCACAGACTGTTGTCTCCGAGCACATTCCACAAGCAATCAACCAGAGCGGAGATGGGTAACATTCTTTACGTTGCCACATATGCCCTCAATTGACTTCGAAATTACAAAAGGATTGATTTTGAGGGGTTCACCATCAACACCTGCTACGACTAAAAATCGTGGCCAGTAATCAGTATTGTGTACAGATTCCTCATCCGAAGAAGTAGCAATATCTGCATCAACGTGTCTTCTCTTAGTTTTTGACTAAGAACCAGTTAGTTGTGGGGTAGCCATAATGAAGGAAATATATTCAACAGCCCTGCTCACCACCCACCATGGAGTGTCAACGCGGACGATGTTGTAGTGGAAGCCAACTACAGACACCGGGGTTACAGGGATGCTATACACCAGCAAAATGGACACGGGTAGCTATTTTTGCCAAATAGAGTATAAGTCGGACTGGTTCTGCCCTAGATAGATCCCTGAAGACAAACAGAAGATTGCCAGATTGGCCCAAGATTGGCCACCGCCTTCTGGCATAGGTCTCTAGGCAAGTTATTATACATATAATTTTGCATGGAAAATGTCCAAGACCCAGTAACAGAAATGTGCACAAAATAATCACCATGCACAGGGCTTCGAGTGACCAGCCGATTGATAGAACCGGGCCAGTTCTACCACCCGTCTAGGTGAAGTCAGGGCCAAAGTGGTGTGTTGAGCAACAGGAACACGGTTCCAGGCCCCTGTTGCCCTCAACCACCAGGATCAACCCCTCCACCGACACAGGGCCGCAACCCACAGCAAACGGGTTGGGGGACCAAATATGCCCCCGGATCCACACGGGGTATTGGCGAGCACTTAGCGTTACCCCGCACCCACCAAGAGGAGGTGGCTCGCCACGGGTACCAGCACAAAACCCAAGCGTCCGTAGGAGGGACACACCACAACTGGCCCCAGCATCCCATGGAGGGACACGCCACCCCAACCAAGCGTCCCATGGAGGGAAACAAGGACCAGTCTCATGCGTCCCTTGGAGGGACAGCTTCACCCACAACACCCAGTAGAGGCAACACGACCCAGAACAAGCGCCCCAAGGTTGGACACCACTACCACACCAAAGCTTCCCAAAGAGGGATTGGTCTTGCAACAAGCGAAGGCGACCTCCAAAACATTGTAACACAACAACGGGATTCGTCAGTCGTCCGATACCCACATCGGGTAGGTTTTCTTGTAGCAAGACCAACTTCTGTTTCCATGTATTGTTTGTTCTGGGGAAATGGTATTCATTTAGTGGTAGTTTGGGGAGGGGGAGAATTAGCACAGGAATAAAGAGGTTTTTTTTGTTATTTTCTGGAATAGGTATTAGGGGTGGACATAATCAAAAGTTACTGTATTCGAGTAGAATTTAGTTAGGCAAGAAAAGGCGAGAAATACTTACTGTCTAGGATTGTTTCTGAGTATTCGATTGAATCTAACTATTACTCTTTCAGTTGTGACTTGGAGCAGGATTGGAAAAACGTTAAAGGAGTCACCTTACAGAACCTGCAGATAAGTTTTATTGAAAAAAAATAAACATAAATAAAAATAAATAATAAATAAACAAATAAATAAATAACGGTAGCCAACCAACACTAGTCACATATCCGCAGGGCTCTGCTGTCACTGGGCGTCTGTTTTATATGAGATATGTACCTTCATGCACTACATTATCACCATATCAGTAGTTTCATGTATATTGGATTATGCACCTTTCCTATTTCAAACTGTGTGCTAAGTGTATAAATGTAATGATGTAGGTGATCTTTTTCAAACATTTTGACACTTTCCAAAGAGAAATCCCCAAAATATCAGTGTCCACGATACTTTGAATATTATATATCGGATAAAGGGAGATTATAGAAATCATATCTGGAGTGACAGTGATTCATAGACACATATGGCATAAGTGGGGAACATGCAGTGGACCTTGCTTTGATCAGAGATTTTTATGAGTGACTTTTCTGTCCACAGGTTGAAGATGGGCGGCCCTCAAGTAACTAGAGACTTATCACAGAGCAGCCAGCGTCATACCAAACCTCTCTAGTTGATATATGTATCGCGTCTGTCGTGAACTCGTGTCACTGAAACGTAATAAAATATGTTGAAACGTAACTGATGTGTTTCTTTATGGCTCAGTATAAACTGTTTAGGTGTAGCTACCACTTGTGTGAGTGAGTGAATGTGGTCTGTGTCTGTGTGTCGGTTTGTCAGCACCGTGTGGGAGGAAATCTGCAGTAAAGCAGTCCTTAACGCGTACGGGTATGTACTGTCACTTCTTTAGTGTGGGGAGCGAAAGGATCATGGACACGTGTGCGGTCTGTAAATAATCGATTTTGGATCAGACAATTCAGTGATCAACAGCATGGTCATCGATCTGCGCAATTGAGAACCAATGACTTTTTAACCAAGACAGCGAACCTGACCATTTCTTATGTCACGCATGGATTACTAAAGGCCAATAATCTAGTGGCTGTGTCCACGACAATAAATTAAGTAAAGCCTAAGGTGATAAATATTTGTCACGAAGAACACTAAAACATATCACAGAACTGAGTCTAAAAACTAATCATTTCTAACTCTGAAGTACACTACTCAACACTAATCGACATGGCATATAGGTAGCATTAAAACACGATCTCTTAAAACACGACCACCACTGACCAAGCTGGGTCACCTTACTGGAGATCAAGGGGACTTACAATGCTTCAGCTTCCTGGATAAATCCTCAGATTTAAACCATCACAGTTAAACCATTACAGCCACTTGACTAACTACTGAAGCAATAAAACTCATGCAACCATCAGTGGACAATCTTTTCAATCCCAGTACTTCAACTCCAATAAAATATCGATGTCATGAGTCAAGCAAAACGGGCATGGCCGCACTTGTCTCATAACATGGGATGCTGTTGAGCAGTGGAAATAAACATGTGCAGAGATCTCTAACAGACGTATATGACAACCCAATTAACACTTACCTTTGGTTAAAACAAGAAAATAAACATGGCAACTCTTATCAGTGGGATAGCTATGGATGATTTATAATCAGTTGGTCATAATCTCTCAAAGTGTAGAAAATGAACTTTTAATAAAATGTCTAAACACAGTTAGTCTCTAATCTCTAAACATTACAATAATTCTAATGCATGCAAGTACACTAATCGAACTCCACACTAGCAAATGAACCTGTAAGTCTTACGCCTAACAAGGAAATCAGCCCTCCAAATCTAATACCAAAACCGAATGGGACGAAGACGCCAGGGTATCGTCTACGCACAACAACAAACCCTAAACTGTCCTCAGAACAGATGCAAAACGAAGAATTTTCGATTGAATATCTGTCGTCTTGTGACAAACTTCCTTTACAGGGGGCCTCTTATGTAGCATCTAATGATAGGTTTATGTATCACACCTGCTCCTGATGGGATCAGATCTGGTGTCTCCGTTTTGGTGAGTGCTCCTTGGCAGCAGCATCAGTCATTGTTACCGTGGATTCCAACATGGCATAGAAACCAACAGGAGACGATGTCATGATAGCAAGAAACAAGTTCACTATGCATTCAATGATTTCGTTTGAAAATGGATACCCACGTGCGACGTTATTTATAGTCCTCTTCACTTTGCCTTTCACAAAGCAAACTTTACTAAGGTTAACCTTAATTCCCATTCTTTAACACTGCACTAAGGCTACCTTAGTGACCTGTGATCACCTAAGTGCTTTGTGAAAGGAGGCCCAAGGTCTTTACACCGATAACATCTTACAATGACTGCGCGTTTGTAACTTAAAATGACTGGGCGTTTTTTAACTTACAGTCGATTAATCAGAATGTTTCTATTTGAATCGTTGTGTTTCCAACATATTTAAAATATATACTATATACTGAAGTATATTTGTGGCATACTTGCATACTGGCATGCTATGTCGTCTCTTTTGTCCTATACACATTCTGTATTAATGACGTGGCTGGGATCCTCACTTGTGAAGGGTACGGTTGCAAGCATACTAGCTTTGGCGAACATTAGAGCGCGCAAAGGGAATCGGGAACCAGCTTAGGTACGGATGAAACCAGTCGTTAACTTCACGTAATGCTATGACGATCTCGCGAGATTTATGACGTCGCTATGACGACAGTTTCACTTTTGATGCCGCCATTTTGACGCTATCATACCTCTGTGATATTGCTGAATTTCTGTTGACGTTTGCCTCACGGTCTGCTCATCACCAGTTATTGTCACTATGAACTCCTACACCCAAGGTATTCTTTTGTTTCTACAATAGTTAATTGTTTCCATTTTTGCCTTCTTTTATGATATTTACTTTATTCATCCCGGTGAAGGGAAGAAACTTCCAGAACATCTTGCCTACTACCATGGAGGATTGACAAAGGATGTTACAAATTTATTTGCGTCACTCATGGCCTTTTAACGAATCAGTATGTTTATAAACGAGAGGAATACACACACATATGTAATAAATAAGCAGTTTAGGCTAATAACTAGTGCTTATGCAGGTACATGTGTCCACCCCTATATCAATGTTGTTTCTCGCAGTGGTACGTTATGCTAAACTGTTGTCAGTGTAAGTACATTACTAGTGTTTAGGATCCACCGTACTGAAGACAAACTTACTAACATATAGTTCAAACCAACCGAGTTCCAACCGAGCCATAAACCAGTTCTTGTTGTCAGGAATTGGTTCCAGAATATGCAGTTTATACACGTAAATTTATTACAAATGATGTTTGAGTTTCTCACTCTTCTTGAGCTGCCTTATAATTTTATGAAATTGCTACCAGCTATAATGTTTAAGGTCTCACTTACCAGGAGAATTACCTTTCCCCAAATTCTGCTAAAAGTTGGACAACAGTCACAGGTACATCTACAGAAAAGTGGCTACCTACCAGTCATATTCTTTGTCAGGTCACCCTAACCCTAACGCTAACCCTAAACCATAGGGCTAACTCGTATGCTTTCAAAGATGGCGGAAGGTATCCGGCATTCTGTGATCTTACTCAATCACCAGTATCTGAACAGGATCATGATGATTCTACGAGTGCTTCGGTAAGAAGATTAAAAGTCAGTCCAGTCCGTGATAATGACAAATCAACACACACAAGGACAAGATTGTATTACAGTATAGTCAGTTTCTTTGGAAATGCACAAGAGCGGATGGTCATTATATTGTCATGTTCAGACTGGCATATCCAAAGACCTTGGTCAAGTAACTGGAAAATTGCTGAGCGCATCAACACTAATAAAATACACAAAAAACAAACATGACCACCAGAAGGTCAGATTTACACCAAACATGCTTTTGTTGTTAAAACATAGATATGTTAAATGTAGGGATGTGTAATGCAGAGAATTTTCATATTGCGATATCACGTGATGTGAAAGCGTACTTTGCCACAAGTATTGCAATATATTGCAGGAATATGTTTTTTTTTCGCTAAACATTATTTATGATCGAGTTAATGCTTCATTTATGAAGCAAAAACACAACGAAATCACTGTGCTTGATTAAGCTTTACTAAAACATTTAATCATATCAAAATAAATAACATTTGGAAACAAGGAAAAGAACAATTTAACATCAACTCAGTGATTACTATTTTGAACCAGTTTCTCCCCTCTCTACGATCTTAGACAGCAACCTGGCCTGGTCAAGGGATACCAGAAATCATTGGTCATTAATAAGTAATTATTTGAAACATTCAGATCCAAAGCATTGTGAAACACTTGAACAAAAATTAAGAACCCTCTTCAAACAGTAGGTATCTTGACTTCCAGTGTGAAAAACAGAAATATACCATGTATACTAGCCAAATATAGTTAGGGATATGCGTAAATTGTGAATCATTTTAATAATGAGCGATTTATTCATTGAAGTGATGAAATATCAATCATAAAAACACCAATATCCCTAACTTATTTTGTCCAGTATAGTTAAAGCTAGGGAAACATTCAGTGACACCTTAATTAATATGTTAGACATAAAGTGTCAAACTTTATTACTGGGTTCACTCTAATTATCAGTTGGGGTTTAATGAAGCCATTAGTTGTTGGAGGTTTGATACAGTCAGACTCTGTTTGTTGTTTGGTTATTTCTAAAACTTTCATTCCTTCTTTCCTCACAGCCCTTGACCTCGTGATCAGGTTCCCTTTGAACTTTGACATCTGGGCCCCTCCTCGTCAAGTGGGTGTTTAAGGGAATCAGTTACTTCATATTGTAAAACTGAATATGTGTGTTTGTGTGTGTGTGTGTGTGTGTGTGTGTGTGTGTGTGTGTGTGTGTGTGTGTGTGTGTGTGTGTGTGTGTGTGTGTGTGTGTGTGTGTGTGTGTGTACGGAACCAAAACATTACTATTGATTTGGACACCATTCTCACGGTGTTTTGTGCAGTAAATTATCCATGTTTAAATCACATTTTCCATGTTTTGTGATCAATCAATCAATAATGAACCCATTAACCCCTTTCTCCACTTTCACCTTCTGTCATTCTACTTTTCCTTCTCTTCCACCCTCCCAGCGTCCTACTGGGAGATACATGACCGTCCTTGAACCCCTGTTTGAGTTGCCCACCCCTTCCACCTCTCTCCCTGCCCCTCTCTGTACCCCTGTCCTCCGTGATGCCCCCCACTTCGTTGACATCAACCTTGATGATGATGACACCCCGACCCAGTCCCCTGTTCGAGTCTTCATGTCGCGTGTGTCTGGATTCTTGAGGAGAGTGTTCCGTGTCAAGATGGACGCTTAGAGTGACATCTTGAAATTGTTTGGATTCTTCAGGACTGTGTTTAAGATGGACGCTTAGAGTGATATCTTACAGTTGTTTGGATTCTTGAGGAGTGTTCTTAAGATGGACGCTTAGAGTGACATCTTGAAATTGTTTGGATTCTTCAGGACTGTGTTTCAGATGGACGCTTAGAGTGACATCTTGCAATTGTTTGGATTCTTGAGGAGTGTGTTGAAGATGGACGCTTTGAGTGACATCTTACATTTGTTTGGACTCTTGAGGAATGTTTAAGGTGGACGGCCAGAGTGATATCTTGCCATCTTGTAAACTGTGCCATATGATAATTAACTGTGTTGAATCATAAATATAATATGTTTGGCGACTCTATGTTTTTGGACCTTTCGGACATTTTTTCGGATGTTTTGGATTTTTGTGTTTTTGGTTTATTCTATAAATATTTAATCTTTTTGGCTTTTTCGGACAAGATTTGACAACAAGTATACATTTGAAACACATCAATTATAACTATTAAATATTACTTTTACTTTCCAGTTGTTTTGCTGGGTTTTTGTTGTTTTGTTTTTGTGTTAGATACACTTGCTTCCCTAGACGTGCTGTAACTAGGACTCACGAACACTTTGGCGCGCCATCATCGTACTGCCTGCGTGTTAGTGAGTGAGTGTGGTTTATCTCCGCTTTGAGAGAAACTGGTACCACACCAGGATGGTGCGGATACAAATGCAATACTGACAGTGGTCGATACTTTAGTTTCCATTGAATATGTATACATCTATGAGTGTGAGTAAATATTTTTCAGTGATTATTGGACCAATGAAAACAGTGTTTACCTGCCTCAGCAACGACCCATCCTGGCCATGACGTCAGAGCAGGGTACCACGTGGCAGACACCCATACAGCATATTAGTAGTGTCTGTCACCAGGGTTCTTATGTGTCTTTTTTTCTTTACTGCACGATTCCATTTTGTTGAGGTAGTCACGGAACCAAAACCGCAAAGATCATTTGAAAATGACAGCATTCTGTCGACTGGGATATGTACCCTTCATGCACTACACCATGAGCATGTCAGTAGTTGTGTCTATATTGGGTTCTACACGTTTCCTGGCTGAACATGTGCATGAAGTGTATCAAAGTAATATTGTAGGTTAACTTTTTTTTAAATATTTCGACAGTTTCCAGTTACCAAAAGAGCAGTGTTTGTGGTACATTAAATGTTCTATGACGAATAAAACAAGCCTCTAGAGTGAGTGAGTGAGTTTATAGTCAGTTTGCCATGAAAATGTACCGATGAATTTCACTTTAAACAAAAAGTAAATCAAATAAAGTGAAATTAAAATTGCGAATCTTCATATTTTGACCTTACCAATCTCAGAAGTTTAGTGACTC
Source organism: Haliotis asinina (assembly GCF_037392515.1). Classification (NCBI taxonomy): domain Eukaryota; kingdom Metazoa; phylum Mollusca; class Gastropoda; order Lepetellida; family Haliotidae; genus Haliotis; species Haliotis asinina. Next base: position 75,535,698 of record NC_090280.1, read on the forward strand.
TTGTTCAAGAAAGGATCATAGTGTTACAAGGGCAGTGTTAGATCTGGGTGAAATTTTGAGTGGGTCCAAATAATAATGTTTCTGGACCCCCTCCAATGCTAAATAGATGGGCAGATGTAAAATAGAGGGGTCCTCACTGAATTTGATGAGTCAAAACACTCCTCTCTTGAGCCAACACTGCAAGGGGGTAAGTTCAGTAGTTGGAACAATGAAACAAGAGCACGTGCTGTAGGTAATGAGCCTTAACTTAGACAAACCCAGCTTGTTGTCGGGGTGTCTTTAATGTGCATGCCCCCATGTAATACAAACAAATAAAGCGATTTGAAACTATGATCGTCCCTTAAACAACTTTTATCTCAAGATAAATAAAATTCAAAGATTCAAATGCTCACTTAACAAGGTAAAATCACGAGGATTGGCAATTTTAATTTCACTTTATTTGATTTACTTTTTAGGTTAAAGTGAAATTCATCGGTACGTTTTCACTACACACTGACTATAGTGTATACCACAGTATTCCATCTGCATGGCGGCGGTCTGTAAATAGTCATGTCTGGACAAGACATTCCTGTGATCAACTCGAGACTATAGAAAGCATGTATCTCGAGTGACCATGATTCATAGACACTTGCCTGTGATATAGACGTGTATGTTGCTGTGATCAGAGATTTAATTTTTTTGTTTTGGCTTTCTGTCCACAGATTGAAGATATATCACCGACCAGTCAACACTAAAGTCGATCTCTCTGAATGATGTGTATCGCGCCTGACATGAAGATGTATCACTGGACTTTAATACATTCTTCTAAACGTACCGGCTGTTTTCTTTTCTTTAGCTCATTTTAAAATGTTGTGTAAATTCCATTTGTTTGAGTGAGTGAATGTAGTCGAACTCCCTTTTGCCCGTGTGTCGGTTTGTCGGTATCGTTTGGGAGGAAATCCCGAAGTGATGTAGCTATTGACACCTACGGATATGGTGTTGTCACCCCTTCAGTGTGGGGAGCTCAAGTATCAGTCACTGACACGTACGGGTATGTTACTGTCACCCCCTCAGCGTTTAAAGCTAAAGCATCAGTCATTGACACGTACGGGGATGGTACTGTCACCTCTTCTGCGTTAGAAGACACAACATTCACTCCTTGACACTGTTGTGGAAACACTGAGAATTCCGAGATTTGATCGTTCCCGGTCTAGTGAAGACTGGATGATCGATCACAATTAATGTCTTCGTGTTAAGATCTGTCGAAACGTAACTGCTATGTTCCCGAATAGCTCAGGGGTCCTTTCACGAAGCAACCTTCACTAAGGTTAACCTCAACTCCCATTCTTTAACACGAAGGTTAAGGGTAACCTTAGTAAAGGTTGCTTCGTGAAAGGAGCCCCGGTTCAATACCTTTCACCTGTGTACTTCTCACTTGTATGAGAGAGTAATTTTAATCGAACCCATTTTGACCGCGTGTAAGTTTGTCAGGTCCGGATGGGAGAAAATCATGAAGCGATACAGTCGCTGTGTGATGCACGTGTATAGGAGTCAAAACATTCACTTCTAGACATTGTCCCGGAAACGTCCAGTGACACCAAGAGTCGCTTCGAAATTTTGAATTTGCGCATTCATATTTAATTATGATAAAGAAACAGTTACAAAATTGCTGTCATAATTTCTGTCAATAAATGTGTGTGTGTGTGTGTGTGTGTGTGTGTGTGTGTGTGTGTGTGTGTGTGTGTGTGTGTGTGTGGTGTGTGTGTGTGTGTGTGTGTGTGATGGAATACTTTTGTGTTTCACTTGGCGTTTAACAAATCATCGAATTCAATTATCATCATAAACTAAGCCATCCCGAGTTATATCCCTTTATGACCGGTTGATAAATACCTGCCACGGTAAATACCTGCCACTATAAATACATGCCATGAAGAAAGTAAACCATATCCTAGAATTTGAGACAAAAAAACTAATCATTTCTAACTCTGAAGTACACTAATCAACACAAATCGACATGACATATAGTAGTGAGTGATTTAAAATATAACGTCATTTTGGCAATATATCAGCCATATCGTGACTAAAACAATGTATAGATTAACAATTATAGATTATACAATCCTGTCAACAAAGGACAGTACAATAACTAGAATATCAGAGGTATACATGTGAACCTAGTAATTCTAAAATATTTAGCTATAGCTCTTCCAACAGGACAACGCCAGGCGCCACACAGTACGTGCCACCGTGGACTACCTGGCCAATAACAAAACCAATACCCTCCTCTCGCCCTCCAGATCCCCGGGTATAAACCCAATCGAACACCTTTGAGATCAGATCGATAGACGGGTACGTCGACGTCGTAATGCACCACAGAATCTTCAACAGTTCTTCCACATGCTGTAGGGGGAATGGAGCAGGACACAACAAACACCCAACAACTGATTCCTGTACCCAGGAAGTGTCGGGCAGTGATAGCAGCTGTAGGTGGTCATACGAGGTACTGGCTTCAATACCACCTGGTGGACAGCAGTAATGACTGTTGTTCTCATATAATATGGACAGGATCGCAATACATTGCTCCACACAATTTCATTCATGTATAAGAATGAAGATTTTATGGATATCAACTTCTTTATATGAGAACACCTGATGAAGGAGTAAGCATTAACTCCGAAACGTTGTGTTCTCATATATAGAAGTTGATATCCATAAAATCTTCATTCTTATGCATTTCACTTCTAAATGCCCTTCAAAGACTTCATTCATGTACCTTTGTTTCCGCTGATCTACACGTCCTTGAATAACACCAAATGTTCATTGATATTTGCCGATGACACGGGTTCGATTCCATATATGGGGGAAAGTGTGTGAAGCCCATTTCTGGTGTACCCCGCGGGGGCATTGCTGAAATAAAATCACTCAAAATATTTTGTTGGAATATTGCTAAAACCAAAACTCACTCACAATTCATAGTTGTAAGGGGACATTTTCTGGACCATGTTTGGTCCCGTGTCACCAAGAGCCAGCGCCATGGTGGCGGCCTGTCAGTAATGACACTAATAATCCGAACCTGGCTAGCTGTTCTCGAAACGTTCGTAGCCCTACGAACTTCTTGACACATTGGCTACGATCAAAGTTAAGAATTCTTAGGGCTACGAATGTTTCGAGAATAAGGGCCCAGGAATCTACTATGACGAGTCTAGACGCTACCACGTCAGTGGGCCTGACCACCCGATCCCGTTATAGTCGCCTCTCACAACAAGCATGGGTCGCTGAAGATCAATAGTTTGTCAAAAAAAAACGTGGAACACGTCGTATCTTCACGGTGTAATATCCTGAAACAAACCATTCCGTTGTACACAGCGATCCTAACGCTATTTAAGGGGATCTTAACTGGTCAATATCCAAAGCATACCAATCCATGTGGGCAGATTTGCCATAAACCATACTACCCGTCCAATCTGTCACGTGACACACAACACGGGCCACACGAATGACCATGACCTTAGATGGAATGTGGCTGCCAAACCGCTTCTTTGAGAGGCATGCTGATCGCTTCGAAATTCTAGAGTTGGCATACTCTATTAGGAATATAAATAGAGCAGTTAAATTGTTGCCATAATTTCTTATCTGTTTGCATCAATAATTATATCCATAAAATCAAAAATCTTTCCGTGTTTCACTTGGTGTTAAAAAACGTCAAATTCGATTATTTTCTTATCATAAACTAAGCCATCACGAGTTATCTCCCTTCATGGCCGATCCGGGATAAGTTAGGGTAAAGAGTTTTGCGTCGGATTCTGCGGAAGGTTGAATGTTGTTGTTTAAAGATAACCATCCAAACTACAACCAGCCAAAGCCTGGTCACCTTACTGGGGATTAATGGGACTTACACTGCTTCAGCTTCCGGAATGAATTCCTAGTAGGATTTAAACAATCACTTTACTCTTGGTTGTACACAGTGCTTGCCATATATTAAAACAATGCCTAATTATTGAAGAGATAAAGACCCGGTAATGTACCGTGATGCCGTTATTACTAACATGCAGATCCAGATCCTTTCAACCTGAAACTTCGTAATGATTCAGAGAAATTCTGCATCGGGTTGTCTCATTACAAGGGATAAAAACTGAGGATCTTCTCCTTTCCTCAGGTCTGGACTGGCAACCTAAGTATGACTAAGGTGTACCCGATATTTGCTTTTCTTGCACATAATCTATTTATACCCACTTGAAATGTCCCTGTTGTTTCATATGGAGTCTCTTATGTAGCAACTAATGATAGGTTTTTATATCACTGGATGGGATCAGAACTGTTGTCTCAGTGTTGTTGAGTGTCTCTTTGACAGCAGTATCAACCACCGATTCCAACATGGCTTGAAAACCAACTGAAGACGATGTCTTCTATAATAACGTGACGGGGATCCTGACTTGCGCAGGGTACGAATGAAACCAGTCTTTAACTTTGCGTAATGTTATGACGATCTCGCGAGATTTATGACGTCGCTATGACGACAGTTTCACTTCTGATACGCCATTTTGACGCTATCATACTTTTGCGATATTGCTGAATTTCTGCTGACATTTACCTCACGATCTGCTCATCGCCAGTTATTGTCACTATGAACTCCTACACCCAAGGTATTTCTCTATTTCCACTATAGTAAATTGTTGCCTTTTTTAGCTTTTGTCTATGACTTATTTACTTTATTACCGATCCTATGTAGGGAAACGAAGGAACTTTCCAGTACGTCTTGTCGGCTGCCAAGGAAGACTGAACAGTGTTAAATTTGTTTTTGCGTTACTTTTTGCCTTTTAACCTTTCAGTATGTTGTTGAACAACAGAATACAACATCCATTTCACACAATTATATATGAGCAGGATAAGCTCATACCCAGTAGTTATGCAGATTCTGTTGTGCCCTTCCGCAGTGGTAAAATACACTAAACTGTCTCCAGAATCAGTATGATATTGGTATTTAGGATCCAGAATTCTGAAACCAAACTTACTAACATATGATTCAAACTAGTTCCAACCAAGCCCAGCGGCTGAAGGGATGGTGTGTATCCATCTAGGGTCCATGCAGGTAGTGAAGGTACTGTAAGTCCCCATGGACCCTAGTATGGTGATCTTCAGCTGTAGCCGATCTATAGCCTATTTTAATAGTTTATTGTCCAAATAGTGATATTAGTTTTACCTTTACACGCTAGTTTTAATGCTGATTGTGATATTCTAATTGTTTTACTGTCCCTTGTTCATATATATTCCATTTTAGTGTTAAATGTTCTCGTCACGATGTGGCTGCAATATTGCAATATTGCCGATGTGACGTTAAATATTAACTCACTCACTCCAGCCGAGCCATAAACCAGTTTAAGTTCCTGCAGTAAAAGTCAGAAAACAAAAAGTTTTCAGAATATGCTGTTTATACACACTGATGATGATTTAGGTTCTCGTTCACCTTGAGCTGTAAAACTGCTACCAAATTTGTAGGTCGTACAAGTCGGTAGTATGCCTTTCCCCAATTTGTACCAAAACGTTGGCAACAACCACCAGTATCTGAACACTATTATGGTGATTGTACAAGTGCTTCTAATAGTCCATGGGAACATAGACCAGGGAGTAATACAACAATACTGCTATATCATAGTTAAGAATGGGAACGGGTGGAGAAGTCAAAGATGCTCTGAAACGAAAAAAAATACAGATATGAAATAGAAATAGAAATTTCTTCAAAAAAGACAGAAAAAAAAATACAAATTGAAATGTCATAAAAACATTACTATTGTCAACATTCTTCACCAAGTCATATTGTGATATATATATTGTATTCAATAGGGTCTTTGTCTCACAGAGGGAAGTCACATTTTTTTTTTTTTTGCACATTTTTTCTGGACACAGGTCACATGTTATATGTTGTTATTGACAAAAACAGAAGAGTATACAGGGCTGGATTCAAATATTGCTATCCTGCTTGCACAAGGTGGGTGTAGCCTATGACAAGATCTCAGCCTTGTGCAGGTTAGATTCATAAGTAGGTTCATTAGGTAAAATTAGTGCCAGTGCAAGCAACAAAGCAATAAATCCAGCCCTGATATGTATTCACAGATATGTGATGGTGTTAATGTCATAAACCTACAAGTATATTGCTTAAGTTCAGTGTTAGATATGGACTATATCAAAGCAGGTAGTACATTACTAGGCAAATACAGTATGTAGTGATGACAAAAATTTTGTAAACTTATCATATGAACAAGTTGTAAATGCTATACATTTTGAAACATAATAGTACTGGCAGCAGATTCTAAAGATATTCTTTCGGTCTGGTATTATTCCATATTTTCGGTTGCGAAAGATTGTTTGTTTAGTAGGAAGCAAAATTATATTCAATGGATCATTTCGATTTTCCTATAATCCAAATAGTATGGTTTGTGGGGTGAGTTTAATTCTTATTCCAGCATCAGACATGAGCCACTCTTCAATTTTCTTCCAAAGTCTATTTATCACATTGCATTCCCCAAAAAGGTGTAAAATAGTTTCATTGGAAATTTTACAATAGCTACACAGGGAGTAGGGAAGTCAATTTGTCAAAGAACTAACCCCCAAATCGACAACATATAAGCTATCTGTGTAAACATTGTGTCTGTTCACTGGCAATGGTGTACAAAAATATCCCAGGTAATTTTGTTGTCTCAATTTTGGTCAATACACTGCCACCACCATTTTATTGTTGAAGGCCATTTTTGTTGAAGATTTGATACAGTCAGGCTCTGTTTGATGTTTGGTTATTTCTAAAACTTTCATTCCTTTCTTTTTCCACAGCCCTTGACCTCGTGATCAGGTTCCCTTTGAACTTTGACATCTGGGCCCCTCCTCGTCAAGTGGGTACCTTAGGGAATCAGTTACTTCATATTGAAAAACTGAATGTGTGTTCGTGTGCGTGCGTACGTGCTTGTGTGCGTGCTTGTGTGCGTGCATGTGTGCCGAACTAAAACAGATTTGGTCACCATTCTCCCTTTTGTGCAGTAAGTAACCAATATTTAATTCACATTTACCATATTTTATGATCATGACTACCAATCAATTTTGAACTCATTTACCCTTTTCCCCACTTCCACCTTCTGTCACTCTACTTTTCCTTCTCTTCCACCCCCTAGCATCCTACTGGGAGATTCATGACCATCCTTGAACCCTTGTCTGAGCTGCCCACCTCTTCCAGCTCTCTCCCTGCCCCACTCTCTAACCCCATTCTCTGTGATGCCCCCCACTTCGTTGACATCAACCTTGACGATGACGACAGCCCAACCCAGTCCCCAGTTCGAGTCTTCCTTTCACGTGTGTCTGTATTCTTGAGGAGAGTGTTCCATGTCAAGTTGGACGCTTAGAGTGACATCTTGAAATTGTTTGGATTCTCGGGGAGTGTGTTTCTGATGGACGCTTGGAGTGACATCTTAGAATTGTTTGGATTCTTGAGGAGTGTGTTTGAGATGGACGCTTAGAGTGACATCTTGCAATTGTTTGGGTTCTTGAGGAGTGTGTTCAAGATGGACGTTTAGAGTGACATCTTAGAATTGTTTGGATTCTTGAGGAGTGTGTTTGAGATGGACGCTTAGAGTGACATCTTGCAATTGTTTGGGTTCTTGAGGAGTGTGTTCAAGATGGATGTTTAGAGTGACATCTTGCAATTGTTTGGGTTCTTGAGGAGTGTGTTTAAGATGGACGCTTGGAGTGACATCTTGCAATTGTTTGGGTTCTTGAGGAGTGTGTTTAAGATGGACGCTTGGAGTGACATCTTGCAATTGTTTGGGTTCTTGAGGAGTGTGTTTAAGATGGACGCTTAGAGTGACATCTTAGAATTGTTTGGATTCTTCAGGACTGTGTTTAAGATGGACGCTTAGAGTGATATCTTACAGTTGTTTGGATTCTTGAGGAGTGTTCTTAAGATGGACGCTTAGAGTGACATCTTGAAATTGTTTGGATTCTTCAGGACTGTGTTTCAGATGGACGCTTAGAGTGACATCTTGCAATTGTTTGGGTTCTTGAGGAGTGTGTTTAAGATGGACGCTTAGAGTGACATCTTAGAATTGTTTGGATTCTTCAGGACTGTGTTTAAGATGGACGCTTAGAGTGATATCTTACAGTTGTTTGGATTCTTGAGGAGTGTTCTTAAGATGGACGCTTAGAGTGACATCTTAGAATTGTTTGGATTCTTCAGGACTGTGTTTCAGATGGACGCTTAGAGTGACATCTTGCAATTGTTTGGGTTCTTGAGGAGTGTGTTTAAGATGGACGCTTGGAGTGACATCTTGCAATTGTTTGGGTTCTTGAGGAGTGTGTTTAAGATGGACGCTTAGAGTGACATCTTAGAATTGTTTGGATTGTTGAGAAGTGTGTTGAAGATGGACGCTTAGAGTGACATCTTACAGGTGTTTGGATTGTTGAGGAGTGTGTTGAAGATGGACGCTTAGAGTGACATCTTGCAATTGTTTGGGTTCTTCAGGAATGTGTTCAAGATGGACGCTTAGAGTGACATCTTGCAATTGTTTGGGTTCTTCAGGAATGTGTTCAAGATGGACGCTTAGAGTGATATCTTACAATTGTTTGGGTTCTTCAGGAATGTGTTCAAGATGGACGCTTAGAGTGACATCTTGCAATTGTTTGGGTTCTTCAGGAATGTGTTCAAGATGGACGCTTAGAGTGACATCTTGCAATTGTTTGGGTTCTTCAGGAATGTGTTCAAGATGGACGCTTAGAGTGACATCTTGCAATTGTTTGGGTTCTTCAGGAATGTGTTCAAGATGGACGCTTAGAGTGACATCTTGCAATTGTTTGGGTTCTTCAGGAATGTGTTCAAGATGGACGCTTAGAGTGACATCTTGCAATTGTTTGGGTTCTTCAGGAATGTGTTCAAGATGGACGCTTAGAGTGACATCTTGCAATTGTTTGGGTTCTTCAGGAATGTGTTCAAGATGGACGCTTAGAGTGACATCTTGCAATTGTTTGGGTTCTTGAGGAATGTGTTTAAGATGGACGCTTAGAGTGACATCTTGCAATTGTTTGGGTTCTTGAGGAATGTGTTTAAGATGGACGCTTAGAGTGACATCTTGCAATTGTTTGGGTTCTTGAGGAATGTGTTTAAGATGGACGCTTAGAGTGACATCTTGCAATTGTTTGGGTTCTTCAGGAATGTGTTCAAGATGGACGCTTAGAGTGACATCTTGCAATTGTTTGGGTTCTTCAGGAATGTGTTCAAGATGGACGCTTAGAGTGACATCTTGCAATTGTTTGGGTTCTTCAGGAATGTGTTCAAGATGGACGCTTAGAGTGACATCTTGCAATTGTTTGGGTTCTTGAGGAATGTGTTTAAGATGGACGCTTAGAGTGACATCTTGCAATTGTTTGGGTTCTTGAGGAATGTGTTTAAGATGGACGCTTAGAGTGACATCTTGCAATTGTTTGGGTTCTTGAGGAATGTGTTTAAGATGGACGCTTAGAGTGACATCTTGCAATTGTTTGGGTTCTTCAGGAATGTGTTCAAGATGGACGCTTAGAGTGACATCTTGCAATTGTTTGGGTTCTTCAGGAATGTGTTCAAGATGGACGCTTAGAGTGACATCTTGCAATTGTTTGGGTTGTTGAGGAGTGTGTTCAAGATGGACGCTTAGAGTGACATCTTGCAATTGTTTGGGTTCTTCAGGAATGTGTTCAAGATGGACGCTTAGAGTGACATCTTGCAATTGTTTGGGTTCTTCAGGAATGTGTTCAAGATGGACGCTTAGAGTGACATCTTGCAATTGTTTGGGTTGTTGAGGAGTGTGTTCAAGATGGACGCTTGGAGTGACATCTTGCAATTGTTTGGGTTCTTCAGGAATGTGTTCAAGATGGACGCTTAGAGTGACATCTTGCAATTGTTTGGGTTCTTGAGGAATGTGTTTAAGATGGACGCTTAGAGTGACATCTTGCAATTGTTTGGGTTCTTCAGGAATGTGTTCAAGATGGACGCTTAGAGTGACATCTTGCAATTGTTTGGGTTCTTCAGGAATGTGTTCAAGATGGACGCTTAGAGTAACATCTTGCAATTGTTTGGGTTCTTGAGGAATGTGTTTAAGATGGACGCTTAGAGTGACATCTTGCAATTGTTTGGGTTCTTCAGGAATGTGTTCAAGATGGACGCTTAGAGTGACATCTTGCAATTGTTTGGGTTCTTCAGGAATGTGTTCAAGATGGACGCTTAGAGTGACATCTTGCAATTGTTTGGGTTGTTGAGGAGTGTGTTCAAGATGGACGCTTAGAGTGACATCTTGCAATTGTTTGGGTTCTTCAGGAATGTGTTCAAGATGGACGCTTAGAGTGACATCTTGCAATTGTTTGGGTTCTTCAGGAATGTGTTCAAGATGGACGCTTAGAGTGACATCTTGCAATTGTTTGGGTTGTTGAGGAGTGTGTTCAAGATGGACGCTTGGAGTGACATCTTGCAATTGTTTGGGTTCTTCAGGAATGTGTTCAAGATGGACGCTTAGAGTGACATCTTGCAATTGTTTGGGTTGTTGAGGAGTGTGTTCAAGATGGACGCTTAGAGTGACATCTTGCAATTGTTTGGGTTGTTGAGGAGTGTGTTCAAGATGGACGCTTAGAGTGACATCTTGCAATTGTTTGGATTGTTGAGGAGTGTGTTCAAGATGGACGCTTAGAGTGACATCTTGCAATTGTTTGGGTTGTTGAGGAGTGTGTTCAAGATGGACGCTTGGAGTGACATCTTGCAATTGTTTGGGTTCTTCAGGACTGTGTTCAAGATGGACGCTTAGAGTGACATCTTGCAATTGTTTGGGTTCTTCAGGAGTGTGTTCAAGATGGACGCTTAGAGTGACATCTTGCAATTGTTTGGGTTGTTGAGGAGTGTGTTCAAGATGGACGCTTAGAGTGACATCTTGCAATTGTTTGGATTGTTGAGGAGTGTGTTCAAGATGGACGCTTGGAGTGACATCTTGCAATTGTTTGGATTGTTGAGGAGTGTGTTCAAGATGGACGCTTAGAGTGACATCTTGCAATTGTTTGGGTTCTTCAGGAGTGTGTTCAAGATGGACGCTTAGAGTGACATCTTGCAATTGTTTGGGTTGTTGAGGAGTGTGTTCAAGATGGACGCTTGGAGTGACATCTTGCAATTTTTTGGGTTCTTCAGGACTGTGTTCAAGATGGACGCTTAGAGTGACATCTTGCAATTGTTTGGGTTCTTCAGGAGTGTGTTCAAGATGGACGCTTAGAGTGACATCTTGCAATTGTTTGGGTTGTTGAGGAGTGTGTTCAAGATGGACGCTTAGAGTGACATCTTGCAATTGTTTGGATTGTTGAGGAGTGTGTTCAAGATGGACGCTTGGAGTGACATCTTGCAATTGTTTGGATTGTTGAGGAGTGTGTTCAAGATGGACGCTTAGAGTGACATCTTGCAATTGTTTGGGTTCTTCAGGAGTGTGTTCAAGATGGACGCTTAGAGTGACATCTTGCAATTGTTTGGGTTCTTCAGGAGTGTGTTCAAGATGGACGCTTAGAGTGACATCTTGCAATTGTTTGGGTTCTTCAGGAGTGTGTTCAAGATGGACGCTTAGAGTGACATCTTGCAATTGTTTGGGTTCTTCAGGAGTGTGTTCAAGATGGACGCTTAGAGTGACATCTTGCAATTGTTTGGGTTCTTCAGGAATGTGTTCAAGATGGACACCTAAAGTGACATCTTGCAATTGTTTGGGTTCTTCAGGAGTGTGTTCAAGATGGACGCTTAGAGTGACATCTTGCAATTGTTTGGGTTCTTCAGGAATGTGTTCAAGATGGACACCTAAAGTGACATCTTGCAATTGTTTGGGTTCTTCAGGAGTGTGTTCAAGATGGACGCTTAGAGTGACATCTTACAGGTGTTTGGGTTCTTCAGGAATGTGTTCAAGATGGACGCTTAGAGTGACATCTTGCAATTGTTTGGGTTCTTCAGGAATGTGTTCAAGATGGACACCTAAAGTGACATCTTGCAATTGTTTGGGTTCTTCAGGAATGTGTTCAAGATGGACGCTTAGAGTGACATCTTGCAATTGTTTGGGTTCTTCAGGAATGTGTTCAAGATGGACACCTAAAGTGACATCTTGCAATTGTTTGGGTTCTTCAGGAATGTGTTCAAGATGGACGCTTAGAGTGACATCTTGCAATTGTTTGGGTTCTTCAGGAATGTGTTCAAGATGGACGCTTAGAGTGACATCTTGCAATTGTTTGGGTTCTTCAGGAATGTGTTCAAGATGGACGCTTAGAGTGACATCTTGCAATTGTTTGGGTTCTTCAGGAATGTGTTCAAGATGGACGCTTAGAGTGACATCTTGCAATTGTTTGGGTTCTTCAGGAATGTGTTCAAGATGGACGCTTAGAGTGACATCTTGCAATTGTTTGGGTTCTTCAGGAATGTGTTCAAGATGGACGCTTGGAGTGACATCTTGCAATTGTTTGGGTTCTTCAGGAGTGTGTTCAAGATGGACGCTTAGAGTGACATCTTGCAATTGTTTGGGTTCTTCAGGAATGTGTTTAAGATGGACGCTTGGAGTGACATCTTGCAATTGTTTGGGTTCTTCAGGAATGTGTTCAAGATGGACGCTTAGAGTGACATCTTGCAATTGTTTGGGTTCTTCAGGAATGTGTTTAAGATGGACGCTTAGAGTGACATCTTGCAATTGTTTGGGTTCTTCAGGAATGTGTTCAAGATGGACGCTTAGAGTGACATCTTGCAATTGTTTGGGTTCTTCAGGAATGTGTTTAAGATGGACGCTTGGAGTGACATCTTGCAATTGTTTGGGTTCTTCAGGAATGTGTTCAAGATGGACGCTTGGAGTGACATCTTGCAATTGTTTGGGTTCTTCAGGAATGTGTTCAAGATGGACGCTTGGAGTGACATCTTGCAATTGTTTGGGTTCTTCAGGAATGTGTTCAAGATGGACGCTTAGAGTGACATCTTGCAATTGTTTGGGTTCTTCAGGAATGTGTTCAAGATGGACGCTTAGAGTGACATCTTACAATTGTTTGGGTTCTTCAGGAATGTGTTTAAGATGGACGCTTGGAGTGACATCTTGCAATTGTTTGGGTTCTTCAGGAATGTGTTCAAGATGGACGCTTAGAGTGACATCTTGCAATTGTTTGGGTTCTTCAGGAATGTGTTCAAGATGGACGCTTAGAGTGACATCTTGCAATTGTTTGGGTTCTTCAGGAATGTGTTCAAGATGGACGCTTAGAGTGACATCTTGCAATTGTTTGGGTTCTTCAGGAATGTGTTCAAGATGGACGCTTAGAGTGACATCTTACAATTGTTTGGGTTCTTCAGGAATGTGTTTAAGATGGACGCTTGGAGTGACATCTTGCAATTGTTTGGGTTCTTCAGGAATGTGTTCAAGATGGACGCTTGGAGTGACATCTTGCAATTGTTTGGGTTCTTCAGGAATGTGTTCAAGATGGACGCTTAGAGTGACATCTTGCAATTGTTTGGGTTCTTCAGGAATGTGTTCAAGATGGACGCTTAGAGTGACATCTTGCAATTGTTTGGGTTCTTCAGGAATGTGTTCAAGATGGACGCTTGGAGTGACATCTTGCAATTGTTTGGGTTCTTCAGGAATGTGTTCAAGATGGACGCTTAGAGTGACATCTTGCAATTGTTTGGGTTCTTCAGGAATGTGTTCAAGATGGACGCTTAGAGTGACATCTTGCAATTGTTTGGGTTCTTCAGGAATGTGTTCAAGATGGACGCTTGGAGTGACATCTTGCAATTGTTTGGGTTCTTCAGGAATGTGTTCAAGATGGACGCTTGGAGTGACATCTTGCAATTGTTTGGGTTCTTCAGGAATGTGTTCAAGATGGACGCTTGGAGTGACATCTTGCAATTGTTTGGGTTCTTCAGGAATGTGTTCAAGATGGACGCTTAGAGTGACATCTTGCAATTGTTTGGGTTCTTCAGGAATGTGTTCAAGATGGACGCTTAGAGTGACATCTTGCAATTGTTTGGGTTCTTCAGGAATGTGTTCAAGATGGACGCTTGGAGTGACATCTTGCAATTGTTTGGGTTCTTCAGGAATGTGTTCAAGATGGACGCTTAGAGTGACATCTTGCAATTGTTTGGGTTCTTCAGGAATGTGTTCAAGATGGACGCTTAGAGTGACATCTTGCAATTGTTTGGGTTCTTCAGGAATGTGTTCAAGATGGACGCTTGGAGTGACATCTTGCAATTGTTTGGGTTCTTCAGGAATGTGTTCAAGATGGACGCTTAGAGTGACATCTTGCAATTGTTTGGGTTCTTCAGGAATGTGTTCAAGATGGACGCTTAGAGTGACATCTTGCAATTGTTTGGGTTCTTCAGGAATGTGTTCAAGATGGACGCTTGGAGTGACATCTTGCAATTGTTTGGGTTCTTCAGGAATGTGTTCAAGATGGACGCTTAGAGTGACATCTTGCAATTGTTTGGGTTCTTCAGGAATGTGTTCAAGATGGACGCTTAGAGTGACATCTTGCAATTGTTTGGGTTCTTCAGGAATGTGTTCAAGATGGACGCTTGGAGTGACATCTTGCAATTGTTTGGGTTCTTCAGGAATGTGTTCAAGATGGACGCTTAGAGTGACATCTTGCAATTGTTTGGGTTCTTCAGGAATGTGTTCAAGATGGACGCTTAGAGTGACATCTTGCAATTGTTTGGGTTCTTCAGGAATGTGTTCAAGATGGACGCTTGGAGTGACATCTTGCAATTGTTTGGGTTCTTCAGGAATGTGTTCAAGATGGACGCTTAGAGTGACATCTTGCAATTGTTTGGGTTCTTCAGGAATGTGTTCAAGATGGACGCTTAGAGTGACATCTTGCAATTGTTTGGGTTCTTCAGGAATGTGTTCAAGATGGACGCTTAGAGTGACATCTTGCAATTGTTTGGGTTCTTCAGGAATGTGTTCAAGATGGACGCTTAGAGTGACATCTTGCAATTGTTTGGGTTCTTCAGGAATGTGTTCAAGATGGACGCTTAGAGTGACATCTTGCAATTGTTTGGGTTCTTCAGGAATGTGTTCAAGATGGACGCTTAGAGTGACATCTTGCAATTGTTTGGGTTCTTCAGGAATGTGTTCAAGATGGACGCTTAGAGTGACATCTTGCAATTGTTTGGGTTCTTCAGGAATGTGTTCAAGATGGACGCTTAGAGTGACATCTTGCAATTGTTTGGGTTCTTCAGGAATGTGTTCAAGATGGACGCTTAGAGTGACATCTTGCAATTGTTTGGGTTCTTCAGGAATGTGTTCAAGATGGACGCTTAGAGTGACATCTTGCAATTGTTTGGGTTCTTCAGGAATGTGTTCAAGATGGACGCTTAGAGTGACATCTTGCAATTGTTTGGGTTCTTGAGGAATGTGTTTAAGATGGACGCTTAGAGTGACATCTTACAATTGTTTGGGTTCTTCAGGAATGTGTTCAAGATGGACGCTTAGAGTGACATCTTGCAATTGTTTGGGTTCTTCAGGAATGTGTTCAAGATGGACGCTTAGAGTGACATCTTGCAATTGTTTGGGTTCTTCAGGAATGTGTTCAAGATGGACGCTTAGAGTGACATCTTGCAATTGTTTGGGTTCTTCAGGAATGTGTTCAAGATGGACGCTTAGAGTGACATCTTGCAATTGTTTGGGTTCTTCAGGAATGTGTTCAAGATGGACGCTTAGAGTGACATCTTGCAATTGTTTGGGTTCTTCAGGAATGTGTTCAAGATGGACGCTTAGAGTGACATCTTGCAATTGTTTGGGTTCTTCAGGAATGTGTTCAAGATGGACGCTTAGAGTGACATCTTGCAATTGTTTGGGTTCTTGAGGAATGTGTTTAAGATGGACGCTTAGAGTGACATCTTACAATTGTTTGGGTTCTTCAGGAATGTGTTCAAGATGGACGCTTAGAGTGACATCTTGCAATTGTTTGGGTTCTTCAGGAATGTGTTCAAGATGGACGCTTAGAGTGACATCTTGCAATTGTTTGGGTTCTTCAGGAATGTGTTCAAGATGGACGCTTAGAGTGACATCTTGCAATTGTTTGGGTTCTTCAGGAATGTGTTCAAGATGGACGCTTAGAGTGACATCTTGCAATTGTTTGGGTTCTTCAGGAATGTGTTCAAGATGGACGCTTAGAGTGACATCTTGCAATTGTTTGGGTTCTTCAGGAATGTGTTCAAGATGGACGCTTAGAGTGACATCTTACAATTGTTTGGGTTCTTCAGGAATGTGTTCAAGATGGACGCTTAGAGTGACATCTTGCAATTGTTTGGGTTCTTCAGGAATGTGTTCAAGATGGACGCTTAGAGTGACATCTTGCAATTGTTTGGGTTCTTCAGGAATGTGTTCAAGATGGACGCTTAGAGTGACATCTTGCAATTGTTTGGGTTCTTCAGGAATGTGTTCAAGATGGACGCTTAGAGTGACATCTTGCAATTGTTTGGGTTCTTCAGGAATGTGTTCAAGATGGACGCTTAGAGTGACATCTTACAATTGTTTGGATTGTTGAGGAATGTGTTCAAGATGGACGCTTGGAGTGACATCTTAGAATTGTTTGGATTGTTGAGGAATGTGTTCAAGATGGACGCTTGGAGTGACATCTTACAGGTGTTTGGGTTCTTCAGGACTGTGTTCAAGATGGACGCTTGGAGTGACATCTTGCAATTGTTTGGGTTCTTCAGGAATGTGTTCAAGATGGACGCTTGGAGTGACATTTTTACATCTTGGACATTATAAATCTTTGCTGATTTTGACTTTTTCGGACAAGATTTGACAACACTTTTTCAAATATACATTTGACTCATAACAGCTATAACTATTAAATATTTACGTTCTAGGTGATTTGTTTGTTCTCTTGATTTGTTTTTCTGTTAGATACACTTACCTTCTTATACGTGTTGTAACTGAGACACACGAACACTTTGTCCTGCCAGCGTCGTTCAGCGTGTTAGTGAGTGAGAGCGGTTTATGTCCTCTTTTAGAGATATAGAGCATGGCTACGAATGCAATACTGACAGTGTTCGACACTGTAGTCTCCCTTTAATATGCTGACAATTGTGTGTGGGTAAATTTTTAAATCAATGACAGGACCAGTGAAAACATGATTTGCCTGCCTCAGGAACGATCCATCAAGGCCATGACGTCAGAGCAGGGTACCACATAGCAGGTCCATTTAACAGTATTTTAGTAGTGTCTGTCACCAGGGACACATGCGAAAACCCCAAACATGTAAGAAAGTCTCAATGTTCTGTCATCTGAGATATGTACCTTCATGCACTACACAATCTCAGTAGTTGTATCTGTATTGGATAAAGCACTTTTTTTTATGTCAAAATGTGTGTTAAGTGTACACATAAACGTAATAATGAAGGTCATATTTTTCAAATATTTCCTGTTTTCAAAGAGAGATATGTGAAAGAGCATTGTCTATGGTACTTTCAATTACATATGACAGATAATTTAAAGCGAGAGTCCAAAAATCATATATCTCGAATGACGGTGCTCCACAGGCACTGGCCTAGGCTATAGACGGGAACCAGTAACAGTGCTGTGATTATAGATTTGGAATATTGCAATATTAATTGTTTTTGCTCTCTGTCCACAGGTTGAAGTGGTATCACCGATCAGCCATCGTCAAAGCAAACATTTCCATCTTATGTCTATCGCGCCAGTTGTTAACACGTGTCACTGAAATGTAATAAAATGTGTTGAAACGAAACTGATATTTTTTCTCTTTAGCTCATTAAAAAAAAATAATGCAAACAAAAAGTCTGGGAACACCCTAAAATTGTATGGTCATGTATACACTTAAACGTGGTGACGTCATTTATACGCTAAGGTAAACTTTTTGTGTGCTTTAAACAACACGTTAGAACACGCATTGAAGCGATAGGATTACTGTTGGTTGAGTTAGACTGAAATGAAACATTGTCAAAAAACACTGAAAAAGCACTGACCAGCACTATGTTTGATTCAAACGCAAAGACAGTTGAAGTATGACAATGTGACTAAATGTTTGAGTGTTCCCATACGTTTTGTTTGTAGTATATTTTGGTGTACTTTCCACACGTGTGAGTGAGTGAACCGAGTCGAACCGTCTTATTGTGTGTGTGTCGGTTTGTCAACACTCCTGAAGTGATGAAGTCATTGACAGGTACGGGTATGGTACTGTCATCCCTTCGGTATGAAGAACTAAAGTGTCAGTCATTGACACATACGGGTATGCTATTCACACCCCTTCAGCGTGGGGAGCCAAAATATCATTCATTGACACATACGGGTATGGTACTGTCACTCCTTCATTGTGGGAAGCTAATTTGAGTGCATGATTTTTCTCGAATTTCTACAGAACAGGTTTCTGAGATTTAGAAACTTGAAATCCACTCATAAATGGTGATATCTGGTGAGAACTGAATGTATTCAGAAGAATGTTTATTTCCTTATAGGTGAGTCTGAAGTGTAAGATAAGTAATTTTTTTATCGATATGTATTCCTGTGGCTATATAACAATTAGTGGAATGCAGTTGTTATCGATACACTGTCAGCTTAGGTAAGATCCTATTCAAAAATATTTATTGCGACCGAATTCAGTCCTTCTGACGTTGGTTTTCTGTATTTTCCATGTCATGTCCTTTTCACTGATTTTCTGGTGCCTTTTAGCATAACTAATCATAGAAAATGATTTTCACTCATCGCCCACTACATGCGCAGCTAAGTTTGGAGTGTATCTCCAAGTGTATATATATATTCTTTTATAAAACATAAAATGACTTATTCTTTATCATTATTATCGGTTATCTAAGAAACAAAATATCTACTTTTTTATATCAGATATGCAGATGAGTGGGACAAAGGAGATGATTTCAACTTTCCAACAGTCAACATTTCTGTCTTGTACATTTGCATACATGTCAAGCAACAATCCCACAGTTCCAACCTTTGGTATTTACATTTCGCAGCATATGGGGTATATGCTCCGTTTACCAAGATTTCAAGGAACGCCTCTTTCCTCTGAACGTGGAAAGGGTTTTGTTGCTTCTATTTTCCCAAATTAGTGAGTGGGTGAGTGACTTTAGTTTTACGCCGCACTCAGAAATATTCCAGTTACATGGCGGCGGTCTATAAATAGTCGAGTCTGGACCAGACAATCCAGTGAGCAACAGCACGAGAATCGATCTGCGCAACTGGGAACCGATGACATGTGTCAACCAAGTCAGGGAGCGTGACCACCCGATTCCGTTAGTCGCGTCTTACGACAAGCATAGTCGCCTTATATTGCAAGCACGGGTTGCTGAAGGCCTTCTCTACTCCGGACCTTCATCGGTCTCCATTTTTCCAAATGTATCTCTGCTAATAACTCTTGGCAGCTCTTGAACAGTTCATGGACATACATGTTACAGTGATATTATTGACATTTAAAGCCTTAGAACGATATTGAGTATCAAACTGTGTTCTTCTCGCGTGTTATTCATACTGAGCTTCGAAAATGAAGTCTCCCGGTGTGGTATCATGTTACCGAGTGGAGGCGATCATACACATTGTGTAAAACATATTTTTATAATATTTTATTTCCAGTGACGTTAAAATACTAAAAAATAGAACTAAAATAGGTAATGGCCTTACATGTTACATATTTATCATCAGTAGGATTAAATCTTTTCAGATGGTGCATGGCATGTAGTTGCAGTAATGTTTTACAAGATGATATTTTCCTTGATAAACATAGGTTTCATAAATAATTTCAGAGTCTCTTGGAACTGAATGTCTGGTTGACTTGGGTTGAATGAGTTAACACTGTCCTGTGTGCATCAGTACATGAACGATGAGTCAGTAAACAGGAAGTAATGAGTCAAGAAGAGATTACGCAACGACCTTGACCCACGATTTATAGATACCGATTTTCGATATCTATAATTTAAACAATGATTACAAGCACAGGATGCAACATTGCAATATTCCTCAATGTGCGTTTGACAAGTACTGACAAATCATGTACAAGTACTAGTAACAAAACTATGATTTCGTCCAGTCAAAGATAGATTCACGTTCGGCAGTCAAACTGGCGGTTGGTGACGTAATCCACTGCCTCGTTAGGTGTGAAGCCCTTCTCCAGCCGCGGTCTTGTCGCATACATAAATATCTCTACGAATGGGCTAATTTGTATGAGCCATAAAATGTCTTCTAGCACGAGCGCAAAAAAAAAAAAAAAAAAAAAAAAGATAAAGAAAAAAGGTGAAATTCATCAAGGTCATCTTTAGAGTAGTCGGCGCGTAATGAGGCTCGTGTGAGCTTAATTTTGTCATTTTTTTCATCAGTCACAGCTATATGAGACTAGTTTCAACTTAATTTTGTAATATTTCATTGAAAATCTCACTCAGTTTGCTTTTACCTTATATTCCTGTCCTCTTGATGATATCATGTGTGAAGTTATATTTTACTTGTCTCAAGTACCACCGCTGGTGGGTTCTTCTGAGAATAAACAACCTGTCAAAGCTGATAATATATATGAACAAATGCAGCTGTCTTATGTGAACGATTTATTCATAAATGTCTCCAACAATCTACATGTAGCAGGGCGTGGAGCCATCCCACAGATGACACACTTAACTTGTCACCTCTATGGTCATGTGGACATGACGTCCGGATTCCAGTAGAAGGGCTGTGGAATCGAACATTTTATGGTCGCATCATGCACATAATTACATCTCGCCATTCTCAGAATGTTAAATAGTGAATCCCACAGTAATTTCTAGGTTATCAGTTTAAACTTAAGACGAACAAATAGTTGTTCTAGTCGCACTTTGTGTTTTCACTGGAAAGTCAAGTCATTAGGATCCGCTGGTATTGACTACGTGAAGGATGCAATCAAAGGCAAGTTTGTTTTGAAGGTTTATAATTGTGTAAACGTCAGTCTCCACATTCGAATAAATATCAGGACATACCTACGGCCTATGCTGGAAACTAGATAATTATTTTCAATGTCAATGACAGTACAATGAAGGTACGGTGAAAGATCATTTATTGACCACTCAAAGGAAACTACAGCATTTCAAGGAGTTATGTTAAGAATAGCATGACGTGCCTCTTAGACCTAACATAATTAGCATAATTATATATTCATATATAATTATATAATTATATACTAACATAATTATATATTAACGCCGCCCCATAATATACGTGAGGATTCACAATTATGCACAGTGTTGTAGATATATATAACAAGTTATATCTGGTTAATCTTGGATATCAACAATCTATTTTCGTGGCTAGTTGGTACAAGCAGGGAAATGCAGTGCAAGCTGTCGTAACCGGCATCTGTCTAATTCAGCAAAATCCAAGTCCCTTCCGTGGCTTGTACATTTATCATCAGCTCTGCAATCCGTCACGTTGTGTAAAACGGATTATTTCCCCAGTCCCAATGCGCCTCGGATTAGACAGCTTCCACTGTAGTGGGAGCTACAAAAACTTTTATGAATAAAATAATGTTTCCTAACTGCAGCCATAGCCGTAAGGTCTATGGTGCATCATTTGGCAATTCGTACTCGTCCTTTATCATTATTTCATCCTTTATCATTGTCACAGTTAATTTTTAGTCACCTAATATGGTAGGTGTCTTTAGATTAAAATCGGTTACTCATCTCCATGACTACTTGGTAATTACTCTATAAAAGCGTAATTATTCTTTGCCTGATAATACACTGAACTGTAAACTAACCCGCAATTTAGAAAAGCAAAAAGTGAAATCTCATTAAAGTAAATGTTCATGAATATGTCTTCTGTTGCAAAACATGGCAAGAAAGAGTTTCGTTTCTTTGCTGTTCAGTAAATATACGCGTTCTGATGATCAAATATCTGAGAGCTGCTGTGACGTCGTGCATGGTTTGTTGTGTTTGTTGTCATGGTTCAAACAAGATATTGGCTGAAATGGTACCTAAGTGATATATGAAGCCACAATTTAGATTTCATTTGCTGAGCTCATGTCCTTTTAAAGACCTCGATTGAATGCCCAGGACAAAACTGAGAAGCGAAGGAGCTGAGCGCTTACTTCTTTGATGCAGTTACTTCTGAATTATTATTCTGATGTGTTATGGTAATGTCTTATCCCCTGAGACTCGTGAAGGTCCGGGATAGAATAGGCCTTCAGCAACCCATGCTTGCCATGAAAGGCGACTATGCTTGTCGTAAGAGGCGACTAACGGGATCGGGTGGACAGGCTCGCTGACTTGGTTGGCACATGTCATCGGTTCCCATCTGCGCGGATCGATGCTCATGTTGTTGATCACTGGATTGTCTGATCCAGACTCGATTATTTACAGTCCGCCACCATATAGCTGGAATATTTCTGAGTGCGGCGTGAAACTAAACTGACTCACTCACTCTTACCCCTTGACACATAGCACCCAATCTGCGGTTCACGTTTTAGTTTTATCAGCTGCGCACTGTGAGCGCCAAAGGGCAGTAAGACTTCATATGTTACGGCCATTTCAATCTGACATAGCGTCAGTTATCCGAATTATTGTTGAAAATGCCATTTTTTCTTTGTTTCACCAACGCTTTCCCTCGCTTATTCGTACCACGTAACGTGACCGCCAGACTCGGTTATCAAATAGCTAAGAAAACAGTTAAGAAATTTCTGGGCAAACACAATGCAAAGTACTGTTATTGCTAAAAAAAACCCAAATGTAAACTTGTTTTTCACTCCTCCGATACCACACGTCCAGCACTTGCTTACCTCCTCACTGGCATGCGTCTCTTCTCTCTGGTAAAACGTTCACTCAGTGCTCCAGCTTGGCTGTATACCGAAACATGAGCCTCATTGACCTATTCAGACAATGACCTACTTTTTCAGCCGATACAAATTTTCTCGAGTCAAAGTAAATATAGACACAGCTAACAACTCTGGTTACACTTAACTCCATTTCCTTGTTTCACAAGTAAATGATATGTACAAATGAATTTTAATTTTAAACTTTAATAACACCGCATTTCTATATTTTATGTCGATTTACGCAGTATAACTTAACGAAGACGACACAGACTGTCCGTTTGAGGAGTTATAAAATCATTCACAATGCATCTGGCCCACTGGTTACACATGTTTTGAGTCTGTTGTGCGTAGTTCTGTAACGCACAGTGAGGTTGATATAATATCAGTTCCGTATCAAACAGCCAAACTTTTCTACCGGCGGAGCCTCGTTTTGAGAATTCCACGTTTCCAGCTTTCCGTTTGTCAGAACTCATTGAACGAGACAGCAGGCTGTACGACGTGTTTGCAAGGATTTGAAAGAACGGAGTGTTGCAATATAAATTTACAACTGCGTAGACGGATCAGATAATACTGATTAATAATTATGACTGTACAAAGTTAAATGAATTAGTCTAAACATCTGGACTGGTTATTGCACTAAGTTGTGCAATGGGACGGAGCCCAGTAAACAGGAAACGAGACCGTTCTGTGATCAATGTTTTCACTTGTTGTTCATGAACGGGACCCCTGAACAACCTCAACTTTCCTTTCCACTCTCATGGGTTGTTGATGCTGAATTCAGGCTGTCCGATATTGCTCACTTGCGAAACCGTAACACTTAGTAAACGTCGAGTACAATATTTATGTGTTATTATTGGGTTGCATGAAATGAAGCTCGGGAAATACTAACTCAGAAAATATATCTATTTGATGTTTGAAATTTATAACTTGGGTGCCAGTGTTGACATGTCCCTGAATTTCTTCACAATCAGTTCAGAACAAATAGATTTAGGTGTTTTAAGGTATGTGTGCTGAATCGCAAATATTTTTCTAATATGTTCTTTTTTCAAGCAACAATGATTATGTAAAATAATATTTATTGTTGTGGTCGGGCTTTCCTGTTTTTGAAAGTATAGGTCACGTCACTGAAAACTCCTTAAAATCAGATATGTAACGCACATACATAGATCTCTCGCCGCAAGCATATTCATTACAGGGAAAACAACGTTTTGTTCATTTATACTCATGAAGTCCTTCGTTATTTTTCAGACGTGCGTGTTTTAGCTATAAAGAATGATGTTACTGTCGTCACTACACTCAAGAATATATTTTTTCATATACAGACAACCCCTTTTAGTACCTGTATAAAATATAGTCATGACCATGATGACCAGTGTACAGGGAAACACCGCGGTGTAGATCCTTACATAGACTATTTACACACCCATCACAAGTAACATTCATCAAATTCATGAAATACATGGCGCCCTTAAATACACACAAACACACACGGCATACGTAACCATAAAATTGACTATGTTTCTTTAATAGTGTAAATATGGCCTCTCTTCTTCGGAATCCCTGAAGATTCGGGGTAGGACAGGTCTTCATAAACCCATGCTTGCAATAAATGGCGACTATGCTTGTTGAAAGAGGAATCCGGGTGGTCAGGCTCGCTGACTTGGTTGAAACATGTCATTGGTTCCCAGTTACGCAGATCGATGCTCATGCATTTGATCACTGGATTGTCTGATCCAGACTCGATTATTTACAGTCCGCCATCATATTGCTGGAATATTGCTGAGTGCGGTGTAAAATTAAGCCCACTCACTCACTTTTAAGTCGAACTTATTGTTTTTGATACGAAAAATGTATGTGTACGCTGAAGGCTGATAAGCCGAAAGTCGAGTTGTTGGTGTGAAAATAGTATGTAGTGATATTGGTTTGCTCAAGTATTGTGAAAATATCGAGTCATGATTTCGAGAGTTTTGCCCCTTTTGCTTCTCAGATTATAGTGTCCTACTGACAACAACTCTGAAGGGCTTGAAGTAAGCTCTTCACGTTTCGGTTCCAGGTGAACAAAAACGAAAATATACAAAGCGTTTTGTTTTGAGATTTATTGACTTGTTTGAGTAATTGTTACGGGTAACAGTAAGTTATTGATTGTTATTTCTTGTTTGGAAAACCAATCGAATGAGCTTGCTTTCTTTGTCAGTTTCTTATCTTGTGGATATCAGCATTCGCCTGAAATGGAATGCAAGTATATAAGAAAAGAATATATAACAATCACTCTTATATCCACACGTAAAGGAAACACATCAATGCTTCAATCCAAATTGCACGAACAGACATATCTTTCTCAATTAGTGAGTGAGTTTCGTTTTACGCCGGACTTATTCCAGCTATATGACGGCGGTTCTCAATTAGAAAGAGACTACATGTAAGACTTACTTTACTACTTTCTCTGTGTGGGGAGATTTCTCCACGTCTGAAGGCGAAGACGAAACCAGCGGATGATATCTCGTGCACTTTTAGGGCGACAGAACCCAAATCGGGCTAGGGTGACATCTCTAAAACGACCAAAATAGCAAATAAATTTGAAGCTAAAGGCGCGTTGCAGCATATACGTGAATATACGCAACATTCATTATAAAGTGTGTGTACACACTGTCGTTATTTCAACGTAAGAAAGAAATTGGGAATATTAATTGTGATTATTAATTAATCAATTAGTCCTTAATTAATTAATTAATTAATTAATTAATTAATAAATAATGTGTATTTATGAAGCGCTGTATCCATCAAGCGAATTAAAAAATAATAGTATGAAAACAACCCGGAAAGATAATAGCGACTGGAGAAAATGTTTATGAATTATAGTTCATGAATGATAGGATGAAAAAAAGTCTATGAATAACAGCCTGAAAATAGTCTCGAGGTTTGATTTGAATACAGTTAGTAATGATGAACGTTTGATGTGCAGAGAATGTTTGTTCCATAGCTGCGTGACTGAAGGACTTCTGCCCCTAGCTGATTACAGTAAGATTATACTTTGGTATGTTCAGAAGATTCAGATTTTGAGATCGAAGAGTCTTTATATGGATGTAGTCTTACTAGCATATTTGAAAGATATGGTGGGAACATATCATTTTGACATTTGTACGTCATTCATAGAATTTAAAGTTTATCATTTTGATAACAGTTCAGTATATTACTTTAGCTGAGGGATAAAAGACTTATTCAAATGATTACGTTTAAGGCTGATTATTTCAACAAGACTCGTTATAAATATACACACCCTTAACATACCAGCAAAACTAGCATACAAATATTTATCATAGGCATGGTAAAGAAGGGAGCATTATTTTTTAAAAAAAACAACTGAAGGCTTTATGTGGTAATGAATGAAAAAAATGACTCACTGAAAGTGTCGTTGTCATCAAGTGTTTCCTTACTGAACACAGACCCCAAAGTATAAAGTAATATCTGACGATAAGTTACGCCAGTATCTGGTAACAGATATACATACAACCCACTGAATCAGTTTTTGTTAAGTGTTTTGAGTTTGAACAACACTCATCCCAAATGTACACATCCTTGACACTTCAGCTAACAGCTGGTTGGCTGAGTGCACATCTAAATGAGGAATCAACGAGATTGAATTATAATACTTCTTTCATTACAGCTACAGTCTCAAAACCCCTTGTTTTGTGCTTTGTTTCACATAAAGCAAACGAAACGTGCCTCCTAACAATATTCATTCATCATATAGTAAAAGTGAAAAGGGAAAGGTTATCTGATGATGATTCATGAATCTACCTGATAACGTGTGTATATGTAAACCATTGAAATAAATGTATATTTCAGTCTTTGTGTTTCTAATCTGAAGGATACGACATGCCAACTTTCCATACCCTTCACATTTCAGCAGGCAAAGGTTGTCATAAGTCACGCCATCACTGCCGCAGACAGGTAAAAGGAAAGATGGACAGGCACAAACCTTGGAACATTCTCCGTCGGATACTTTCGTCGCACTATTGAAACACAACAATAAAGTGTCATTGTCAAGTTTTCATTCAAATAGTACTAACTGCTACAAGTCTCTCATCGTTTTCCACATCTAATCACTTGAAAGCGTTCTAATTATCTCCAAAAATGACAAGTGTATACCTCGCTGGTGATTCAGAGATAGGTTATTGTCCTAATTATACTCATAAACCCCTTGTTTTGTTCTTTTGTGGCCCGACAGGAAACCAACACCCATTCCTAATGAACAAACATTTGTTGGCATTGATATGGTGCAGGTACAGAAGCAAGGGTTATTTTATTATACCTTTAGACATTCCCCGGTAATGTTAAAGACACCCCAAATGTACACACCCTTGGCACTCCATCAAGCATTCGTTGTCATAAGTCACGCCATCATTGCCGCAGACAGGGGAAAGTATGAGTGGACAGGCACACTGTTTGGGACATTCTCCGTCGGTTACCTTCGTCGCCCTATTGAAACACAACAGTAAAGTTTCATTGTGGGAAGTTATCATTCAAAGAATATTAACTGCAACACGTCTCGCATCGTTTCCCATATATAGTCCCCTGAAAGCGTCTTGATTCAAAACTAACTAACACATACCTTGATGATGATTTGGAAATCTGTATTGTAACAGGTGCCTCATTATACTCATCAAACCCCTTGGTTTGTTCTTTTTGGTTGTCAGGAAATACATACTACCCCCGTCCTAATGAAAGACATTCGTTGGTATAGGTATAATACAGGTACAGAAGCAAGGACTATTTGATTGTACCTTTAGACATTCCCCTGTACTGTTAAAGACACACATCCCAAATGTACACACCCTTGGCACTCCATCAAGCATTCGTTGTCATAAGTCACGCCATCATTGCCGCAGACAGGGGAAAATATAAATGGACAGGCACAAATGTTTTGACATTCTCCGTCAGATGCCTTCGTCGCCCTATTGAAACACAACAATAACGTGTCATTGTCGGATTGGAAAGGAGCATTATCACCTACAGGCCTGACATCGTTTTCTCTATATGCCTGACATTGTGTATTCGTACTTGTCATCTCCAAAACTGAGTGCACATCTTAATGAGAAATCAAAGAGGTTGAATTATTAGTAACGGCTTTTTCATTACAGTTGTTCTTTGTTGGAGACAGAGCAACCTAAACGTGCCTCCAAACAACATTCATCGGCATCGATATAGTAAAAGTGAAAATGGAAAAGTTATTTGATGATGACGTAAGAAACTAACTGATAATGGGTGTACATGTAAACCATTGAAATAAATTGTATATATCAGTTTTTGTAAGGTGTTTTTAATGTGCAGAATACGACATGCCAACTTTACACACCCTTGACACTCCATCAAGCATTCGTTGTCATAAGTCACGCCATCATTGCCGCAGACAGGTAAAAGGAGAAATGGACAGGCACAAACGCTGGGGCATGCTCCGTCGGATTTCTTCGTGGCACTATTGAAACACATCAGTGTCATTGTCGGAAGTTTTCATTCAAGTAATATTAATTGTTACAAGTGTGACAGCGTTTTCCATATATAATTGCTCGAAAGCGTGATACCTTTGAGTAAACCTCGATGAAAGCGTATACCTCGATGGTAATTCAGAGATAGATTATTGTAACAACTTCCTAAATATACTCATAAACCCCTTGTTTTGTTCTTTTTCGGCCCGACAGGAAACCAACACCCATTCCTATAAAAGCACTTTGCTGGCGTTGATATGGTACAGATACAGAAGCAAGGGATATTTTATTATACCTTTAGACATTCCCCGGTAATGTTAAAGACACACATCCCAAATGTACACACCCTTTACACTCCATCTGGCATTCGTTGTCATAAGTCACGCCATCATTGCCGCAGACAGGGGAAAGTATGAGTGGACAGGCACACTGTTTGGGACATTCTCCGTCGGATACCTTCGTCGCCCTATTGAAACACAACAGTAAAGTTCAACGTCGCGAGTTTTCAAGGAATATTAACTGCTACAAGTGTGGCATAGTGTTCCCAATGTCATTACCTGTAAGCATACTAATCATCTTCATAACTAACTAGCATATACCTTGATGATGATTTGGAGATTTATATTGTAACAGGTGCCTCATTATACTCATCAAACCCCTTGGTTTGTTCTTTTTGGTTGTCAGGAAGAAAATACTACCCCCGTCCTAGACATTCGTTGGTATAGATGTAATACAGGTACAGAAGCAAGGACTATTTGATTGTACCTTTAGACATTCTCCTGTAATGTTAAAGACACACATCCCAAATGTACACACCCTTTACACTCCATCAAGCATTCGTTGTCATAAGTCACGCCATCATTGCCGCAGACAGGGGAAAGTATGAGTTGACAGACACACTGTTTGGGACATTCTCCGTCGGATACCTTCGTCGCCCTATTGAAACACAACAGTAAAGTTCAACGTCGCGAGTTTTCAAGGAATATTAACTGCTACAAGTGTGGCATAGTGTTCCCAATGTCATTACCTGTAAGCATACTAATCATCTTCATAACTAACTAGCATATACCTTGATGATGATTTGGAGATTTATATTGTAACAGGTGCCTCATTATACTCATCAAACCCCTTGGTTTGTTCTTTTTGGTTGTCAGGAAGAAAAAACTACCCCCGCCCTAGACATTCGTTGGTATAGATGTAATACAGGTACAGAAGCAAGGACTATTTGATTGTACCTTTAGACATTCTCCTGTAATGTTAAAGACACACATCCCAAATGTACACACCCTTTACACTCCATCAAGCATTCGTTGTCATAAGTCACGCCATCATTGCCGCAGACAGGGGAAAGTATGAGTTGACAGACACACTGTTTGGGACATTCTCCGTCGGATACCTTCGTCGCCCTATTGAAACACAACAGTAAAGTTCAACGTCGCGAGTTTTCAAGGAATATTAACTGCTACAAGTGTGACATAGTGTTCCCAATGTCATTACCTGTAAGCATACTAATCATCTTCATAACTAACTAGCATATACCTTGATGATGATTTGGAGATTTATATTGTAACAGGTGCCTCATTATACTCATCAAACCCCTTGGTTTGTTCTTTTTGGTTGTCAGGAAGAAAATACTACCCCCGTCCTAGACATTCGTTGGTATAGATGTAATACAGGTACAGAAGCAAGGACTATTTGATTGTACCTTTAGACATTCTCCTGTAATGTTAAAGACACACATCCCAAATGTACACACCCTTGGCACTCCATCAAGCATTCGTTGTCATAAGTCACGCCATCACTGCCGCAGACACGGGCGAGGAGACGTGGACAGGCACAAAGTTTGGGACATTCTCCGTCGGATACCTTCGTCGCCCTATTGAAACACAACAGTATAATACAGATACAGAAGCAAGGGATATTTTATTATACCTTTAGACATTCCCCGGTAATGTTAAAGACACACATTCCAAATGTACACACCCTTCGCACTCCATCTGGCATTCGTTGCCATAAGTCACGCCATCACTGCCGCAGACAGGGGAGAAGAGAAGTTGACAGGCACAAAGTTTGGGACATTCTCCGTCGGATTTCTTCGTCGCCCTATTGAAACACAACAGTTTTATAGTCGGAAACTTTCAAGGAGAAAGCTTTCATCCGCACGTCTCACATCGTTTTCCCTATATATTTATGAAAGGAAACTAATCATATTGAGAACTGACAAGTGTATACCTTGATGATGCATGAGAGATATATTGTGTAACAGGAAAGTATAAAAAAAATAACATGTCGTTGAGGTTTGACATAATTTCGTTTAAGGCGTATTAACCATCTCGATAACTATATTAGAAAAGCTCTTTTTTCCGCCAACTACAGTCGAATATTCTAATTATGATTTTGCAAAATTTTCCATACTGTTTAAAGATACTGTTTACACATGAAGTGATGTATTATAAAACAAATTCGTAATGCTGAAAGGATTATTGTACTGATGTTGATTCTCAGTGAAAACTGGCGAGTTCTTGTCAGAACGTTATCCCAGAACGCAGCTGTTCTCATGCACGATATTCGTACATGCTTTTTAGCACTTTGATGCATGATCCTCATCGGTATAACGTTTGCAGTTGGCTCCCACAAGTTACTGGAGTAATTCATCCTCGATCTAACCATATATATAAAGATAACATTAGTGAATGCTTTAAGTGAGTCATAGCATATAATGTAAATGAAGCATAACCAGACACGCTGTAGGCCTACCCGGCACAGGAGAGGAAACATTCATTGGTGTAGGTGTTGCCGTCGTCGCCACAGACAGGGTTGTTGGTGTCCTCACAGGAACAGTCTTCACCTCGACAGATGCTGATCAAAACTAGGTAAAACCAGAGATTGACGTAAGATATCGAGAAGGTATCGAGGAACACATGTACTCACTGTGATTCGGCTGCCATTAGCCCTTTGTTAAAATCATACTTAAAATAGACAATATTTACAGTCAACTTAACTGTCATCACAAAAATTGCAAAGATACTGGCAAAAACGACGGCCAGGGAACAGCCTGTCATGAAATAGTTGTTCTTTGTTTCTCTCGAAAACAGCATGCAGGGCTATTATAGTGCCTAATTATATGCATTTGGGCAGTAAAAATATATCACACGGGGTGAAACTATGATATTATAGAACAACGCCTCACTATATGCATGTAGTACTATCATGTATTACTCTGTGGATAACAGCATGATTTAACATGTCCAAGACCCGCGAAGGTCCCGGGGTAGAATAGACTCGTGAAGGTCCCGGGGTAGAACAGGCCTTCAGCAACCCATGCTTGCCATTAAAGACGACTATGCTTGTTATAAGAGACCACTAAAGGGATCGGGTGGTCAGGCTCGATAATTTGGTTAACACATATCATCGGTTCCCAATTGCGCAGATCGATGCGCATGTTGTTGATCACTGGATTGTCTGGTTCAGACTCTATTATTTACAGACCGCCACCATATAACTGGAATATTGCTGAGTGCGGCGTAACTGTAAACTCACTCACTCATTAACATGAGAATGACGGTGGAGTGAATTACATGCATGTAGCATTAAGACAATACATACCAACCAATCATGACAATGGAACTATGCTTTACATGTAAATGTTGTTATAGGAAATATGACATACCCGCCAGCACAGTGATATACTTCATCCAGCCACCCATGTTGTCAGTTAGGCGAATGTGTCAAGGTTCCAGAGCCCACCTCAATATATACAGGGGATCCAATGGCAATAATTGTTTCATGGCCAGCGTGATTGACATGAACCAACATTCACAAATATATATTGCCACTTGATTGTGTTGTTTATGGGCTTAACACCACATAACAACGGCTTCATGAATTAGAAAACAATCAAACCGCATGTTGGTTGCGAAACAGTTGTCTGTGGTTGTGTAGTAAAGGTAACGGAGACGCTGGTCAAATCGCACCCGTCTATCATTTCTGTTTGTGTTTTGAGATTTCACAATTTCACATATTCACATATTTCGTTGAATCATTTCGTGGGATTGTGTTGTAATGGTTTGGACACAGTTTTCATCAAGTGACATTCATCTGAAATGAAATGAAACGCTGACAGACATGTGCACTAAACGCAAAACAAACCCGCCCCTCCCCCACCCCACCCCCCCAAAAAGACCCAAAAAAACCCAAAAAACAAAAAAAAAACGAAACAAAACAAAAAACCCGTTACCTTCTTTCCGCAATGAAGGAGGTATAGATCTATCTTCGGCTATCCTTCTGATTCGTTAACGTCCACTTCTTGGTCTGTCTACGATGACGTCATTTTGTCTGTAGCGCCCAATCAGTCTTATAACGGTGATACGGCGTAAAGAGAGGGCATTATATACATCACTGGATGTAGAATCCATCTGCACCACCCCAAAGGTTCTTCCTCTCTCTTCAGCTGTTGATCTTGCCTTATTTCTCGTACCTGTGTATTACATCATGCATACACGTGAAATGGATAAAATACTGCTTAAATATTACTTCATTTTGACGACTGATATTGCACTGTAAAACAAAACAAAAACCCAAACCCCAAACCCCCCAAAAAAACAAAAACAAAAAACCCCAAAACAAACAAACAAACAAACAAACAAAAATGTGAAAATATCAAATATACGTACTACTTGTTTTCATTAATGCAAATTAACAGAGAATGTTTTAAAAGACCGAAATCATACTATTAGGATTCTTTTACAACTTTACACACAGTACAACTGTTTCTTTTATTTTAATAGTTGAGAAATGGTGACTTTAAATTTCTTTCTTTCAACCTTTCTTTCTGATATCTAAATAACCTTTATCGGTGTGTTTTGTCATGGTCGAAAACAGGACAATTTAATTCTTGTTAAAAAGATGCATTTCACCTGAATATGAATGCATTTGAGGCCTTACTTATGATTTGCATAGAGCCTTGTTGTTCAGCTTTCTTGTAAACTATTGCTTTCTAACATATCCTTGAAAGTTTTCAATAATTCACAAAGGTAGGAGGGTAACGTTTCCTTTGGAGCTTAACGTATATCTCTTAGTGTGTAAGAGAGCATGTGCGTCTCTTAAACCCAGGAAACCTTATCCGATATCCATATAGCTTTGTAACTGCGATGAGATCGACAACCAACACAACCAACGTGATCAGGACCTCCACATTCCAATAATAAAGTTCTTCTTTTGTCCTGCTGTTAATATACAGCTCAGTCCTTTAGTGGTAAGTGTAAGGAATCTTCGAGTACAAGTTGTTATATATTTCTTTCAAAGAGCGACATACTGGCATTGCTTTATGCCAAAGTGTATGTCCAACATGCAATTTAGTTGTAGAAGTCGCATAGCGTTTTATGTTCACTTGGTTAATGTACGAGTATGCAAAGTCCAGGTATTATCATTATTTTACATCAGTACGTCAGACAGCTAGTGCAAATTAACATGCTCATGTCGTTGATCACTGGATTGTCTGGTCCAGACTCGATTATTTACAGACCGCCGCCACATAGCTGGAATATTGCTGAATGCGGCGTAAATATCAACTCACCCACTCACCATAAACAGCTGACAAAAGTAAAACGACTCAGTCAGTAACACAAGTCCCAAATCATGAAAAGTACAAACCTATAACACTGCTGGTTTTTCTACCAGTCGCCTATAAAACATACAGCTTTTTGGGCAATATTAGCAAGACAAGACAATTTTTCTGTAATACCCTGACTTATCAAAAAAAAAAAAAAGAAAAAAGAAAAGAAACATATCGTGCATTTATTCGTTTGGTGCTTTTTTTTCAAATAATAAAACAAAAACAAACAATAATGACAAATGCTACACTGTTTGGTGGTCTTGTCTCTATCAAGAACTACTTGAAAAGAATATAACTGCGAAATGTTTCATCTTCATTTGACATGAAACAGGTTTGAAAGGTTCATGTCCGCTTAAGAAGGGTACTCCAAACTTTATTACTTACAGAGAGCTTGGAAACTACACGCGTGTCATACAGTTAAAACAGAATGATTTGTTTTGGTGATAAGGTTTTAACTGCAAGGCTTAATAATGACCTCTTCGAAAGTACAAACTTGTGTATCATGAAAGTATTCTAAGAAACTGTGCTCACCAATGGATACTTTTCATAAATTAGTCAGCTATGTACATCACACCGGTTTCCAAGTACTAAACTTTTAAAAGTAGAAATATCAGTTCAAAATGAAAAGACATCATCCTGTTTCTGTTTACGTGGGATGGACTGAGTTTAAAAGCCTTCAGCAGGGGTCAAAACTCTAGAAACAATCCATTTTGTACGCGTCATTCCAGATCATGGTATAACATTTTGTTTGGGGGAATTTTAGTACCCTCTGAGAAACTGAAAACACCACTCCTGTCGTCCATCCAAATTCAGGGCAACTGTATTGAATGTAATTTCAGGTTAATATGCGTCCAAATTTAGGCAACCCGAATAGTGACTGAAAGAGCTAAAGTGTACAAATGAGTTTCATAGTACGTTTTCAGGTGTCAGTTCAACAGCAAAGTTACCTGTGCAAAGAGTAGGAAACGTGTGTTGCGTCGCATAGGATCATATACAGTCTTGGAGTGGACGTCTGAAACATGAATGTCGTCGACTTTGATAATAATTTCTTAATTGCAGTCATGAATAATTACTGGCGGTTGTTACATTACTATAGCAACATGACTGCTGTGTTAAAACAGTAAGTAAGCATGCGCAGGTGGGCGCAATAGTGCAGTGGTAAGGCCTCGTCCTATCTCGTTGAAGGCCCAAATTCGATCCCCGGTTGAGACACTTAGTTTGGGCACATTTGCGTAGTATCCTTGGACATGATACTTAAATCCACATTATCTTAGTTCAACCAGCTGTAAAATGGGTACCCGTGAGGATGTGCTCGAAGTGAGTGTTTATTTCATTACGCCTATAATACAGTATATGATAGTTCGGGAGTTTAAATATATCGGAAAGTACCAGAGTGTCCTATGACCGGAGATAGTAATGTACGTTGCGCCGTGAGCAGGCAGAGCGCCCGGATATAAGTGAGCTATTACTGTTTTTACAATGCCTTACTGGTATATACTCAGACAGGTATTAATTGAGAAGACCAGCTGCAGTCATCGGGTGGAGCATGTGGGTTTGGCACTGGACATCGCCCATCACTTACATCACTGAAACAACATTGTGAAAAGGCTGCACATACTTTCAAACTAATGGGAAATACATTGTTGATACATTAACGTATTCACCTTAATATTGTTTGGTTTCCACTCGTGATCAGAACCGAACCAAGATTCACGCTGAATAACACAATGCTTTCACTTCGCTGTTCAATGGTGAAAAAAATCATGGGAATTTTATCTGACAGAGCATCTCCTTTATCCGAGAACTAATTTTATGATCGATTTACAAAAGATCTCACTGGTAGCATGTTTTGTATCTCTGATAACATGACACATAAAACACATGTCCAAAATGATATTCGTAAACGTGGTAAAGACAGAAGGATTAATTCATCATAAAATACGACTTTCACACAGAACACGTGTCCAAAATGATATTCGTTAACATGGTAAAGACAGGAGGATGATTTAGGTATCAAGCTTCCATTTCCAGTATTTAAATACGTTGCATGTTCAGTTCTAACGCTAAATACGCCCACTATGCCTATTACACTGCAGTAATTTCTTGTTCTTTGATCTGTAATTGTAGCTACGTTTGTGATACAATTGCTTCAAATATAACAGTTCCTAGTTCTTTGCTGGTTTCACACTGACTGATAGAGTGTGAGATTATTACAAACTGGAACACGGCATACTCTCCAACAAAATATGATTTTAAATGCCGGTAAAACAGAATGTGGAAAAAAGAACACCCATGGAATCGTATGTTGATGGTGTTTGATTTGGACAAAGACTGGTTGTTATGGACGTAACATAACACGAGATGAAAACAGTCATACAGTGAAAAGGGTATACATAAGAAAGCTGGCGTTAATGTGGGGCGGGCCGCACTTATCCATCGTTATGGGGTTGTGGAATTAATGACGATGGTAAAACACATTTATTTACGACTTTGTTACTTTTCAGACATTTAAAGTTTTCACTGAATCATAAAACTGGATAATATAAGGATCGGTTGGACGCAAAGGTACACAACTAAAATCCACATGAAACTGTATACGTAGCTCCAGTTGAACTCTTTCAATGGGTATTCAAAGGGTTTATGTGGCATACATTCTCAGGAGTGTAAAACACTTGTAATTTGAAATGTATGCATTTTCAGATGTCTTGGCACATTCCTTTTGAAAGGATTTATAGTAGAACGTCATGAAAACCCAACTGCCTTGCAGCACTTGTATAGTGTATGACTAGTCATTGATACCGTGACAACAACCCGGAGACACAAGTGGTGCCATCTGAGCAACGACATCGACGTTGATGCCGTTTTGTATTTCAGGATGACAACGCTAGAACACACAAGACTCATGTTATGTACTTCTAGCAGGGCAACATAACGACCACACAATTTCCATAACTCAGTTCAGACTTGTCACCAATGCAGTATGTCTGGAATACGGCACTGACAGCCACCTACCCCTCACGATGAACTTGTCGCCGTCTTGCAGGTCGGGTGTAACTGATGCTTAAAATACTGGCTATCAATTCTTAACATGCCTAACCATAGTGATCCAAATCTGTCCTATAATATGTTCTTTAACTTAGACGGTATGGGCATAGTAATTTGGGCTTCAATCATAAGACATTTATGTTATTGTTATGTCTGGATAAACCAAACCGTTTGTCATACTGATGTTTTTATTATTATTGTCGAGCTGTTAGTATGTTTCACCAGTAATAGCAAGAAAGTTTGAATAATAGCACACGTTATGATTGTTACAGGACATTTCAAAACTTACTACAACCAGAAAAATACTTATCTATACTCAGATGCAATGATTTAAGGTATACGTCGATATAACGTAGACACGAGTTGCTAAATGTCATGATATATGTGAGGTTATAAGAGACTGCTACCACTAATAATACATTATAAACATACAGTATGTACTAACATACATCTTTCGCTAACTGAACAAACACGGATCTGCACACGTATATACAACAAAATGTACACACCAACATGCATACTAGCATATACACACACCAGTACAAACGCACATACTACGGACACGCACGCGCACACACACACATATGCGTTCAGGATACATTCATAAACGCACATATAAACACATGTACACACATATACAAACACATACTATGTGCACATACACGCTCACAGACACACATACACGTATGCGCACACATAGGCACATGCGTACATACACACGTACATACATACATACACACGTACATACACATACATACACAAATAAACATCTCTCAGTCTCTATAAAACCTGATTTGTAAATAAAGACCAAAACACTCATGTGGGCCGGAGGGCTTGGATACGATATTCTTGTCCGTCTGAGTAAACCAAGTTGACTGTGAAATCGGACTAGAAAATAGAGGCGGGTTTTCACGGTATTTATGACTGACTTTTCAAGGTAAATGAGTATAGTTTTACGCCACTTTTGTCAATATTCCAGCAATATCACGGCAGGGGACACCAGAAATGGGCTTCTCACATTTCACCCATGTAGGGAATCGAAACCTGGTCTTCGGTGTGCCGAGCAAACCCACCGCCCCGATTTAAATGTTAATGGCTCAAAGGGCGCTTATGTAACAAGGTATGGTCATCTGACACAGGCGAATGATGCACAGGTCATTCAGAATTCCTTTTACACTGGTAAACTGTTTGTCATAATAAATATGCAAAATGTCAGCATCTCTTTATTGAATATTATCCTTTACTTTAAATAGAAATAAATGCCTTGTAACGTAAGGTAAACTTGTATGGACGGTGTAGGGATATAAGGGGTGTGCAACTAACACTGACTTTCATAAAGCACAGCGAAAATGGTACACAGACAGGCAATCCCTTCTACATTGCATTAACATACTTCCAAAGAGGAGAAGTTTCCTGAAGTCTGTCAAGCAGGATCAGAACCAAGACACTGGACACCGCTTTCATGATGTTGCCGATTGTGAAGTTGAGGTAGATGTCATCAACAAGATTCCCAACGTTAAGTGCCAGGCCATAGAAGTCCTTGGTGACGACTAGCCTGTGTAAATGATTTATTCAATTAGCCGCGGTCAACATGGTTTTACGCTGGATTGTCAATATACTGCACCACAAAAGAAATGTCGCACCGATAGCGGTTTCTTAAAGCACACGCTGTAATTCACTCTAATTGTTACGAGTGTGTATTTTCTGTATATTTTGTTATTACTTCAGTAATAATTATTATTGGGTCACAATTTTTAGTGTTTTGAATAATAAATATGTTGGGTTGCATTCCGTATGACAGATGATCCGCATTTTTAGGATTCAGGTTTTCCGGGAATTATCTGCCCTTGACTTCCTGGGAAGACATCGAGGGCATTCTACAGTGTTGGCGATTACAGTAAGTGTTTGTACTTTCGGGAAAGGACTGAAAGTATATATAAAGGCTAGTTGCCGTGTTGTGTGGGGACACAGACACATTCGCACATTCACTGGAGTTACATTGCCAACGCTTTATCCGTCAACGCCTGATCTACTGCTGTCAGACCGCTCACTGTGTTCTTTCTGCACGACGGTTTCTCTCTCACACTAAGACTTTGGTGAGTTTGCTACAATATTATATCTTGTCTTTGTATACCTTGCTCTCGTTGCTAAATAATATCTGAATATTTTAAACTTGTCTTTATTCTGTTTTGCTGTTTCACAGGGGATTTCTTACATTGTTTGTCACGGTAAATTTTTAACCGTAACAAAATTGGGGGCTCGTCTGGGAGAGAATTCAATTGACATTTGGGACCATTTGTGATATTTATTCCAATTTTTGCAATTTTGCAGCAAGTTAGTTATTGAAACAGCAAAATGGTGTTTGAACTTGAGAAGTTTGTATTGTCCCCTGACTCTGAGACAATTAGTCAGTTGAGGAAATCAGATTTATTGCAAATTTCTTCACATCTCAAACTTGATGCCAAACCTGCAATGAGGAAATTTCAGATTTTGAAAATTGTGTTGAATCACTATATTGATGAGGGAATTATTGAAGATGATGTTTTGGAAATGATGCCAGAGGGAGGTTCAGATCAATTAGAAATAAAAAACCTGAAATTCAGTTACAAATTCAAAAACAAGAAAATAGAAAACAGGAAGAACTAAAAAGGTTGGAAATGGAAAAAGAAATGAAAAAGTTTGAGATGGAGAAGGAAAGAGAAAGAGACAGATAGGAATTAGAAATGAAAAAATTGGAAACTGACAAAGTAATTGCTCTGAAAAGCATGAAAACCATTCTTAGCCCTCGTATTCTTCCCCTTTGGACATTGCAAGGCATGCTAGGCTTGTACCCCCTTTTAATGAGAAAGAAGTAGACACATATTTTCTACATTTTGAGAAAGTTGCTGAAAATCTCAAGTGGCTTAGGGAGTCAAACTGTTTTGAAGGGTAAAGCTTAGGATGCTTATTCAGCCTTGTCAGTACAACAAAGCTCAGATTATGATCTTGTCAACAGTACACTTTTGAAAGCTTATGAGTTAGTGCCTGAGGCTTATCGTCAGAAATGCAGGAATGCTCAGAAAAGGTTGATGACTTACATAAGGCAGCAATGTTGGCAGATGATTATTGTTTGACTCACAAGAGTTCTTTTAAGTCTGTGGGTAATAAAAAGTTTTCTGGCCAAAAGGCCGGCTTTACCCCGGTTAAGACTTCAGGCCATGCTGGTTACAGTGGTGTTAGAACAGGTTCATATTCTAGTCACATGCTTTTCAATCTAAGCCTAAGACTATCGGTGTTTCTGATCCTGTTTGTGCATATTGTAAGAAGCCAGATCATTTGGTTTCTGCATGTTACAAACTCAAGTTTAGACATCAGGCTTCAGGTTCCCCAATTGCTATTGTGTCCATCGCACCTAAACCTTTCTTTCTAGGTGGTTTTGAGAAGAGTTTTGTTTAAGAGAGTAAGTCTCCAGATTCTGTACTTCGGAAGGAGTTTTTGCCCTTTGTTTATAAGGGTTCTGTGTCACTTATGGGAGATAATTCTACCCCACGGCCCGTTATTATCTTGAGGGATATTGCAGCTCTTCAGTCTCTGATTTTGAAGGATATTTTGCCTTTTTCTGATGAGTCTTCAGCTAACTCAGATGTTTTGCTTCAGGGTATAGGTGACAATTTTTCTGCTCCTCTCGAATTTGTGAATTTGACTTAAGATCTGATTTCAGGTGAGGTGAAAGTTGGTGTTCTTGACTCTCTCCCAGCTCCACGTGTCGATTTGTTGATCGGTAATATCTTATGGGGGCCAAAGCTGGTGCTTGATCCAATTGTCACTGTTACGCCGGAGAGTTCAGTTAGTGCAGAAAAGTTGGAGGATGAATTTCCGGGTATTTTTCCTTCTTGTGCAGTGACTCGTTCAATGTCAAAAGGCATTTCTTCCAAGACTTCTTTGCAGAATGATGCCATTTATGATTTGTCAGGTACATTCATGGATCATTCTTTGTGTGATGTGTGATTTTATTTCTACAAGGATAGTGTTCTGATGAGGAAAAGTGTGGTACCGAACTTATTTCGAAAACATGTACTTTCATTGGCACATGAAAGTCCCATGGCAGGCCATTTGGGTGTAAACAAAACTTGTGAGAAAATTTTGACACATTTCTTTTGGCCCAGTTTGAGACAAGATGTGGCTGAATGAAGACCTGTCATGCATGCCAAATTGTTGGAAAACCAAATCAGAGAATTCCTTGTACTAAAGACAATTGTGAAAATGTTGACAACATTGATGATTGTGTTAGTAATGTAAAGTTTGATGATCTTAGTGATAATATTAATGCTTCACCAAAGTTGAGAAATTGATGTGTTAGCGCACCATGATGAGAAACTATCACATTTATCCCCTGAGCAGAAAGTTCAGATGTCAGATTTGATTTATGAGTTCTCTCACTTATTTCCTGATGTGCCTGATCGAGCTGATGTTGTCCTTGATATAGATGTAGGTGATGCTGTGCCTGTAAAACAACACACTTATCGGATGAATCCAGTGAAACGTGAAATTCTGCGGAAAGAGGTGAAATGCATGCTGGACAATGACATTATTGAACCCAGTGATAGTCCGTGGAGTTCACAATGTGTTCTTGTGCCAAAGAGTGGAAGTGGTTGGTGCTGCTGTTCTGACATGAAAGCTGTCAGTGTACTCTCACGAACTGATTCGTATCCTATTCCGAGAGTGGACGATTGCATTGATCGCATTGGTCAAGCTAAATATATAAGGAAGTTTGACTTACTGAAGGGCTTCTGGCATATTCCACTCACAGACCGTGCAAGGAAAATATCGGCATTCACTACACCAGATGGACTGTATCAATACAAGGTGATGTCGCTTGGTCTGCAGAATGCTCCAGCGACTCGTCAGCAATGTCACATCAGGCCTTGATCGTGTCGAGGCTTACATGGATGTTGTCATCAATTACGACATGGAGTGGGATGACCATCTGAAAAGGACTCGTGCTTTCTTCGAAACACTGTCTGAGGCAAAGTTAACTGTGAATCTCGCCAAGCGTGAATTCGATAAGGCACAAGTTGAATTTTTAGAGCATGTTGTAGGGCACGGCCAGGTACAACCAGTTCATGCTAAAGTTGGGGCAATTGTACATTTTGCAGTACCTTAATCTAAGAGAGAACTCATGAGATTCTTGGGTATGGCTGCCTATTACAGAAAGTTTTGTCAAAACTTCTCAGATGTTGTATCTCCACTTACCAACCTTTTGGGGGAAAAGGTAAAATTCCTTTGGGATGGCAGTTGTCAGACTCCATTTGATAAAGTCAAAGCCATACTCATGAATTCTCCAGTAGTGCAGACACCAAATTTACAAACATAATTAACAGTCAAAATGGAGGATTGAGTTCAAACTTGACTGTTATGGTTAACATTTGGGTCCATACTCTATGAAATGATCGACTCAAGCAGCGGTTGTCAGCCTTGCATGGAAGTCATTCAGTCTTCTCTGACTCTTGTCCTAAAGGTGTTCTGTTGGACTCAGATCAAGACTGAGGTCAGACTATTGTGGCGTTTGGATGTCATATTGTTTTAGGAAGTCCAATGTTACTCTGGCAGTGTGGGCACGAGTGTTGTCTTGCTGGAATATGTGATTTCTTTAACGTCCAAAATGTGGTACAAGGTGGGGTTTTAATGACTTGGTCAATATGGCGAGCAGCTCATGTCCTCATCCTGAACCGAGATTCTGGAACTCCTCCCTGCCAGCTATCTGGTTCAGGCCGACTGTACTGTACACCATGATACTTAGAGCACCCAATGAGCCCTTTTCACCAATACACTCACTGGGAAATAGTTCTTCGCGCCTTCACCATACTCTCACTCTGTCACTGACTGTCAAAACACAATATCGGCTTTTATTACACAAAAACACAGTTCTTCATTGTCGATAATGCCAGTTTCGATGCTAAATTGCCCACTGCAGTTTGTTTGAGTGGGGATGAGTGGTGAGGACAGGACAATGAAATGGTCTGTAACAACAGAGGTTTCTTCCACGCAAACATCGAAGTACTGTATCGGCACTGAAGGGCTTCTTGGGAGTCGTCTTGTGTGCTCTTTCCGTTGCTCAGTGAAGCGACCTTGCAGATGTTGGGGCACAATTTGTCGGTCTTGACGTTGTGGTGTTACTAGAGGTTATGGATGCTGTTAGTGTCTTGAAAACACTCCTGCGATTGGTAGATTGCTCTAACATGAACATTAAAATGATTGGAAGTATGGCCAAGACTCGTAATCGTCCCAAGACTTGGTTCCTCTGATCTCTCGTAATTCGTGCCATGGCAACTGTGTCAAAACAATGTATCAATCATTGACACGTAGGGATGTGATACTGTCACCTGCTTCAATGTGGGGAGCTAAAGCATCAGTCATTGACAAGTACGGAGATGCTACTGTCGCCCCTTCAGTGTGGGGAGCTCAAGCATCCGTCATTGACATGTACGAGGATGGTACTGTCACCCCTTCAGTGTGGGGAGCTAAAGCATCAGTCATTGACAAGTACGGGGATGGTACTGTCACCCAGTGAGTGTGAGATGACGCGTCATTCACTTCCTGACATTGTCCTGAACACAGTGAGTATTCCGAAATTTGATCCTCCCCGGTCTAGTGAGGATTAGATGATCACAATGTCTGCGATAATGATCATGGCACTGTTAAATGAACACGTGTGTTCGTCAGTTCATCCATTCTTTGTTGTTTCCCTTCCTGGCTATGAGCGGGTGGTGGGGTAGTCTAGTGGTTAAAATTTTCGCTAGTCACGCCGAAGACCTGGGTTCAATTACCCACATGGACACAATGTGTGAAGTCCATTTCATGTGGCCCAGATGTGAAATTGCTGGAACATTGCTTACAACGTACTCACTTACAGATTGATAGAGAAGTCAGATAGGTTTTGTGATTGTTTTCGAAATGAAGCGTTGTTGTCAGATGAGTGCATGATGTTTATAATAAAATACGTATCCAAGAAAATAGGCACGCAGTGAAACAAAATTTGGTTGCGATATAAATGTATAACTGTGATTTTACAAACGTTTTGAGCACCGCCACAGAATCGCAAGTTCTTATATTTTGGATTACACTTCTGTTTGTTCGTTGTTTAATACTACATACAATCCCACCAAGTGACGGCAGTGTGTAAATAATGGAATCTGGACCGGACAACCCGAAGACTGATATCGTTCACTTTCGCATTCAGTGGGCTCTGTTGCCACCTAAATCAGTGGATTGTGAAAGAGACGTTGTTTGGTATAATATTCCTTGCCAACAATTGTCTCAAAGTAGAAGCTATTGTGTCCTTGAAATTTCTTCGCTAGTCATCATTAAAAGCGGTTGTATCTCACTAACTCGAAGTATTATGCAGTTCTCCTGTAGTTCGACACAACGGTGTTAAAGACTATTTGACTATCTGAGTAACAGTGGGTATCAGTTCAGGAGTTACATCACAGTGTCCTGAGTATTTTGAATTCGACCCCTTCCTATATGCCAAAGAGAGTTAGTGTGTGCGCGTTTATGTGTGTGTTAATACCATACTAATTAAAGGTACAAAGTGACTTGATCTTGGTCGCAGTTAATGTTTGTTAGTGATGTCTCATAAAACGCAATACGAAATAGTG
The DNA here is from genome assembly GCF_037392515.1 of Haliotis asinina. Classification (NCBI taxonomy): domain Eukaryota; kingdom Metazoa; phylum Mollusca; class Gastropoda; order Lepetellida; family Haliotidae; genus Haliotis; species Haliotis asinina. The sequence continues at coordinate 75,580,259 of NC_090280.1, forward strand.
TTTTTTTTCAAATTTGAAAGGTCAGTTCATCTGAAAACGCAATAATTATGACGAACATTCATAATCTGGACCCGACTCTCGATATCTCGAAACGAGGTCGACAGTTTGAAACAGCTGAATTATTTTAACTCAACTGAAATATAAAAACCCAAACAACATAAGTAATCTATCCACCAAACCCAAATTGTCAAATATTAAGCTTGAGTTCAGTAGCGATATGAATTTGTCATGAGAAATGCACTTTCCTGCGTTTCCTCAAATTTGAGTAAAATATCTACTTTAAGTTATAACTCTGACTTAACTTTGTTTCGAATCACTGGGGTCTGAATCGGGATCCTGAAATACAGGTGACAAGGACTAATCCGATAACACAAGCAAGGTATCCTGCAGTATTAGTGCATAGTATGTAATACGTGTTTGAATGTTCCTTAAGATTGTTTACACAAACACGTGTCAAAAGTAAGATTTGAAGTGTTGTATATTTCACGCAGGTGGTCGCGGGCAGTGGCACACGATGTCGCTGAACCAGTGAACGCTCACTTCCGTTGCACTAGTTTCTCATGAGCGTTAATTCACGAAATCACGAATGGGAGTGCTTGACAACAATAGCGGCGCATATTTAATCGAAACAAACAGGCGAGAATTCATTTAAACCTACATGAGCATGCACGTAGTCATCTGAACGCGTTAAAACCCAATAATTTCTTTAGGAAATGATGTCCAGTTATATGCATTAGGAAACCTTTCCAAAATGAAGTGTTCTTATCTGAACGATTTGATGAGGTTAGCGTTAAGCCGCTTTTGGCAATATTCCAGCAATATCATGGCGGGGGGGGACACCAGAAATTGGCTTCACAAATTGTATCCATGTGGGGAAACGAACCCAGATCTTCGGCATGACGAGCGAACACTTTAACAACCAGGCTATCCCACCGCCCACTAAACAGTAGAACTATTGCATTCTCAAATTTCCCATTTGTAACGTTTATGTCTGTAGCGGATGAATGTAGTTTTATTTGACAGTTTGTTTTGGGGACCTCAAATTTTGTACTTGATGGTATCGGGTAGTGTGTTACTTGTGCATGGATTAGGTGTGCCCGAACGTTTTCAAAACATTCGGACATGTTGCAAGAATTCACCCCAGTAGTAGGAAAGCAGTAAGAAGTTTTAGAATTCAGTTCGAATTTTCAGGAATCTTAAGAAATTTTCATTCCAACAGCATTCCGGCTTATTCCGCCTCAAGTGTGACGGGTGTTTTAGGGGTATTTAGATTGTTTACACACCGCCGTATAGTTGGAAAATTGCAGCGTTAAACAAACAAACAATCAAACATGATATATAACTGCATGTGATGCCATGGATGATAAGTGTTGATGAAACCTTAGCTATTAAGATACGTGACTGTTTATTAAATACTGTTTCCTCGAAATATTCCTTGGATAGCGCAGAACATTTCTACACCATTCACAATAAAGTCTAACCATCGCTCTTGCCAAATTCTCGAACTCCAACCAGCTGAAATAATAGCACAGAACACAAAACACAACCGTTTCCTTAATGCACGACTTCCAGATCCTCCTATAAAATCTCACAAACAATATGTTGGTTTGTTTCGATATAGTCATGGCAACGCGCTGCTCAACGATGGCTGGGTGTGACCGCGTTATTTACAGGGATATGTACGTAGTTAAGTCCTCGAAAGAAAGCTATCTTTTTCATAGCAAATGAGCTTCGTAATACAGCTGGCACAGCATTTTCAGCAGGACAACGGTATCATTTAAAAGTGAGTGAGTTTAGGTTTACGCCGCACTCAGCAATATTCCAGTTGTATGACGGCGGTCTGTAAATATTCGAGTCTGGACCAGAAATCCAGTGATCAACAACATGACCATCGATCTGCGCAATTGGGAACCGATGACATGTGTCAATCAAGTCAGCGAGCTTGACCACCCGATCCCGTTAGTCGCCTCTTACGACAAACATAGTCGCCTTTTACGGCAAGAATCGGTTGCTGAAGGCCTATTCTACCCCGGGACCTTCACGGGTCGTATCGTTTATAAAACAACACATACTTTATATAGTTAGAAAAGAAATATTTTTCGCTTCCACCCTGTCACTGCTGTAAATGTGTATATTATTTCCACTGCTTTCGTTTACGGGAAAGAGGCATAAATGACAATTCTCTAAAAACATTGAAGTAGTTATTTTTGATGCAGTCATCTAAAGCATGTGCTTGAGAGATAACTCAACATTGTGTCCCATGTTTTATGTTATGCATTGCCTGTGGATATGTTTCATGTCTAGATCTGATCTTAAAATATCAATTATATTATTATGCGATAAACATTGGGTTTCGGATTTTCATTGCGAAACCAAGAAATGTGATCATGAAACGGGCGTAAAATCATTTCAGGGTGCGTAACTCTTAACGCCTTCCGTTAAAACGTGTTGCCAACGTTGGGATTAAATGACAACGCAAGTGAAGCCATACTGTGAAAGTTGATCTCCTGTAAAATGGTTATTTTTATAAATTTACCTTTTTTCACCAGCTGACATAATTGGAGATTTGCCCGTGCTTATTTGAAAGATTCTATAATTCAGCCTGAATCTCGCAGCCGGACAGAAAAGAATAACCTCTGCACTGAAACTGCCTATATAAATAAGATTATTGTCGAATGTAAATCTTATTTGCTACTTATCGCATGTAGTTTATTTCAATGAGAGCGAGTTCAGTGGTTGAAAAAGGCATCTGGTTTCTTCCAGCCAAAGGTCAGCTGTTACTCGAGGACAGGAAGACACCATAATTTAAAATCAATCTCAAGCACTGGATAAGTTCCTACGAACTATAGTGGTCGATGTAACACAGTAATCGATATCCGTGTCTGCAACATGTCAATTACTTTCCCGATATAAAACACCGCTGTTTTGTGATGGTTTTATGCATGAGCGGTATTACGTTTTTTATAGACTGGTACCATGACCGTTCCCACCAAGCGACTGAGACTGCGATTGCCTCTATTTGGCGGTCAGCAGCGCAAGCGCTCGAGAGCAGACCCACCAGTCAACTCTTTTGGGGACTTAAAATATCGTGAGTGACTGTAGTTTTACGCCACTTTAACAACATTCCAGCAATATCACGGTGGGAGATGCTAGAAATGGGCTTCACACACTGTATTCATGTGAGGAATCGAACCCAGATCTTCGGCGTGACGAGGGGGTGGTTTAACCATTAGGCAACCCCACCGACCCTTTTACGGTCTAACATATTATAAAGTAAACATTGCAGAGTGAGTGGGTGTATTTTTACGCAACACTCAGCAATATTCCAACTACATGGCAGCGGTCTGTACATAATCGAATCTGGACCAGACAATACCGTCATCAACATCATGAGCATCGATCTACGCAGCTGGTATACCATGACATGTCTTCACGGTTTGCAAACATGATAGAATACTCATACAGCTGATTGAACGAGTGCAACCATCTCCATACAAGTTAGGTGAAATTGTATTAATTTTAATATCGCGTGCAAGATCTGTTCTCTTCTATAGCGACGTGTAAGCACGTCAGTCAGTGTGTGCGCCGAGTGGCACTTTTAAATTGCCAGCAAACCATGTAGCAGTAAACATGGACACCCGATTCTTGTGGAAGACTTGAGCGACCTCAAGCTTTAAACCAGCGTTAACCTGATATGCTCTTAAACTGGTCAAAACGGCGTTCTTCTGAACCCTTTCAGTCAGTGACGAACTCTCATTTTATTTTAAAGACAACTTTTGTGTTTTAAGATCAAAGATGAAAAATCCACAAATCTATAACCTTAATGTAATATCAGTGTTAAAGGATGAAGCAATGAATGTATTGTATCGGGTTATTGTGCCGTCTCGTGTCACAGTAGTGGTGTGACATTGGGTTGACATTTTGCACCGTGTTTAAGCTGTGTTTGTTTCAACGAGCCGTGTTGACAAAACAGTTTCTAGAATGAAGAGAACAAAAAGCAAGTGAATAAGATCGTTTATCGCATGGCCTCCCTCAGAATATGGTTGATCAATTGAGATGCTTTCACAAAACCTCCAAGTCTACAGGTTCCTTAATCAGGCGATAGATAGCGTTGGCTGACACTTTGCATCGATTTTCTTTAAACAGTACTCGTTGTTCTATATTTTACGAGCAGAGATTCCAAAGGTTAGTCACGATAACGCAATTGCGTCAGACAGGCGAGGTTATGCGATTGTAACAGATGACCGCACTGTATGTTGTAATTATACAGACCTGTCTCAACCATACGCTGTACTTCCAAACACAGAAGGGAGGCGCACGATGTGGGGGGTTTTGTTCATATTGCAAAACTTGCTACTCCTTCGTCACTCCATTACCCCTCTCTGTGTAATTTATTTATAGTTAATCAGTGCTGTAATTGTGTTACATTGTCCTGTTAATATTCATTAAGAAAACAAAATAAGAAAAAAATGTTCATTAGAACACAGCAGTATATTTTGGCGATAATCAGTTGCTAAGGGTGTATTAAATTATTAAACTCTGGTATAGAAGTTACGTGACGTATCGTCTGTTTTCCATCTTTGTAAAGAATATTCAATGCGCATGGCAAGCGGCTTAGTGGCTGTCATATTCTGATTCTGTTTAGCCAACACCGCCTGTCACCATCACCACACCATACCCGTCATCACCACCACCACCACACCCGTCACCACCACACCCAACCCTCATCACCATTCTCAACACCGCCTGTCACCATCAACACACCATACCCGTCATCACCACCACCACCACACCCGTCACCACCACACCCAACCCTCATCACCATTCTCAACACCGCCTGTCACCATCACCACACCATACCCGTCATCACCACCACCATCACACCCGTCATCACCACCATAATACAAACCGCCACAACACGACTCCTCTACACTGTAGACAGCCATACGACCAATGGACACAGATCATATCGCCGGTATTCCATTCACCCATTCAGCTCGTTGCTCAACTGTGGTTAGATAAGTAGGACAGGAGTCTTGGGGACGGGCTCATGCTGATCTATGTAATTCCTTGTAAGACTCCAACAACAGACGTAGGTTCCCCTTCGTATTAGCATTAGCACTGGAATAGACGAAGAAACCACATCGGGATACAGCACCGCTAACGAGCTCACGTCCGTAGCCACGCTGGTAGACGACACTGCGTTAACGAGTGATGGTTAGAACAGAACAGAACAGAACAGAACAGAACAGAACAGAACTTTATTACGACAGATCACGACACCAACAATCTCAGTCTCATCATGGACCCAAGGGACTGAAGGAGCTGTGCTCACTTGCACAAAGCAGTCTTTGCGCTACAGTGATTGTAAGTCACATTCTCCAACATAGGCTTAAGATAGTCGTAGCGCTAAGATCGCTTTGTGAACTCCGGCCCCGATTTCTCGAAACAAACTTAAGCTTTTACTCAAATTCCAAACTGATTTTGAAACAGCTGAATTTTACATCAACTGCTTTATTAAAATAAAAAAGTAAAATAACTTAAGTAAACTATCCACCGAACTCAAATTGTCTACCATGGTTTTATATCGATTTCAATTCATTCTTGAAATGCACTTTCTCAAATTTGAGTAAAACTCTAACTTATCTATAAAATTCAGACTTAATTTTGTTTCGAGGAATCGTGGCCAGGTGGTCCTTTCATAAAGCACTTACATAATGGTAAGTCACTAAGGTAACCTTAGTGCAATGTTAAAGAATGGGAATTAAGGTTGTTCCTTATTTTTTCATTCATTTCAAATAGGTATACATACTGGTTACACATTGGCAAGAAGGTTACAAATTTTGAAAATATGGAACTGTAGGTACATTGTGCGCCACTCCAGCAGCAAACTCCGTGGGTTACAGGCATGTTCAAGCTGTTTATACGTCAGCAATGATGAGATAATAATGTCAAAGTGTGAAAACATAGGCATACAAAGTCAGGGGGTGCACCACTACAGACTCCGTGGGTTACAAACCTGTTTGAACTGAGTGAGTCAGTGAGTTAAGTTTCAAGTCACACTCAGCAGTGTTCCAGCTATATGGTGGCAGTTAATAAACAATGGAGACTAGACCGGACAATCCAGTCAACATTATGAGGATCGATCCGGGCAATTGGGAACCGATGACATGTGTTAGCCAAGTCAGCGAGCCTGACCACCCGATCCCGTTAGTCGCCCTCCTACGACAAGCACAGTCGCCTTTCATGGCAAGCATGGGTTGCTGAAGACCTATTCTAACCAGGGACCTTCACCGGTCCCTGTTTGAACTGTTCATACATCAGACGCAAAGAGTTACTAGTTTCGAAGCTTGGCAGTATAAGTACATAAGCCAGGGGGTACCTCTCCAGTACCACACACTGTGCATCGGTGTGTTCAAGCTGGTTACACATCAGCAAAAAAGTTAAGGTTAAGGTTGGTAAAGGTTGTTCACGAAAGAAGCCCCAGGTGTGCAGCTTCCATTATTTGATACAGAGATGTCCTAGTCTTCGTTTCACAAAGCCATCGCAGCGCCATGACTGTCGAATTCCGATACACAGACTCAGTGGGAAAGACAGTGAGGTATATGGGTGGGATAGGATCGTTGTCACGTCGGAAAAATGACTTTTCGGTTGTAAACAGAAATGACAGACTTACTTGCTTACTTGTTTTGTTGGCTGACCGGGTCTTCACACATTGCATCCATGTAAGGAATCAAATCTGTGACTTCGATATGGCGAACAAACGCTTTTACCACTACTAACCTACACCACCGCCTAAACTTTTATAGAAGAAAAATCAAATGACAGTAATGTTTCAAAGGACGGGTGAGTTTAGAGCTACCTTGATCTCGAAGACGGCCCGATGATATTGACTTTTATCATGACGATGACCTTTGGATCGTATCCCAGATTAAACGTGGCTATGATTCTTGGTTGGTCATCATCAAACCTGCCAAAGCCTTTCACTATCTTATCCCAGATCGTTTCTCATCGTGTTGATCACTGGAATGTCAGGCTGAGACGGCACCATTTACATGCAGAATATATCTGGAATATTGATGAGCGAGGAGTTAATCTTCAAACATACAAATCCAACATCATTGTGTGAGACATGACCACCTGGAAAGTGACACCATTTTCAGATGCTGTGAAAACAGTAGTACCATGACTTACATTCTGAGGTATTTTCTCATACAACCACAAACGCGCGTCACCAACGAAACACTCCATACAGCACCACCATGGAATAAACCATGATGGCGTTAACTGTAACTCACATTAACCAACATCAGTATTAACGTCTCTGTCAAAGGTAAAACGTCTTGTTTCTTCTACAGTTTTACTCGATAATACACATCACTCCTAAACGCTGTGCCACAGTTCACAGTCAGATGTACCATATATCATATGCCTGTGTTTATTGATAACGTTATGTGACACAGTCATGGTGCATCAGTATGCCTCCAGCTTCACAGATTGTCTGGTAATAACAACTGGTGATTAAACCTTCAAACAGATGTCACAGCACGGCAAGGTCAAGGTCAGTGTATAAGACTTCTGAATGTTTGAGTCACAATTCCTCAAAGAATAACCTGCAATTTTCTTTAAAAAGTTATAATTCTATCTGTCTGTGCAGTCAGCCTATATACTGTTTGAACAACGTTGCAGTCGTAACGTGAAGCTTTCTTTCTTTCATTATTTGTACATCCATCGATCCGCAAGCCTCCATCAAGGGAGATAACTGGATTAAGACGACCTTAGTGTGTCAGAGATTGATGGTGGGATTATATTACAGGTGCGAATCAGGGAACCGGTCTGCATGAGGGCTGGATGGGCATATCACTATCAACTGTCCCGCCATTTATACGTCTGATTAAGCATGATAAACCATCACTGAATACTGTTAAGTACATTTTACTATTCGATTGTCAAGGCGCCATCAATTACACACTGTTAACGAAGGGGAATGGGCCCTTTTAAAATCGACCCTGACCTTTCTTCGTGGATTTGGTAAGACCTAATGAAGTTGGATGGATGAGATGGCAGTCGGAAATCAAATGGTGTCAGAAGTTAAAAATCATTTAATCAGACTCAACACGAAAGTGCAACCTGAAACATGCACGGTCTACCGTAGAGAGTGCAGGGCTGGCCTAGATACCCAACTCGCTGTCCAGTCGCGGCCCTTTGGCCAGCGGCCGAAATAACCGCCGGCCCGGAGGCCCGGCGCCGGTTGTTATTGTATCGGGCCAGCGGTTTCAAATATGTGCAGGCCCTTTTGACCGTCAGTAAATTATCTTTCAATTATATTTCAGCTGGAATGTTTACCTTTTATTTTTCTTTATCATACTTCAGGAATCATCCTCGAATCATCATGATATGATACCGTACAGCTTCGCTTCCGGGTATTTCAGGATTTTTGGATTGTCAATACCAGTCCAACAAATAAAAACTCCTCTGTGTGCCATAGGCTTCGTTTGATCTTATAGAAACAGTGTGAAACTATGCACAGTGTAATCTATTTTGCTTTTATTGGGTATGCAGATTTCATTAAGGGCCTGTAGATTTTCAAGCCTGCAGGTAGCAGCAGGACCTGATGGCCAGCTGATAACTCAAAGTATTGCAAACACTGCCTTTCGAATACCACTACTTGCTCCTATCGACATGTGGATTACATATTCAGTTATCTCACTGTAGTGTTTTTCCTCTGTCATTAAAATGGGTGTGTCGAAACCATCTCCGTTTATAGCCGAAAATGTTGTCTCTATTAGTTAAGTACAGTATACGTCTTTTATGACAGGCAATACGGTAAAGTTCAGTCATGTGTTTTTAAAGTCAACCAGTAGTTAGGAAAGTACCATCAGTTCCATTGATTTCCATTTGACATTACTTGTTATTTATCGTACAACCGAGGCATCAGAGGTACGCTACCAGAAAGTGATTGCGTTGGCACGCGGAAACTACCGATCTATCTTGATGTTGTAACGGTGTCGGCTTGTATGGGTCAGATTCTTTAAAGAGGCATATGTCTGTATTTCCCACTCCATGTGTCGACATATTCATATGGATGTACATTGTATTAATAGCTGCCACGTGGCGGCTACAGGTTAAGGTTTTCAGAGCCAATTTTAGCATCAGGCAGGTTTTTCTCACAGATCACAAATCACATTCACAGGTGGGCGGCTTGGTTACTACATTGTTGAGTTTAGTTTAACGCCGCTTTTGGCAATATAAGTTTGACAGTAAATAATTATTGGATAGAGCATTTAGTAGTAGCGAGTATTCCCAAGATACGCTTGCTTTTGCATACTAATCCGAATTTTAAACTTCAGTGGAAAGCTGGATAGCCCTTTTTCTTGTGTCGGTTTATTAATAGAGATTAAGGTGTTGATTTTACAACTCCTGGCATTTGAAATTTGCATCGCGAAAACTTTGGCGGGTAGAGATCCTTTCACCATGTCATGTCATTTTAGAGATATTCTAGTTTAAGATGTAAGGTCACTTTTTGGTGTATTTTAGCGGAAGAAAACAACGATTTAATTGCCGAACGGTATTATATAGAGCAGAATCAAAGAACTTTGTATTTCAAGAAAACACCCACAATCATCAGCATAAATATGCATCGTTCTGTAAAACATATTCAACATGACATGTTTCGCCATAATCAGCAATGCTGTTTCATTTGCATATTTATTGAAACATGATAGAAATGTTGTTTGCACAGTTTTATGGCATGGGCAATGCCCGTTGTCATATAGTGTCTAATCACATATGGTGCTCTGTGGAGGTCATTAGTTATACCAAACATCATGAACAGATCATCAAACAGTATGTCATCATGCTTCATTGGTTTGTGAAATACACTTTTCTTTTTTGTATTCTTGTTTTCCTGTGTGTAGGATTTGTTTTACGAACCATTCATCAACAGTCAGCACCTGATAAAAAGACAATGAAAAAATGCGTTGTTCAGATGATTGCTTAGAATACAACTTCTCCTCATTGCATCAGCAAGAAGTTGTTGAGTGATGTGGCTTGTTTAACTGGCTGCGATCCGTGGGGACCAGATCGTCTTGGCGTAACAGGGAAAGCAGGCATAAGAATGCTCCACCGCGACAAGGTCATGTTTGCTGGAGTTTTGGTGTATCCCATAATCAGCGGCTGCTAAACGTAATTAGTTGGCCGCATAATCTGTTGTAATTATTTATTAATCTTAACAGAACACACCAGTTGTTCTTGTTTGAGGATAATTACTTCACAAGGCCTACGCTGGTGTGAAAGTGAAATTTGCTAAGGTTGGAAACGGCAAAGTCTTTCAAGAAAGTCATTAACATGAAATAGAACTAAACTTGTAAGGAAAATTACATTACACAGAGAAGCACTTTCCTGTGTCGGAATGTTGCTTCATTTCGTTTTGGTAGTTTTGTTTCTTTGCTTAAAGAAAGGCGGTATTATTGAAATGTAAGTGACTTGATCCCGATTGTAACACTGGAGTTATACCGGGGCTGGTCAGCTTGTGTATCATGCATGTAAACAGCGAGGAGGTGATACAGCTCAGGTATTGTCCATCTCGGTGAAGCCCACGCATATGTATAGTAATGGCAAATTAAGTAAAACTATCAAAAACTGACATTCGAACTGTCTTATCATGTACCTGGCTCACATAAGGGATACAAGTCTGTAGGCGAATTGCTGCACTTCCACCAGTTTTACCACAAATCAGAAACTCCTTTAAAACCCCATTAGTCTCGAGACCGTTATTCCGGAAACCCAACCATTAGCAGTTTTTACATGAATACAAAATCCTTACTTTGTAATGATTCGGTAATCAGGAAAGCGTTTTAACCTAAACGAATTCACAGGCATGCGTAACAAGATTTAATTATAAACCGATCCTTTAATGGTCCGTTAGTGTTCTTTGATCGTTGAACGACTTCTTTATTCTCAACACGTCTGGCATGTGCTCAGGGAAATCAGTGTCTGGTTTCGCAAATTACGCAATTAGGGGAATATAACAACATGTCGTGCGTCGGATCTTGCAGGGACATGTCGACAAATGAAGAATTATTCCCACATTTAGACGATGGCACGGACGAAATGCACAGTATAGTGAAATACTTCAAGCTGTCCTTTCTGTTTTATCAGCTAAGCCTAGTTATCAGATCCTTGGAGTTGATGCGGATGAAATAGGAAGCTGGGTTTATCGTGATCAGCTCAAACTGGCATCTATAGAATATATATTATCGCGTGGGTAAAATCAGGCAATATTTTATAGTGGAAATGCCAACAGTGCATCACTGTTCTTTGGAGATAATTGTGACGGCATTAATTACTATAGCGTCACAATCGGATCAGTCAGTAAGTTCGGATAATGTCCCGTTAGATGCATGTTAGCTTTCCAACGATTTTACAGTCAGGAAAGACAGACAGCCTGGGTTTGCACCCGAGGCCAAGTCGTTTTCAGGTCGTCACTGACAGAACATTTACTTCATCCAGAACCTCAGAAACTTTTCCACATCAATAACACACGTGAGCTGCACAAAATCGTGACTGGTTCACATTATCAGTTCCTGTTGTTCTAAAAGAAGTCGAAATCCCCATTAAATGATGACGGTGTCTGGAAACTACATGAGACTGCTCCATCACTCACAGGATGCAAGAATTTGTGGAAGGAGATGTTCATATATTACGAAGTCCAACGGTTAGGGATAATGATCTTCAGGGGGCAGTCTGGGGAAAAGGGGGTGTCTGGGAGCAGGGAGGGTGCGGAGTGCGCCCCGTCACTGCTGGTGGTGTAACCGGAACTGGAATCGAAAAATGACAAATATGTCGAAGTACCTTTACAAGGAAACTTTACAAGGAAGTTTGCAATGGTACATACCATCGAATGCATACATTTTCATTGCTTGGTGCGAAAAAATCTGTTTGGTTTCATACCATGAACTAGAACTTAAAAGATGAATTCCAACATATGTATTTCATCAGTACTATTAACTTTAAACATAAATCCCTTATATTTTTAAGTGAATCAGATTTGCGAAATACCAACATTTACGTTTTGACAACGTTACTTAACTGCGATTTATTGATGGTAAGGTGTCAGTTTGTGAATTCATTTCTAAAGACCAGTTGCGGTACTGTCAAGCTGTCAAAAATGTCATGTGGAAATAAATGAATCAATTTTGTGAGAAGTCATGCTTACATTGATTGTAATCCAGAGATCGACACCATGAGCATCGCTCCACGCAATTCGGATAGGATGGCACCAGTGAGCCGATGTGGTCGGGAACAGATAATCCGTGGTCTATGGCAGATAGATGATGCCAAGCGAGTTTGGTGTGAAAGATGACATGTCATGGGTTTGGGGCACAACCAGGATTCATCCAAAAAATGTGAATTCCTTTTCACAAGTTTTTATCAACATATCACCTGTTATTTGATATGCTTTGTGGTTTGTGAAGATTATTGTCCATACAATGTAGCATCAACATTAAGATCGCTCTAAAGCGTCCTTAAGACGCACAGGTACTATAAGTGTTATATGCTAGATAGATGTTTATAGACAGCGATTATTTGTTCAGACCGTATTTATGGGCTTCAGTTACACCCTGTCATCTCAGGATTTGGAATGTTCACACTGTATTTTGTGTTTTCCGATTTTCGATTTCTCTGCCTTTTGTAGTTGTGTCTGCTTCACGCCCATGTACGAGAGATGGGCACTAATTTATCAATATGTCAACGCGTTCATATATGGTTGGTGCGTGGGTATGATTCGTCGTGGCGCCCAACAGCACTAGCAAATGGTCAGCGATGCCTATATAAATTGTTCACATACTGTTATAGGTCGTAGCCACTGACCGGAGTTTACAATAATGGTCTCATGAGCGTTATTTACCCAGTAAGGATAAGAAACTCGGTGTAAAAGTAATCAATTCTTTAAATTAGTACGAGTATACAAAATGGTAGTTACTCCCCCAAAATGCAATAAAACATACATAAACAGACATGGGAGATATCTGCCTATACATAACCAGATAACCCAGTGATAGATCTACGAGACTAGGGTAAAGTGAGATAACCAAGTCATGGAGTCTGACCAACAACTCCCGACGGTCGTCTCTTTTGACATTCTTGCGCTGGTGAAGACCAGTTCTAACCCGTAGGGGTCAGTTTGTTCTCGTACTTATCCATTATTGAGATGGGATTACTTATAGGTCGTTCTGATAAAACAGGAAATATTTTTTGACCGCGACTTTAAATCTCGCTCTGTCACCCACTCATCGAATTACAGATACACCCACAGACTCACACACCCACTCGACCCCATTCGATCGCTCTCAGACCTGCCTCAAAAGAAACTTGTCGATACTCACTAATCTTTTCCATCTATATTCTGAGCAAGGGTAATCAAGTCAATGCCGTGTCAATTAATCAAGTGGCTTGTCTTATATAATACGGCTCCAGAGCAGTTTCCTTAGTAACATAGAACTAACGCCATCGGTGTTCTTGGTGTTCCCGCTCCCTTGGCGCCAAACGTTCCCTCTGATGTTTGACAGAAACGATACATTCATGTCTTCTGTATCCTCCATCACCGAAGACCCGGATGGCCCAATTGTGTAAGGGTGTCTATTAAGCGTACAGATTCTTAATAATTGGTTGGAATAATTCTAAATACGCCTTGTTCATCGTATGACGTCATGGGCTATGCGAGAATAGCATATAAAACAGAGGCAAATGAAAACAGACTGACTAACTGTCGTTACGTAAGACCTATGAATAAGTATATACAAAATACACATACCAATGTCTCATGTTGACAATATATAATGTCAAATAACTTTTTTTATTTTTTTAAAATCTATTGTGTCACCTCTTGTGTTCAAACAATCGTCAAAATATGTAACAAAAGATTTACCTGAAAATGTTGATTTTGATGAGATTTCTTACAAAGATGAAAACGGCATCACCATAACGCAACAGAAATCACCTCCAATTTAAATTGTGCAGCAAAGAGCACGCACTGCCTGGCTATAAAAATCCAGATTACTTTCGGAGACGAACATTCGTTTTGAAGTAGTCTCAAGGTCAAATAATTACGCCACGTCTTGCCACTGCGACACCGAACATCACCATGAAAGAATGTAAGGTGGATCCGGAGATTACGTTGCCAGGCCTCTGATTATTACCCTGAGCACCATATCATGGTTTGGAGCTCGTTACAACCAAACTGCCATAACAAATGACCGTTCTCGTACAGGCAGGCCTCAAGACAACACTGTAGATCAGAACATCCCAAGATCAGAACATCCGGGTACTACATTTGCGTGGTCGTACTGTCAGCAGCAAGGATGCATGGACTTATATCCGGTCATGGAGCATATCCGGTCAAACTGTACGGAACAGGTTGAGTGAGACTGGAATGAGAGCCAGGAGACCGACGTTGGGTCCGTGCTACGTCATCACCATGGCGCTCATCTTTTTTTGTGTTGTTTTAAACATAAATTTTATTAAAGTCATGAGAAAGGATTGGGTAAAGCTTATACAACTTATACTCCGTAGTATTTACAGAACATTATTTACAGAACATTATTTACAGAACATTATTTACAGAACATTTACATCCATTATACAAGATGGACAGACAAGAACGGAAAGATGGGAAAGAACGGAACAGTTTCAATAATTAGGGAAACCCTTTTGATTGACAAACGTATGTTTGAACAGCGTCTCCCTTATCTAAAATTATCCACTTGGTCGTATAGACATTTCCTTCTTCTAAACTGCTGCACAAAACTTGTACTAAAGTCTGTGTGTGGACGAGTTAAGTTTGAAAATACATTTTCGCAACGGATGTCTGGGTTATGCGTTTCTTTTTTTGAATAGTATATAATAAAGGTAGCGGAAAACACAGTGTTTTAGAGCCTGATATAATGGTCCACACAGGAGTAGCATCATTCATTACGGAGTAAATGAAATTGTCTCTTTATTTAACCAGTCCTTTCAGACAGAATGAGGCTGGTGCTATTAATATGGAATAGAATCAAGTAACTCCACAACACTTACGTCATTCTCTATTACCGGTGTATTCGGTACGGCTTGATGGAGGAAATCGTCCTTACATAACATATAAATTCTGGTTATTGGCTCTGTTCCATGGTGAACTGATGATATCCACATCGTTACCTCTAACAAATTCTCATTTGCATGTGTTCACGATGTCGGAATCTTTCTCAAGTGACAAATATAATCTGTCGATATAATTTTAGGTTCGAGTCCGAGTGACATGATTTCTGTGAATGAGGACAGGGTTTGCTGGACAACCTGGATATCTTCAGGAAAATGTCATTTCCCGAAATAAAAAGCGGTCAAAACAAATTATTCCATATCCCTCCAATTAAGAAATGCAATGAACAAAGGGAAACCAGAACAAGACCAAATCATTGGTGGTAATTCCTTGCTTTGGTAGTATGTTATAGTGTCAAAATCAGGACAGCCATCGTCCAAATATTTCTGAAAAGCAAAAACCATATAACCAAGCCATGCGAGACTTATTTATTATTATTTAATCTGCATTTTCAATCTTTATCACTACCACAGTGTCAGCCACTCTGTTCCTCTTTGTCACTTTCATTAATTACTGTATATGACATTTATGGCCTTTATTGGTCATCCCCTTGGCTGTGTCTGTCATCACTTCAACTGTACAAGGAAGTGCTGTTGTTCCTCTGTCCCTCCATTGTTGTCAAAAAGTATACAATCATTCTCACATCTATATTGAAAAAATGGAACCCGCTATTCCGACTGTTTGTGTAGGGACGACCGCGAGCAGGATTATGCCGCTCGTAGGATAGGCCCTGGGGTTGAGCAGTGCACTTTGTCATGTCTTGTGTCCGCTGAAGAGGTTAGGACTCAAGTATGCCTTCGTCTTCATCAACTTACGCTCGATCTTAATTCCCATTCTCTGCCGACGGACCACACCAAGCGTTGACAGGTACATCATCACCTCGACACGGCGGTAATACTGGTGTCAAAAGGACATCATCAAAATCAGTTCTTGAATAAATCATGAAGCTATCAGTGGCAAGCTGGGAGACTTCCTGTTCTCAACACCTCATTGTAGCCGGCCATGTCTACACAATATTGGTAGTGAGTCTCCAGCGCTGTCATATAGCCTGCACAAGACAAAGTGATCTCTTCAAAACTGGCTTTTACCCGAACCTTACAAACATTACTTTACTGAAAACAGTCTCACACGGAGTGAAACTTATCATCTAAACCACTCTAATATGTGCTTCAAATACATCTACTGAATTATTATTTCTTCTTTCGTTTTCATTTCCGGACCATACTTTCCTTGGCCCTGCAGTATATAAAATAAGTATGGGTCATGTATATTATGGTTTGGGAAAGAACGTGTCATTGGCCTTCGTAGTGGTCAAGATGTATTAATCGATCCTAGCACAGGATTATGGCACTTATTAGTACACATACGGCGGTAGAACTCCGTAACTGTAAATAGTAAATTATTTAGTTTGCCTATCAGTTTATTGTCTACGGTGGCTTCAGTAGTGACCATGCTTTATTTATCTATCTTAGGGCCATAATGATTGCTGCTTGCATCACAAATCAGGCAGTGGGGTAGCCCAGTGGTTAAAGCATTCGCGTGTCACACAGGGGTTCTTGACACTTTTGTGCGTGCGTGCGTGCGTGCGTGCGTGCGAATATATATATGACAAGCTGCGTTTGCCTGGGCAATTATATCATATATTTCAAGTTTAAACCCCAGTCGGAATGCCTGCCGTTTGTCTCCCAACTTCCCATGTCCGCACCGCCTACGGTCTCCCGCTGCATGGAGCTAGGTGTTCAGGAGATGCCTGTGAGCTTTGCAAACAGTCTTCCCTCTCGCAATTTCCGGCGCCTTTTGTGATCTCCAATTTCCATCTCTGAGAGAATCACTCTGCCGACAAAGCTCTGGAAATAAGGTACTGTATTGTTATCCTTCTCAGTCCCCATCAGACTGAGTCTGGGACATTTCTCCACAACACCGCGCCGTTGTTGATGATAATGCCAATAGTAACGGTAGTACCGTGATTGACCTTTCACGGATTTTCTTCCAGTTAAGCAGCGATTTATCAATGAGTCTGGTTATTCATTAGATTCAATGGTGAACTTATTGCATCAATCTATTACCGGCTTAGACTTAGATTTCATTTAGCGGCCAGCGGCACCACATCACATTCTAAACATGTCACACACACACACACACACAGACAGACAGACAGGCAGACACACACACACACAGGGTTAAAGGCAAAGACGTTCTTTAGAGTATACACGTGGAACTTCTCTTTAACACGCTCAGTAAACTCAGTGGAACTCGAAAATGCCCTGAGATTGCCACCTCTCTGATTTTTCAGACGGGTTGGAATTGTCTTCATCAAAACATGCCCTCACAGTACAACGGCACGCCCTGATATAACCACAATTCAAAGCGACGTTACTAATTTCACTTACTCCACACATATACAGTTGCCGTGTAAATGCTAATCATTTAACTTGAACATTTACGGTAAATAGTGTAGTATGACCAGAAAGTTTTGGATTTTCCAGCTGGACAACGACCCAAAACAGCGTTCAAAACATTCACAGACCTGGTTTCGGACCCAAAATATGACATTATCAGGTTGGCCAAGCTAGAGCCGCGATCTAAACCCAACGGAGAATGTTTGGGGTCTTATGGAGAAAAATGTCGATGAGAAAAATCTGACAAATATTGATGAAATGAAAGAAAAGGTGGTCCGATGTTGGGACAGCATGGACCACGACTTTCTAACTTCTTTGATCAGTAGTATGTCTTGCCGCATTGAAGCCTGCATTGCAGCCCATGGTGACTTGACAAAATACTGTTCACCTGTCTTTGAATCTGGAGTTATGTTCTGCTAATATTCACATTTAATACGTGGGTAATGAGTGAGAAAAATTAATAAAAATACAATCTTTGAATTCTCAATACTTTCTGGTCATACTATATCTAAAGTTTATGTTCTTTGCGTTGTGAAGGGCAGTGGGGTGGTTGAGACCCGGGTTAAATCCTCCACAGGGTACAAAGCGTGTTTTGCGTTGCGATATTACCGGAATATTGCTGAAAGTGGCGTAAAACAAAACTCACACACTCTTTCCTTTGGCCAAATGAGTTGTATCTTGTTGCTGAAGTTTTAACTGATAAAAAGGAACAGAGACATACGCCACTTTTTGAAATAGAGTCTTTCAGCTGAGACGAAACATCCTTTCACCGAAATTGATTTTCTCATGATGTCTGTCAACACTGACAACCGACAAAGACCACATTTCCAAGATCAGTACCAGGTCAGCATGTCCGAAAGTAATGAAAATATATGTCTGACAGCAGCCGTCGTGGAATCGAGTGAGGTGTAGATGGCTCAGTGATGAACTGTGTGTGCATGTAATTTTGCTGTTTGTTTAAATGAAATGCATCAAAGAGAAAGAAAAAGGCCAAGGAATTTGAGGATATGCTGCCTGATTCATGAGAAATTCTTGGCGTCGCATGGTTACCTGCCAATTTCAGCGATCGTATTCTAGATTTGACTTTATTTGGATTCTGCCCAAATTTAAATTTTAAACAAGAGATTATATTTCCAAAACCTGCTCCAGACTCCCTCACTCACATATAAACTCAAATTTTCTTTTATCGCCATGATGTTAAAATATGAATGGTAATTGTGACGTCATTCACTCACTAACTCACTTTGATCATTTAGTGTATGGCGTCAAGTGCGATTACATTTGTAGGTACGAATGGTAATGTGACATCATTCACTCACTAACTCAGCCAGGTCATGTAGTGTATTGCGTGAAGTAGTGGTGTGTGTGGGCGTGGGCGTGGGCGTGGGCGTGGGCGTGGGCGTGGGCGTGGGCGTGTCTGTCTACAATCACTATCTTCAAAGACAATTCCAAGCCATATATTTCTGGTGTACTCCCAGCAGCGTTGTGGTCAGTGCCCCTGGAACATTCTGCAGAAATACTGCCGGGGTGGATATAGCTATTTATCGTATAATACAACGCATCACGCTCTTCTTGCAGGGGTCGTTAATATACAACATCTCTCAGGATGTTCACAAAATGTACCATTTTTAAAATGTTTAAATGTTTCCAAAAACTGATGACCCCATGGATACAGTTGGACTATTCTGTCGTGTATTCATAAAATAAGATAAAGTATGTGGTTATATACACAGACGCAATGTGTTCATATATTATCATTGGTGTTATTGGTGACTTTTTGAAAGAGTTAATTAAATAAAGTGGAATTAAGATTGCGAATGATCATAATTTTACCTTGCCAAATGAATATTCAAATCTGAGAAAGGGGTAAGCGTAGGGGGTACGCGTAGGGGGTATGAACAGTGAAACAAATGCTCTTGCGGTACGTGATAGGTGTTAATTTAGACCAACCCGCCTTGTTCTCGGTGTTTTATTTAATGTGCCTACCCCCTTGTCATGAAAACCAATAATAGCGAACTGAAACAACAATCGTTTGTTAAACAACGTTTATTCTTAGTTGAATACAATTCTCAGATTTAAATGTTCATTTGGCGCGGTAAAATTGTGAGGATTCGCAATCTTAATTTCATTTTATTTCGTTCACTTGTTGTCTAAGTGAAATTCATCGGTACGTTTTCAGTTCAGACTATAAGAGGATCGGGTGGTCAGATTCGCTGACATTGTTGACACATGTCATCGTATCCTAACTGTGTCGATCGATGCTGCTGATCACCGAATTGTCTGGTCCAGACTCAATTATTTACATACCGCTGTCAGATATCTGGCATTTTGCTGAGTGCGGCGTAAAGCTAAACTCACTGATTGTTAAGACATCAAACCCTGCACATTTGCAACACATCTGGATGTTTAAGTTGGCACGATGTCTTCCACAACACTTGTCTGACAACCCAGTGGTTGCCATTGGTGTAAAAGCTAAAAGTTAATTCAATTCCATGTGATACCTAATTTGAAACCCTATAATCCCCCAAGGTATGAGTTACTGATTTCTTTTTCTTCTGACGAGTTCTCAATTATGAATGAGCAGCTGTGGAGATATGTAGTCAAAGAATCAATGCCCTGGATACTTAAATACACGTATGCTACTCTTCTTCTGGAATATGGAGGACATACCTTGAGGTAGGAGTATATCCACAACCTATGTTCGGAGCGGACAGTGGGCGCCTTTCTTTTGATAAACTATGTAATCTGGTACGCATGGGTCTCAATAAAGTGTCTTGATTGTCGGCATTGATATTTGGCCAGTGAAGCTCGTTGGCACTGTTGATAAATGTCATCGTATCCAAACTGCGTTGATCGATGCTCATGATGTCAATCACTGTATTGTTTTGCCAAAATTATTTACAAAATGTAAAATGGGGATTTCGGCGTTAAAAAACACAGAAACACAACACAATCATCATAATAGAACACGTTTCACCCAGTATCAAAGATGGTGTACATGGTGTACATCCCGGCATATAAACTAGTGGCCAAAAGAAACGGCACAATAATATGAAAACAACTGTAAATTGTCCCCGAACACCAAATATGGGCTTCACACATTTTACCCATGTGGGTTATATAAACCGGGCCTTCGGGGTGACGAGCGAACGCTTTAACCACAAGGCTACCCCACCTCTCCTTTTAGATGCGGATAAACGGATTTGATGATGCATAACATGCATATTATGCATGTATGTGATATGATGAAAGATTCACACAGACCCACACATAGTTTGTAATCAGTGATCTACAACGTACAGAGCAATGTAATCACGTCATTCTGTGATTGTACGTGGAATCTGAGGACGTCGTGTAAACTTGGCTCCGTCTCTGCTTGCCTCCAGTATGCGTAGCGCAAAGTGAATAGGAAACCATCTTAAGATGGACAAAAATCATCAACTGATATATAGATATTGATCGGTTTCATTTACTTGTTTGAAGCAACGAATTAGGAACATATTTAATCGACAACCAAATCAATCTCTTCAAATGCACCGACAAGTCCTGATATAAAGTCTGAAAGCAAAGTCAATTATATATGTGACAATTATACAAGTGCTGTCTGCGTGTATCGACGGATGTCTGACCCACACTTACTTTACAACTGTTTAGACTGGTTATCTCTGGGGGCACTGTGCCGCTCTCTCACACGAAGCCGTGGCTTGGTCTGTGTCATCGCTTGAGGGACGAAGCTCGGTCAGAGATTACCAATACATGGTTTTCCTTTTTCTTGAACTGCGTGTAACTCTGATTGTTGAGTAACGGGAGTGCAGAATGTTGCCCTAGATGTGTTTCATGGTATTGAGGGGTGATGAAGGGTCTTCCTATTTTCTATTTGGTTCAGTATGTGAATCAATTTCATTATGATGGCACAGTTATAATTGCTGCATGAAACCAGTATTACAGTTTAGAAATTACTAGATAAAAGGATTGTGACGAACGAACGATTCAAAGAACAAAACAGAACAATAGATGTGACAGTACAGATTCCTAATACAATACCATTGAGTCACAAATCTTAAATATTGAATCACAAATCTAAATTACATAAAAAACTAAATCTTAACCCACCAAAGACTTGATTTTGAAGATTGTTGACAGCTGTTGAATGATCAATGTAGACGAGGCCTCGCTCTTGGAACGTCGATGTTGACAGAGATGAGCGTAAATCCAACGTCGTTGTTCCCCACACATCTCAGCAACTATCCCAATTATACAGTTCTCGAGAATTATAGCAGTAGTCACGTCTGGTTTCGACCATTTAGATCACATCACGACCTGATAAAAATCACTGGAATTCATCCATTGTCTTCTACTGGAAGCAACAACAAAGAGGAGGTAACTCTAACTCCTGAGTTTGCTCTCTTAAGAGACAAACTTACACAAACTAAGTTCAAGGTGTGAGTTCCAATCCACATCCAGCGCTTTAAACTTTTGTGACCAATAATAACCTAAAATGCTAATGAATGTGACACTTTAATTAACAAACCAGATTCTCATAACAGCAACACCGACCATGCTATGTCCAGTGACGCTTTTGCACAACCTGGAATAGCATCATGTATGTGCAATGGAAACCACGCGACAATGGGAAAGCCTCTTGGGAGTCCCTACTTCCGGTCTCCGTACAGCTGCGTGATGCGTATTCGGACACTTTTTGAGCGAAAGAGTAATCACGCACAGCCCATCACACACGCATGGAAACGGTTATTACTATTTTAGTGCATAGTGTTGTTTACGCACTATGTACTACGCACCACGCACTATGGCGCACATGAAAATCCGACTTTACGCATCAAGAGTGACTCTTGCTTGACAACCGTATAAGAATCTACGCTGAAACGTGGAGTCATAAAATAAAGAAAGATCTAGAGGCATTCATTTATCCAAGGATATAACATTTTATGACATCTAAAATATCGGAATACAAACACTTTCATAAATACGTTAATGCTGTAGAGGCACAATTTTAATGTAAGGACAACTTAGCACGGACATTTTGTTGCAGGTTCATGCCTGGACTGAGGAACTCTAGACAACAACAAGAGTCACCCTTGTACCATCTGTCATGCAAATAGGGTTATTTGTATGTTAATTGAAACTAACGAATGAAATCAATAGTTATGCTACAGAAACCGAACTGCTGCAAGATTAAGGCATTACCATACGCATCCCCTTTAATAGAACTTATCCCGCATTTTAATAGAGTTGTAATGTCCTTTGCCCTGTTTCAAAATCGATCATACAACTGTCGTAAGTCTGTGTTAAAGTATGGGAGTTACGATCTTCTTAGAGCTACGGCTGTCATGATCTTTTAATAAAGTACGGGAGCTGCGATCATCTTAGAGCTAAGACCATTGTAATTATATGCTAAAGTATGGGAGTTACGATCATCTTAGAGATACGACTGTCGTAAGTCTATGTTAAAGTATGGGCGTTACGATCATCTTAGAGATACGACGGTCGTAAGTCTATGCTAAAGTATGGGCGTTACGATCATCTTAGAGATACGACTGTCGTAAGTCTATGCTAAAGTATGGGAGTTACGATCATCTTAGAGATACGACTGTCGTAAGTCTATGCTAAAGTATGGGCGTTACGATCATCTTAGATATAGGACTGTCGTAAGTCTAAAGTGTGGGAGTTACAATCATGTTAGAGTTACGATGCCATTACACTGTCAGTATAGAATGTGCAGCGCTGTGATCGACTTGTGATCTGGCTCTAGCGTCTTGGCCGCTCCTCCAGCTTGCAATATAGTTATATATAGTATATCGTTATACAGTCACTACACACAAACCCGCACACTAGGTGACCTGTAGATCCAATTTGTTGACTTTATTCGTGGTTGATACCGATTTTCTGCCTCTCTTAAATAACGAGTAATGGCGGCCTTGTTTGCGGTCCAACCAGCTGACTACGCATGACCGAATTGACTCGTGTACTTTACAAGTATAGAAGTGTGTCGATGGTCTGTAATTGCTCGAGATTGTCAGTGAGTGCCGGATGTTTGGAGCCTTGAGTACAAGTAACTAGAGACCTCAGTGTAAGCTGAGTAGTAAATTAGTCGTAACTGAACTCTTCAATACTTGTAGATGTAGTTGTCAATAGCTTTAACAATAGCGTTGAATGTGAAATGATTTTATTGACATTTGGGGGGACACTGGCACATTATAAGGTGTCAGATGCACCGTATACGTAAAACACAACGAAACGTCTGAATTATATTTAACTTGTTACTGTAGAAAACATGGTCGTAATTTAAATCCTAAGAATACATACTTTACAAGCAATGATTTTACATGGGTATTTACTTTTTACCGGTTGTTGAAATCTTGTTTGTGAAGGAAATGTACAGTAATGTGCAGAAATGATAGATGGCCATTAAATTGTCTCACTAAAGAAAATAAATATTCTGTTCCTAACTACTCACAATAATCTTTCTTTCCTATGTAACCCGCCTTTCCTGATATAAATGCGTAGGACTAACCAGAATCTCCTCATTTGTTGATTCCAAGCTGAAACTAATTAGTCAACCTGGAATCAGTCGATAGGAGACGTATGTCTGAAGCCAACGTTAAAATACGTTTATTAACACCAATCACAAATAAAGACGTGTCATGTCAAAAATTACCTGAACAAGCATACGTAGGGATATATGTAAATTTTGAAATTATAAATAACGATCTATTTATTCATTGACACACTGGCGAAATATCAACAATAAAAATACCAATATCCCTGACTTATTTTGTCCAGTATATAATGGTAGTAATATAGGTGGGTCTGTTGTTAACGCTGCACTCCACAATAATCCATCAATGTCACGGCGATCTGTAAATAATCGAGTCTGGATCATGCAATCCATTTAGCATGGAACTACGCAATTGGTTTATAAGTATCAACCAAAACGGCGAGCCTGACACCGAATCCCGTTAGTCGTCTCCTGTTACGACAGACATGGGTTGCTGAAGACCATTTCTAACCCAGGTCTTCACGTGTCTCAGAGGTAAAATAAGACATGAATGGTGATAAACAATAATGGTTTATATTAATCTCTAAGACACAGCTATCCTACTTGTATGAAAGGGTTAACCGGAGTATATCAAGGAATGATGATCACAAACAATGCAGGTGTTCATGTGGCTGGTGTATACGTCTCTGAGGCAGACGATTCTGGTGTAAGTCGCCCTTCAAATCAACATTCACAGAAACAAAATTCGACAGTTATAGCGACGCAGCAAAACAAAGCAAGCGGCAAATCAAGTTATTGACCGTCCCCGTAGAGGCCGCCTACCAGTAACATCAACGCCGATGGATTCGAACCATGTACCCCCGACACCGGTCCCAGGTACATCCCGTACCGTACCCAGCAGACGATCCGTCCAACGGCTTCAACATTGACATCAACGTCTCCAGTGCCTCCAAGTCTAAATCCTTATCCGGAAACAGGATGATCCTCTTCTGACTTTTATCGGGTCTAAGGCGAGAGGTCGGTGGGGATGGTATGGAGATTAAAGCGTTCGATTCCGACATGGGCACAATGTGTGATGTCCCTATGCCCAATGTTGCCGGAATATCGCTAAAAGCGGTGTAAAACCATACTCACTCATTCTTTATAACGGACGCGCCAGGTATGCATCAATACACAAGCTGACGCGACCTGCACTGGGGTTTGTCAGACTCAGGGCGGAGTTTAACGAATAATACTGAGTTACTTAGACTGACGTTTGGTGTGACGAGCGAACGCTTTAAGCGCATGACTACCCTACTGCCCACCTTCGACTTTCGGTTTGTGATTGTATTTATGCAGTAGAACCTTTTTCAAACTTGCAAAAAAAAACAGCTTACAGCGTCATTTCTTCAATCACTTTTCATCGACGTCTATTAGAAATTCTGATCCTGTCCTGTTTAATCACCCTAGCTTTAGGATATTAAACGTCATATTTGATAAATGTGCTAAGTCAAAGCCCTATTTTGTTTTGAAAACCCGTAAAATATAATCGTACGCCTATTAACGTAGCCTAATATCCCAACTGGGCATGTTTGGTATGTACAGCCTGGAAGAAAATGTTCCGTGTTATTGGTAAAATTAGGAAATGTTCCTCGGGGATTGACGCGTCGCTATAAATCCTGCGCTTGAGTTATTTTCATACGCAACCAAATATTTTCCAATTTCCATGCTCAAATGAATCAGATATTGTGTTCCATAAATTAACTTCTTCACAACTGACAAGGTATTAAAGGTCCAATGTTCAGCATGTGTCCAGTTGAGGATATATCCCCCTCTTCCCAGTTAAAATAGGAATGATTTCTTCCAGAATTCACAACTAATAATATAAGGCAGGAATCTATCACCGTTCAAATCACTGATAGCGGCAAGGGATACAGACTTCACCATGTGAACACCATGATGGTCACACAAGCCAACCATATTCAGCTGATCAAGTGTCCGGTCCACAAAAGAATTAGGGTGTCCTTCTCACACCAAGTCGTGTTTGCGTATTGTTTGACGCGTCCAGTGGCAGCATACAGAACGACAGCACAAACTATGCGTAACGGTTTAATCATTATAATTCGAACTTACGAAACCAGCCTGAGGACTACTGAAGCCGGACAATAGACATGACGTTACGTGACTTGGCAAACGCCAGCTACCCTTATAACATTGGGCTTAAGAACCATGTTCAGTTAATTCATCACAGTATGGGAGGAATCTAGTCCACAAAAGAAGTGTGGCATCTTGCTAGTTTGTTCATGATGTCTTGCCGTGGAATGCTGCAAGGTTTCAAGTATTGCAAGTATATCCACTTAAAAACAACATCATAACTATGGACTATTTATGTCTGTGAGAAGCATAGTTTAAACGTGTAACAGGTACAGTGGAATCTGATCAATCCGGACTCTGTGTAATCCGGTTGTCTCCAAAATGCGGACTATTTTTATTCCCGTCAAAATTGTTCTTAATTTATCATTAAAACTTCCTTTACAATCCGGACTCTCTCAATTACGGATTATGGACTAAAAGAACAGCAAACAGCTTTCTGTGAGAACAATACTTTGTAATCTGGACTAAAATAACACTCAGTATATCCGAATGAGATTCGTGTAAGTCAGATGACTATAGGTTCTGTTTGATGATTGACCAGAGGGAACATCGGGAAATGTGAAAAAGGTACTTCATATAAAACCGCCTCTATTCTCAGGACAATCGAGTATTGGACGAGACATGCTCAAGCTCTTAACGTCCAATGTCTACTTGATTCGTTCCGTCCCATTCATTCCTGCAGGGCTAAGCCAGGTTCCTTGAGAGTCTGTTGTCAGTGACGAAGAGCCCCACAAGGGTATCCTTATGACTAGATCTTTTACCCCGCAGTGTTCAGGTGCACAGCATGCACTTGCATTCCTAAGACGTCGTGAAGGAAAAAGTCATTTTCTAAATCCATATACAACTTTACAACTTGGTTCTTATCACAAAATTGAATATCCCCTAGGAAATGTTCCTCGGGGATTGACGCGTCGCTATAAATCCTGCGCTTGAGTTATTTTCATACGCAACCAAATATTTTCCAATTTCCATGCTCAAATGAATCAGATATTGTGTTCCATAAATTAACTTCTTCACAACTGACAAGGTATTAAAGGTCCAATGTTCAGCATGTGTCCAGTTGAGGATATTTCCCCCTCTTCCCAGTTAAAATAGGAATGATTTCGTCCAGAATTCACAACTAATAATATAAGGCAGGAATCTATCACCGTTCAAATCACTGATAGCGGCAAGGGATACAGACTTCACCATGTGAACACCATGATGGTCACACAAGCCAACCATATTCAGCTGATCAAGTGTCCGGTCCACAAAAGAATTAGGGTGTCCTTCTCACACCAAGTCGTGTTTGCGTATTGTTTGACGCGTCCAGTGGCAGCATACAGAACGACAGCACAAACTATGCGTAACGGTTTAATCATTATAATTCGAACTTACGAAACCAGCCTGAGGACTACTGAAGCCGGACAATAGACATGACGTTACGTGACTTGGCAAACGCCAGCTACCCTTATAACATTGGGCTTAAGAACCATGTTCAGTTAATTCATCACAGTATGGGAGGAATCTAGTCCACAAAAGAAGTGTGGCATCTTGCTAGTTTGTTCATGATGTCTTGCCGTGGAATGCTGCAAGGTTTCAAGTATTGCAAGTATATCCACTTAAAAACAACATCATAACTATGGACTATTTATGTCTGTGAGAAGCATAGTTTAAACGTGTAACAGGTACAGTGGAATCTGATCAATCCGGACTCTGTGTAATCCGGTTGTCTCCAAAATGCGGACTATTTTTATTCCCGTCAAAATTGTTCTTAATTTATCATTAAAACTTCCTTTACAATCCGGACTCTCTCAATTACGGATTATGGACTAAAAGAACAGCAAACAGCTTTCTGTGAGGACAATACTTTGTAATCTGGACTAAAATAACACTCAGTATATCCGAATGAGATTCGTGTAAGTCAGATGACTATAGGTTCTGTTTGATGATTGACCAGAGGGAACATCGGGAAATGTGAAAAAGGTACTTCATATAAAACCGCCTCTATTCTCAGGACAATCGAGTATTGGACGAGACATGTTCAAGCTCTTAACGTCCAATGTCTACTTGATTCGTTCCGTCCCATTCATTCCTGCAGGGCTAAGCCAGGTTCCTTGAGAGTCTGTTGTCAGTGACGAAGAGCCCCACAAGGGTATCCTTATGACTAGATCTTTTACCCCGCAGTGTTCAGGTGCACAGCATGCACTTGCATTCCTAAGACGTCGTGAAGGAAAAAGTCATTTTCTAAATCCATATACAACTTTACAACTTGGTTCTTATCACAAAATTGAATATCCCCTACTTTTTATAAATAGTGTTTATATATGTGGTTTCCCCACGAAAATCCCGCTTGATGATGACCAAACTTTCACAGGTGACCCAGGTTAAACTGTATTCACGTGTTCCTGTAGAGTAATCAGATCGAGGAAGCTATTCACACTATCAGCAATGCTAATCCGAAACGCCATAAACACTTCTTACATCCGAAGTGTAATTCTATCTCCTCTGCATAGCGGAGTTTGCAAGCATCCAGTGCAGTAGATTGGACGCGCGACCTTATCGATTCCTACTTGTAAGTGCAGACAGCTTGTACTAGAAGCCTGTTGCAATGTCTCTGATGGATATATCGATGTATTGGTATTGTATGCCTCGCATTCCCTGGGCACCATTGGCGTCCGAATGGCGTCCGAATGGCGTCCGAATGGAGTCCTCACTGAGCAGGTCTTCGCTCTGGCTCCTTTGATTTTCCAAGAGTATCAGTGTCAGGGACTCAGTTAGCCGTGTCAAGATCAGATGATAATTCAAGTTTCACTCAGATTCTAGGTTTGTTTATTATCACACATATCATCAGGGTGGTAAACATTTCCAGATGATGCCTCGTTTGGATTTCTTCCTTTGGTTGTGCAGCATTGTCAGTCTCCGGGACTCATTTAGTCGCGTTAGGATCCGATGATAGTGGATAGGTTCGAACTTGGGTTTCGACGATTATGATTCTAGGTTTGTTTATTATCACACCTCTAACATCACCCAAAGTCTCTCAGATGTATGTTTTTTTTATTTCCTGCAACATTATGTTTGTTCGATCCTGACCCAGACAGGCCATTGTTGGGTTTTATAGGCAAATATATACTAGGCAAACTAATTGTTATTTGTTTTCATATTTAGTAACAATGCCCTGTTAATTTTTCGTTCGTCAAGAGACGTATTCATATATCAACCACTAAGGTTTCAGTCTGAACAAAAAGTATAGTCCGATCTACTTGTCCACATGTGATTACTGTGATACAAATCCTGTTATTCACCAAACCTGACAAGACGTCCATTCAGACAAGATAATAACTTTACAATAAATCTTAACAACTTAGATCTTACAAGAAATAACAGACCTCTACGGTGCCTGTGACATCGTAAATACAACATCAGACATAGTTTACGGCGCTATACCAGACACGCACTGTTCACACAACATCACGGCCACTCCCGCGAGATTCTCGCACTCATCCGATCATGAAGTATGCAGACCACTAACAATGATGTATGTTTGCTTCCTGTCGCCTTCATTGGGATGTTTGAAGGACATCGTGTCCAGGCATCAAGGAATGGTCATTATCAGTCGCCATTAAACATCAGCATCGGTGGTAGAGATAATTGCACAACAATACCAAATCTGGATCAGCTTTAGCACAATCCAAACAAGCCTTTTCTTGTACTCTTCTATATCCACACATCTAGGTATTTTTGAGATCTTTGAATCTATTTATGTAACGTCTTTTCGGTAGAATCATATTTTGTTATCTTGATCACTGATTTGTTAAGGAGTTACGTTTCCTTGCTAAAACTGGGGTAACTGTACGTACCAATAAAGGGTTCTCATTTGAATGCAATCATCTGAGAGAAGTGTAAAACAAGTAATATTCCAGAATTAGAGACGCTCGACTTTTGCAGGGTCTAGAACCAATTACGAATAAACTGAGTAGGAATGTGTAGTACTGAATAGTGTGCTTTACTGTTCTTTCTTTTCGTGAATAGCGAACTACGGATATTACGAACTAATTTCAGTGGTCCCTTGTAGTTCGTTATAAAAGTATTTTACTGTATATTTTTTCTAACTTATATTAGTTTTGATTTCTTTATAAATCCCATCCTCTATTATACTGTGTCAAGTTATATAATTCATTCAAACCCTGTGTGAGGCATACAGCTTTATACTACGTCAGAGAAATCAAACTAATACTTTTCGTCACTATTGACTGTATCAATGGAAAGTGCGAACTCCCCCAGATCCAAATATGGATTTTCAAGGAATGTGAAAGGAGCTTTTAATATCTACACTGTGAAGGGACGTGTCCGTCCGAGTATAGTTGTATCCCAATGGCATTGGTCATAACCTTTTGTTTAATGACGATTGTACTAACCTGTTGCCTTCATGGGAAGCCACCGTCTCTAGACAATTTCAGTGTATGATGGTTTTGCAATAGTACAAGATCATTCGGAACTGCTCCAGTTGTTTTTGATTTTCTGGCAGTTGACGGAAATGCTCGAGTCAGATGAGACAGGAGTTTATATGCCTCGGTCGACCTAATGTGTCTCCAGCAGTCTAATTTTTAAAAAAATCCAATACGATGTGTTTACCAAATCAGCACTACAATTCCTGCGATCAATGAAAATTGCCCGTGTTAGTCCTCACAGACGGGCTTGTCCTGCTAATAGGATTGCAGTTCGGTAAATACAGGGTTAGAGCGTGGACAATTAGGGGGATTCCGGATCACGTGTCACGTTCTTTGAACCCTGGGACAGGAGACCAAATTTGTTGTTCCTTATATTATTATCTATATATATATCTGACTTTTGGGCATCCTGAATGCCCATGTGTTTGTATGTAAAGTTAAAATAAGTGTTTGAATTGATTACAGATTTGATTGATTAAGGTTCTCTCGAATGCGACTGAAAGGCACTTAAATATTGTGATGGTACGTTTTTGTGCGTCTGGGTGAAGTGAGAGAGTGAGTGAGAGAGTGAGTTTGGTATAGCAATATTCCAATATCACGGCGGAGAGCACCAGAAACGGACTCGTGCCCATGTGGGGAATCGAACCCGGGTCTTCTGCGTGACAAGCGAACTATTTAACCACAATGGATGGACTTCGCAGTTGTTGAAGTTGGTCAAGGACACTGATTGTCTGTAAACGACATTTACATGGATACCAAGAAGGATAGAAGGATACCAAGTTTGAACGAAGATGCCTTCCAGAATGTGTGGTGGAAAATGGCAAAATACGTGCTAGTGACTGACTATAGGTTTCATCTGTTTTGGACTAGCAAGCATCAAGGGTACACAGATATAACCTTCACTTGTTGAAGCCATATATATATATATATATATATATATATATATATATATATATATATATATATATATATATATATTGGCAATTTTGGCAATTATATTATTGGCAATTTTATTCAAACATCTGAACGTGTCTCACGATAAGGTGAATACATAGGTCATTTTAATCCAAATCCTTTTTGAAAAACACCAGCTGGAAGTCTTCAAGGGCTCGTCCATGGCATTTAGAAACGCCAATACCGTTTTAGGAACTATGACATAGCTTTCTGAAGCCCTTTGTAGAAATGTGGATTCTGATCATATTCAAATTTCTTTGCTATTACAGCAAGTCAAACTGTGTAATGCCAGTTTTAAATTGATTTCGGTAAAAGCTGGATTTTTATCTGTGTAATCTGAAAATCTGAAAAGCGTTTTTATCGATTACAATTAATGGTCTTAAATATTTATCAACATACATAAGTGATGGCTTTGCCGGTACAATCACTGACAGATTGTATCAAAGCGGTTCTAACGTGTTTTTGACGTTTGTCTCAAATCCAACTCATGCACGTGAATGAGTCTAAATGAGGAATCCGTTTACAAGATTAGTTTACTTGTTCTTGCCAGAGTTTGTGATGGGTACCAGTTGGTGGCCTATTTTCACGAACATCTGTTATAAACAGTCTCCGATAGTGATTCACAAACACACGCTTCCAATCTACATGTCGTCTGATAGGAATGTGTTATGGGAACGTACATGCTTGCCTTTTCCCCTCGTTTATCAAGTTGTAGTGAGTGAGTTTAGTTTTACTTCACATTTAGCAATATTCCAGCAGTAGGGCGGCGGTCTGTAAATAGTCGGATTTGGACCAGACACTCCAGTCATCAACAACATCATCATCGATCGTCACAATTAGGATACGATGACATGTGCCAGCCCAATCAGCAAGTCTGGCCATCCAATCCCTTTAGTCGCCTCTTACGACAAGCATGTATCAAATTACAGTTTCTTAGAAACACACATCCTTTGAAATTATTAAATGGCGATAATTCCAGCACTTGCTAATAAAATGTTCCGTTCAAACAAGGCCACCCTGATGCCCATGTTGAAATTGTCCTGAACTGGACATAACGGATGGTCTTTTGTCTCGATTGTCGCTCATATAACTGAACTTTGGTCCAGAGGGGATAAAATGTAAACATTGTTAGACGCAGCTCGAAACAACCTTCTCTTTCCGGGCACCATAGCTCTCGTCTTATTCGTGACTTGTTCACTATCACGATTTGCCATGACAAGGCATGATACATGGCCATAAGTGGTACACACTGGATTTGATGGAACAGTTAATTCAAATTTAAAAAGATGATAGGTTGAAACAGTCGCGGAAACACTTGAAGTGGTAATATATTCTGAAACTGTAACAGTGGTCATCATCGAATAACCATTTCTTGTTTTCTTCATGTTAAGTAATATGGGTGTGTACCTGCAGTCTGACTGTGCATGTAACAGGAAGCGGAAGTAAGATTACAGACGCACATGTCCGTCGTCATAACCTCCGGGTCACGCCAACCTAATACAGTCACTAGAATCCGGAAGATCCGCATTCTGACCAATCCACACCCTCATCAATCTTTCTGTTTATTTGCCCGGTTCCAGTTATCATGTTCCGTTTATTACATGCGTGGACAAATTAATGGTAAATGCATGCATTCTCATTTAATTCAGTAATTGTTATTACCTTTTGATTTAGAGGATGCCATCAAGCGATATCCAAAGACTGGAAGACCTAAAGTAAAACTTCAAAATGTCATATATGAATTTCACATTCAAATGTTACCAGTAAGTAATGAGTTTGGTCTTACCATGCTTCAAGCAATGTTTCAGCCATATTACTGTTGGGGGACACCAAGAATTGAAAGCACATCATGCATTGTACATGTTTGGGGAATTGAAAGCAGCCTTCGGCGTAACGAGCGAGTATTTCAACTACTGTATTGGCCCGTGTCCTGACTGTGAAATGTGTATACACATTTAGTCTACATGTGTAAAACGATAAACTGTTTTAAGCTTTTAAACGTACAACTGACGAAAATAATCCGTAGTTGCGAAGTGACAAATGTACTTTCTCCTCGCAATCTCTTTCTTCCATTCCAACTGTGTAGCAATATATTACTTGTTTCTTACCATCACTGATGAAAATATATTCGTAGGAGATATCCGTCTATTTACTGGAGGTATTAGTTTCATTCTGGACCAAGTCAAAGATGACTGTCATCGTGTTATTGGAAGGGATTATGGGCCTATCAAAGCACACTCTGGACAGGTTTGACCTAATGGACGGCTCGCTGTTTTCGTGAGTACCGGCATTGAGAGTACTAGCATTGAAAGTACAAGTATTTGGATTACAAGTACTGAGAGTAAAAACATTGAGAGTACTAGTATTTGGTGTACAAGTCTTAGGAGTACAAGCAATGAGAGTAAACGAGAGTATTAGTATTGAGAGTACACCCTCTCTCGTGTACTAGCGTGTACTAGCATTGGGAAGTTCTTACTCATTTATGAATATACTCATGTTACCGGCATGTCATTGACACAGGCTTTCCCTGAGAAAATCTCCCTTGCTGTTATAACTTTATCGACGAGTATATCTCTCTATGAACTAGCTGAGATATTAACACGAATTTATTCAGATAAAATTACACAGGACCCAGTACCTCTGTAAATGTGAATGAGTATCGACTAGTATTGACTTGTCCGTGTAAAGTCTAACGAGGGATTACATAATTGAACACAGACTCTAAATTGACTGCATATCTGAAAAATCGTTTCCGGGTTTTCTCGTGGCACTATCGTTTAATACAATGCCCCAAAAGAAGTTGCAGCTTTGTAAGACCCGAGTCCTGAAGTGATCTTGTTCCTGGTTCTTTCCAGTGTACATACTGACCTAGCTGCAGAACTGGACACCCGGTGCTACAACGTGGGTAAATGCAATATGAAACCATCATCCTGAACGCCGTTCTCTACATCGTACAATCGACCGTGTCATGCCCAACGCAAAAGAATCACACCAGACTAATTTCAACGGGGACGACAGGATCTATGTCAATATCAAATCTCATCAAAGCTACACATCATCACGTAATCATAGGACATTTTTGCTTGAAGCAGTGTCCATTTAACGATTCAGACCCCTTTATTCTCAAAAGCCCTAAAAATTCTTAACTTTGATCGTAGCCAATGTTTTAAGAATGGGTTTAAGAAATTCTTTAGCCTATGAACGTTTCGAGTGTAGCTGGCCAGATATATTGATTTATGCGGTAATGAATCTGTGAAAGTGCGATGACACCTAGGTGTCACTGCAGAGTATGCAAATGTAGGGCAAACCCTATTAGATTTCTTTGATTTCATGTGGACGAGAGATACTGTAGTGTTAAACGACGAGAAATGTCATCTTCATGATGGTGGTCTTTGGGTTTGAGAGCCTGTAACTGATATGAATCTAGCGCTGACGTTTGAAGTGACTGAAACAATGCTCCCAAGCAGCGTGTAATTCCATATGTTTTCTTATATGGAAACAATCCCAAGTGACATTGCTTTGTCTCCAGCAACAGACCATGTAAACAAATAGAAGCGTCAAGACTCTTTCCACATTCATACAGAAATCTCTGCCAAAATCAGAGTCAGTTGTACAACTGTGACTATATCATCAGCACATATTTGTGTCAGTGATCTTACAGCTGTATGATGTTGTTTGTGAACCAGACAATCCAGAGAAGGCGCGGTCTGTCCACTATCCAGCTAATGTCTGATACCAGCTGATACTGTGGCACTAATTAGGCCTGTGTGCACTATGTCTCGAGGGACTTATCGAAAAAAGGTAAGTTGAGTTCAGGTTTCATCCGCGATTCCACGTCGCCACTGCTATATGGCTGATCAGGTCTGAAGCTGACCTTCACGATTAAGGTTGAAGCCATGGCATCGTGAAAGATGCAGTGTGACATCTGAAGGATACAATATTTTGCGGCTTCGGTCATGTTGAGATTTCCGCTCACCCCACTCCTTCAGTCAGACAAGCTTCTTCATAACACCCACGGCATCGCGGATTATCGTGATATGGGTATCAGTAGCAGCCTTAAGGCAAAAGTGTCTTTCTTTCTCAAATCATGAAATCTACTTTATGAAACTTCATCCATACATCCTTCAAAACCTACGAGCGTTGCCCTTAATGGTTAATATTACACATATTCACATCCCAGATCAGTTCCTGGAAAAATACGGTCATAAACAGGATGTTATTCGGGTGTTAATAGTGTTCTGAATAGCAGGGGCGATGGGATGACACAGCGGGTGAAAGCTAGTCATTACATGAAGGTTCGTGTTCGATTCAACACACTGATATAATGTCTGATTTCGATTCATTGTGTCTCTCTGTTATTGTGGAAATGTGGTTTTAACGACATTCCAGGACCATCATATCGTGGGACATCAGAAAAGGGACTTGGTCGTTGACTCAGTTTTCGGAATGGAACCCTGGTATTCGTTGTAACAAGCAAACACTTTAACCATTTGGATATCAAACCGCACTGACTCACTTTAATTTTCGTTGAAAGAAATTAACGACCATAGAAAGGAATTTATCAGTTACCGTTGCTGGTTCCCAAACTCGAGGGAGTTCTGCCACTTCACTGACTACCAGCCTTAGAAAGACGCAATCAGTTCGTGCAATACACCACACAATTTGAATAGGTTTGACAACAATAGCCAGGACCTTGCAAAAACACATATACAATTTTCTGATATTGATTACCTCTCATTTCTTGTAAATACATGTGGTGCTGAGCGGAATTAGCAATTGAAAAACAATTTTTCAGTTGCATTTTCTTTCTACAGGTGACATGTAATGAAGAAAATCAATGCTATTGGGTTAAGAGCGCTGACATGCAAATCGCCAATATGTACTGCAGGCCCTGATTAAACGTCATTCGTGACTATTCGTCTCTTTCCCTAACCTCCAAGAAGCTAATCGGCTTGTCCCGGAATAACGCCAGTTGTCACGAATCATAACACGTGGCTTGTGTTTACAAATTAATGATTTTTGGTGAAAAAAATGAACAAGTAGAAAAAATTGTAAGATACCATAGAACATATGGCGATGGCCGATGGGTTGAAGTATTATGCCGAAGGCTCCATACATCGCAGACAACGTGTGAAGTCACAGCAGGATTTTGCTTGAAATGAAGTGAGTATAGAATTTAGCCGCTTTTAGCAATATTCCACCAACATTATGGCGGGGAACACCGGAAATGGGATTCACACACTGTACCTATGCCGCGGGAAAGTGAACCCGGGACTTCGGCGTGGCGAGCGGACGCTTTAACCACTAGGCTACCACCCCGCCCCTTGAAATAAAGCATAGTTCAACTGAACTTACTCACTCACTCCATGCGTCTTGCGAAAACTGACTTGAATGAACACTCCGTGAGACCACTGTGTTGAGCCGTTTTTTGACAGTCATCGTCCTCAAACAAGGTGGCTTATTATTCATGTTTTGAGCGGCCGGCATGTGTCAGTTCGGTCATGTTCAACACTCATTAAGCTGAAAAAAGTTAATTTGAAATATTGTTCCGAGTCTTTCTCAAGGGCTTGTGAGGGAAGTTAGTTCCAGATCACTGTTTCGAAACAAACACATTTGCCGTGAAAAAAACGACAAAGAAAGTCCGTAACATATTTTAGAGCATCCATTTACTCAATGTTATTGCTTTCGTAAAAAGGATTATTTTTTCTAGTTTGTTTCTGCAGCATTTCCTCTTTTCGAACAAATCCCAAACCCCACATCGTTGGAATGTTGCCACTTGAATACCTTGTTCCAGTAAGCAAGCGGTAGAGAAGTAGAGAATTCCTCAGTGAGATTCCATCAATTCATCCTAATAGCAAGATCAGTATCATCTTGAAACATTTCTCTGCAAACTGACGAAAAATTACAAAACGGAATAATCAGTTAGCTATTAATTTCCTGCCACTTTAGCTTTCTTTCTATATGACAATGAATGTTTGATGTGATTCCTTGGCCTCGTGTGTCAACTTCAACAGATAACTCGACATAGAATGAAAATCAATATTTGTAATCAGCCAAGGCTGTCTAAAACCAACATGGAAGAATTTAAATGTCAAATTTTAAACCTTCTATAGCAGTGCTAATTTGTAACGTATTAACGACAAGCCAGACCATTCAACGCGGATCTTAACGTGGCTATAGACCTTTTTTGCGATGAAAACGTACCGATGAATTTCACTTATAGCAGAAATGTAAATCAAATAAAATGAAATTAAGATTGCGAATCCTCATAATTTTACCTTGTCAAAAGAAAATTCAAATCTTACAATATTATATTCTAGAATATAAAATCTTAGAATATAAAAGTTGTTTAACGAACGACCATAGTTTCAAATCAAGTACAGTGTAAGACGAGCAAAATGTAATTACAAGTTTTACACACAAACTTATCGGTTTAAAATATTACTGTGCCAACGATGCTCAAAGTGGAATGGTGTTTTTGTTTCTTGTTATTCCAGCTTTTAAACGCTGGTGGAATCTGGACCAGACAATCCTGTGATCGACACCATCAGCATCAACCTAAGCAATACAAAGACATGGATCAACCGTGTCAGTGAGTCTGACGACCCAATCCACATGTTGGCACAGGTTTAAATTGAAGTTAAATATTTAGCCGCTCGATCATTAAAAACCCATACAACTTGGCACAGCATGTTTTTTGTATACCCAACGTCTTGACATGTAAGTGTGAAATTGGAAGACCACAAACAATGTGTTTAGATAGATTACTAACACACTAAACCTGTAACCACAAAAGTAGTAAAAGGTTAATGGGTTTTTGATGAATACCCGAATGCTTTTCCATCAGTCTAGAAACAGAGAAAAAAAGTCCTTTATTTTCTCCTTACTGAAAATAGATTTTTAACAGGTTTGAGTGAACTTCAATACCGATCCATCAGAGCCATGCTTTGTGGTCGCAGACACCTCCACAGACGCTATCTTCCTGTCGGGTGCTACCACTCATTTCCCTAATGTTCTGATCATCACATCTGTCTGAGGGTAGTTAAGTCGGCGTAGTTGTTCAGACGTTTCACCGATAGATGTGGCGGAACATATGACTGCACCATCCAGATTCCTTCATCCAAGCTTTCACCCACGCACAATAACTAAATGACAGAGGTTTCACACAGTGGGTTCTACACGCCAAGACAAGCCTCAAGGTTCCACTTACTGTTTGTGTCATTTACAGAAACTGTCTACTGTTTTGACTCACCTGTGTGACGAAGAATGCCTTAAAAATTGCCATGGGGTAGTGGCGACGGTGATGGTGTCTAAGATGTTGATGTTGTTGTCATTGGTGGCAGCTTGATGTTTGATGGTGTTGATGATTGTGCAACAACGGTGGCGCTAGTAGTGTCGGAAAATGTGATGGTAGTGGCGAAGAATGATGATGATGATGGTGATGATGATGATGATGATGATGATGATGATGATGATGATGATGATGGTGAATTATCATCATACATTTCGTTCGGAAGTGATTTAGAACTACCCTGGACTCAACCCTTTAGTTCTCATAGTCAGATTTTTCTGGTTTTAATCTTCTAAAAATCCAATCCCCTCCTGGCAAACGTTTACAGTAAGGAGGATTGCTCTTCAGATCCTTCATCAATACATCCTGTTTCTCAAGACCCTTCCCAAACTCAAAAGAGAAACAGTTGCCCTCCATTAATCAGCGACTTTGCTTGTTTCAAGTTTTCCCTTCTTGGTATTCTTCGTTCACACAGTTTCAACCCAATAATCGATTTGAGTTGTCTAATTCTCTCTATTCCCAACAATCCTGAATTAGAAACGTCTTCGTCCACGCTGAAGGTCTCGTGGTGTTTAACGAACACCGACCTTCAGGAAAATCGCACCTCAGTTTATTGAATCGTTCAAGAGGCGATGGCTCCATCGTATTGAAATGTAATAATGATTTCTAGCTGTGTGTATATGTTAAAGGTGCCAGGACATTCATGTCGGATAGGTCTCGATTATTGTAAGAGCAGACCCAATATGGAATCAGTTGGTCAGGATGCGTTAAGGTGCGTTTTCCCAGCACCACTTGTAATAACTTGTGGTAATAATAGTGAGGGAGTGAGTGAATTTACTCAGCGGTGGACACCAGGAATGCGTTTCAGACATCGTACCCATGTGAGGAATCCAACCAGAGCGAACGCTTTAACCTTTAACCACTAGGCTACCTAACCGCCCACTGGCCGAAGTTCGTCTCAGACGTCGAGTGACCACTCCTGATGATCAGGACCGATTCATCCGGGTGACTAACCTGTGTTATCTATTTGCTATTTGTTATCTATTACACTACAGGACAGGTGCCTGTCTTCGATGAATTTCCGACCAAACCATCAGCAATCGTCTGAGAGAATCGAACATGTCGACACGACTACACCGACAACAACGTGTCCAACTTGTAATTACGATATATGCAGACCACTAGCAATGATGTATGTTTGTTTCCGTCATTTACATTGGGATGCCTGAAGGATGCAGGCATCACTCACTGACCATTGAACATCAACACGTCAAGTTTCATGCTTCTTTGGTACAATGCTGGAAGTGCTGCTCGCAATTGCTCAACTTTGCTATTCAATGTTTTTCGTCGCTTTCAGCAAGAATCTAGCAATTTGAAGTAGGAGACACAGGAAATGGGAGACACAGAAAATGGGTGACACAGGAAATGGGTGACACAGGAAATGGGTGACACAGGAAGTGTGTCACACAGGAAATGGGTGACACAGGAAGTGGGACACATAGGAAATGGGTGAAACAGGAAGTGGGTGACACAGGAAATGGGTGCACTCACAGGGAATGGGAGACACAAGAAATGGCTGACACAGGAAAGCGGGAGACACAGGAATTCGATGACACAGGACATGGGTGACACAGGAAGTGGGAGACACAGGAAATGGCTGACAGAGGAAGTGGGTGACACAGGAAATGGGTGTCACAGGAAATGGGTGACACGGGAAGTGGGAGACACAGGAAGTGGGAGACACAGAAAATGGGTGACACAGGACGTGGGTGATAGAGGAAGTGGTTGACACAGGAAATGGGTGACACAGGAAGTGGGAGACACAGGAAATGGGTGACACGGGAAGTGGGTGACACAGGAAGTGGGAGACATAGG
This sequence comes from Haliotis asinina, assembly GCF_037392515.1. Lineage (NCBI taxonomy): Eukaryota > Metazoa > Mollusca > Gastropoda > Lepetellida > Haliotidae > Haliotis > Haliotis asinina. The sequence goes on from NC_090280.1 coordinate 75,620,997, forward strand.
AAAAGGGTGGGATAGGAATTGGTTGACACAGGAAGTGGGTGACACAGGAAATAGGTGACACGGGAAGTGGGAGACACAGGAAGTGGGTGACACAGGACGTGGGTGACAGAGGAAGTGGTTGACACAGGAAATGGGTGACACGGGAAGTGGGAGACACAGGAAGTGGGAGACATAGGAAAAGGGTGGGATAGGAAGTGGTTGACACAGGAAGTGGGTGACAGAGGAAGTGAGAGACACAGGAAGTGGGTGACACAGGAAATAGGTGACACGGGAAGTGGGAGACACAGGAAATAGGTGACACAGGACGTGGGTGACAGAGGAAGTGGTTGCCACAGGAAATGGGTGACACAGGAAGTGGGTGACACAGGAAGTGGGAGACACAGGAAATGGGTGACGCGGGAAGTGGGTGACACAGGAAGTGGGAGACGTAGGAAAAGGGTGGGACAGGAAGTGGTTGACACAGGAAGTGGGTGACACAGGAAGTGGGACACACAGGAAATAGGTGACACAGGAAATAGGTGATACCGGAAGTGGGTGACACAGGAAATGGGTGACACAGGAAGTGGGTGACACAGGAAATGGGTACACTCACAGGGAATGGGAGACACAGGAAATGGGTTTCAGGCAAAACCGAAGAACATAATCATAACAAAAAGTCTTTCTTTTCTCTCTTCACCCATTACATCTGCAAACATAGGTTTTGTCCTATTTCATAAATCCAGAAACAAGTAGCCCGCCCTTCCATAATGAATTTATATGCTTATAGCATAACAGATATACTGGATGCTGGGATCTTTGTTAGAGACACAGATACCAGACACAAGACCAGTAGGGTTTAGCATTCACTGTATCTATAAAGAGACGATATATCGCATAACTGAACACGGCTAATGAAAGAATATGAGACTCAGTGTCCATCCTCAAACCATGTCTCGTTCTAAGCATAACTTCAGTCAGTCGTAATCAAGATCTCAGAGCAGGGGCACAAGGCTAATAGCTTGTAGACTGAATCTATAAAAAAAACTTGGTATGGATTATCAAGGGATATGAGAAAACGTCTGACATCTGAATTGTGAAGTCGGAGCACATATTTAATCAGTCGTAATGGTATTGATAATAACTTTTTATATAATCCCAATGCTTCAAAACCTATTTGCTTACTTGGACTAAAGGCAATCCCAGTGCATGATGGTGTCGTAACGATGGCTACAAGATCATCCGGGACCAATCGCTGCTAATCTCGGCGGTGACAGAAATCTTGCTCCAGGAGTCTAATTTACACACTTACAATATGACGTGTTTACCATACCTGCAATCTATGGAATTGCTCGTGTTAGTCCTCACGGAGGGGGTTCTGCACCCAACAGGATTACAGTTCGGTAAACGCAGGGTTATAAGAAGGCAGTTTGGAAGGATTTCAGAACACGTGTCACGTTCTGTCAGCTTGGAGACAGGAGGGAATGTTTGTTCCATTATTGTCCTAATTTACTTTTTGCTTATACAGTTGACTTAGTGCTGTTCTGAACGTTTACTGTACGGATTACGGCAATAAAATCATTGTTTGAACCAGTAGGAGATTTGATCGATTGAACTTTTGGAATGCGACTGAAATATTGTGATGGTCGCTTTGTTAAAGGTCAGAGCCTTCTGTGTTAATCTTTACAGAGGGGCTTGTGATGATAGGACCATAGTTTGCTAAACGCAGGCTAAGAGCTAGAACATTTAGAGGATTCCAGAACACGAGCCTCGTTCTAATCAACATGGAAACACGAAAGGAAATATTTTTAATACCTTCTTAATTTACATTTTGTTGACATTTTGCTAATAACTGATTTTGTAATGTCCTGGTCGTCTTTTGCACGGATTTACAGCTTTAAATCATTGGCAGACCTGATCGGAAATTTGATTGATTGAACTTCTAGTATATCACTGAAAGACTAGCAGGTACTGTGGCCTTAGTTTTGGGTGCGTGTTGGTAAAGGTCATGAACTGGTGCCACATTTTCAGCTCTGTTAGTGACCATGATTCTCTGATGTCAACGTTAATAATGCACATGAACTGTGGCAAGGATGCGAAGATATAGTTTGAAGATCAGTGGATTCTGAGAAGGGTAGTGGGGAAAATGTATTCAAGAAAGCACAGGAAAACACGTGTTATTACTGAGTGAGTATGGTTTGACGCTCGTCTTGAGGGTGACAATTGTATGTCAAGAGACAGCACATCAGCTTCATTTGTTGAAGCCACGTAAGGAATCTAATCCGTCGTCACCAGACAACACATGAAACACCCCCTATCACACGATAAACATTTGATTTGACAAATGTGCATATATAAGTATTCCTTTGAACGTCTCAGGATAAGGTCAAAATGAAGGTCGTGTTTGAAAGAAAAGTGTAAAAACGTCCCATTTTTCAATACCTCGGACGTTATTCACAATTTATACTTTCTTTTACTCTTCCATGACATTTAAAACGTCAACACTGTATTAAAACATGTCACAACTTCCTCAAGTTGTTATTAGAGTTGTCTATTCCCCTGTCAATATTTCAGCTCCCTGCTATTTCCGCCAGTCAAACTATAATGGGTTTTTTCCGGCAAAATTTCCAATGGAATCGATGCAGGAAAAAATCTTTGGCTTTTATTGGACTTATTTAGAAATAATTTTTATTGATTGAAATTTATGGTCTATGAAATATATTGAGAATCATAAATGAAAAGATGCTGTCAGGGTGGTTCTGTCTTCGAATCGATCAAGAGTGATCGAGTAAGTGAGTTTAGTTTTATGCCGCACTCAGCAATATTCCAGCAATATGGAGGCGGTCTGTAAATAATCGAGTCTGGACCAGATAATCCACTGGCCAACAACATGAGCATTTGGGAGCCGATGACATGTGTCAGTCAAGTCAGCGAACCTGACCACCCGATCCCGTTAGTCGCCTCTTACGACAAGCATAGTTGCCTTTTATGGCAAGCATGAGTTGCTGAAGGCCTATTCTACCCCGGATCTTCACGGTTCGAATGGACCAAGAACTGGTCTTTAAGGCAGAGACGTATTGTTTCAGTGCAAAATTCAATGATCCTTTTTGGAGAGGGAATGAAGTCATAATTTTAAGGGTTAAACCTGTAACTAATGCATGTAAATAGGCCCAAGTAAGGTGCTCTAACTTTCACTGCTGAAGGATTGTCCTTTGGAAACATTCATCTGTTGATTGGAAGCATTACTTCCATTCTGGATCAAGTCAGTGAAGACAGTCGCCATGTTGTAGGAAGGGATTATGAATCTCAAAGGGCACAGTCAGAATTATATTGGTCCTAATTAGGGGCGTAGCTACCATTATAAAAAGCTCGATCTTAGAAATGATTGCCAAAATACCTAGAAACACCTTATCTGAACAATTTATGAATGGCATTTCTTTATGAATCACACCAACAAAGTGCTACCAATACAGTAAGCATGTGCAGTAAACATTTTATATTTCATATCATATCTCTTTCTTTCAGTGATGATTTTTGTCAATCGACATGTATGTTAATGTTTTGTAACACTTTTCCTTTTTATGATTTCAAAACATTGATAAGAAAAAGTTATTGAAATCATCAAATGTCAAATGATAACACTTGAGATCTTATAAAAACTGAAAGGTGGGAAGCTCTCAATACTATCTGAATATAAGACTTTGCCACTTATCCAGCTTACACACAAATGCTGGCTCGCTATGTTCTTGCCCGTCCTGTGGTAAATTGATGTAGATGAAGAACCTAATGGGTGGAAGTTAGTATCTCTGTTTTTACTAAAGGAACAAAATGTAGATAACCTTCCTTTACAACATGTTGAACAAAATTATGAGACTGTGAGACTCTCACATCGACGGCAATCATCAGTCTGCAATTCGAAAGGACAGCAACTTTTCTGTAACAAAGAGCTACAGTGATTTCATGTGTGTCTGGCACTTGACACCAGGTATGCATGTCCTGCCTTCGTGCATGTGGACGAGTGCAATCATTAGGAGAAACATTATAGAGCAAGAATTGGGAGCAAATACGTTGAGAGTACTTGTCGTGAAAATAGGCGCATTTCTAACTCTTGCTTTGGTCATTTTCACATTACATCTCAAACTGCATGAAAACCAGCAGTTATGTGAAGATCCGTTTTGATCTTGAATTCCTAGGCCAATATTGGATGCTTGAACCCTGTTGGACATAACCATCATAGTACTGTAATCACTGGTTTAAATAATGCTGCCGTTGTATTTATGCTGATGATTTTTGTTCATGTGGAGTATTTTGGATTGATTTGAACACTTATAACTTAAGGATGCAATTGTCACATACATCACATCTCTTTGTTGGTTTTTACACCGGGTTCTTGGACAGACTGGTTGCCAGGTAACGTACAGTTTGAACTTGGACTCAACACATGACAGTAGTACAAGTAACGATAACACAAATATTCGGAAAAAAAGTTTTCTTCAACGTATTAAACCTTAAAATCTTAAAACATATGTTTAGTTATTTTGTTGCCTGCCCGCTCTCTAGCTGGATAAGGTGGAACACACTTTCTTGTCATAATAACTTTATTGATCCGTATATCAAGATATTTATTTCAAGATATATTAATTCGGATGAAATTACACAGAACTCGGTAGCTCTGCCTGGCATATATCGACTGGCATTGGTTTGACTGGCGTGCTGTTACAGAAGTTAACATTCAGAATTTAAGTTGAATACATTTCAGAAAATATAGCTAAGGTTTCTTTTTGCTAAGGCTAATTCTTAGACAATGCCCAAAGGAACTTGTATTTTTTGTAAGAACTGAGTTCTCTACTGGAAATTACCTTAAAGGCAGTGGAATTATATCAGACTAATGTCATCACCAACAGCTCAAAGGAAACAGGAGGATCTGTGTAAATATTTAATCGAATCAAAGTTATATAACCACGTCTAAAGTCAGGTGAACTCTCTGCTCGACTGTCTGTCTGTCTGTTGTAGACATTATAATCATCTGTCTATGAAATAGCGATAACACCAGGTGTTCACAAAGAAGATGCTTTTTAATGGCATTTCTTAATTTACTTTTAATGAACAGATTTTAATTGATAAATACGTCATCTCCGGGACTGGGTATCCATATTGAAAGGAACATGAAGCATGTTCATTAAGGAACTGTTTGCCCTTGGAATAAACTGATGTGTGTATTGTTGGTTTCAATGAAAGATGACGTTCTTACTTCCTAGTTTTTGTGTGTTGTTGAATGCCGTTATAAGCAATATTTCAGCTTTACGGAGGCGGTTTTCTTTAACGAGTGTTTTATATATATTATAAAATGAAACTCCTTGTCGACGTTTCAGATAGCGTCGCCTGCATAACACATAGGTGGATCCAAAGGAGGCTCCAGGGGCTGACGCCGTCGGTTCCAAATGTATTTCCGTGCTTCAAATACTCAATAACACCCGGAAATTGACCAACACATGATGTTTATCGACATTGTAAACAAAAAAGTTTATCTGACACTCTCGTGAGAATGAAGTGTGCACCCTTCCTTCTTTTCTCAATAGCGTGCACCCTTTTGAAGGTTTATGGAGCTAAGACACTACTCCCCAGCCTTTATGTAGTGTTATATACAACCAGTACTGAATGGAGCTGATTTATCTTCAAGAACAGTCCCTGTTCTTGAAGATAAGGATGGACACCATAAGGCAGGATGGACACCATAACACCCAGCGCCACGCAACCACGTCGAAGATCATAAGATATCTCTAAAGGAAGGTGTGACAGACTACATCATAAACATGTTTTTATATGAATTTGTGAAATAGGGATGACACTAGGTGTCCTCAGGAGATGATGTTCGTTTTATGTATGGCATGACGTATACGTCCTCATACTGTGTTTGAATGAAAGGATCTTTATTCATACATACGTTATTAAAAGGACTGAATAATTTTCATTGACAACAGAGAACAAATTGAAGTCAGTCGTGTTGATTGAACATAAAGTGTATGAAGACTAAATTGGTTACAAAATAATGTTCTTACCTCCATCTTATTCTTTGTTTATTTCGGTTTATCAAGGAGGTCATTGGTTTTGAAATTACAATGAACGTGTGCAATACAATTAATCTTGTGTCAGTTGTTGCCACCTCCATCAGCCGAGCCACCAGGTGAACGTGACTGTCACAATACACGCCAGCAGAAGGTCGTTCTGTGTGTCAAGAACAGACCTTGTATACAAGGCAAGGGTATGACCAGCATCCGACGAATGTCTGATACCAGTTGATACTGAGGTAATAATTAGGCCTGTGTGCACCTTATCGAAAATAACACTAAGCTAAGTAGTCAGACCTCATTCATGACTCCACGACGCCACTGTTATGAGGCTGATCAGTTCTGAAGCTGACCTTCAATACTGTGGGTCAGTGCTGACTTGATGACGTTCAAGAATATTTCCAGCGTTGTAATTTAATATAGCTGGGGCGATGTGATGGCCTTGCGGTGAAGGCGTTTGTAGGTTATACTGAAGACCGCGTTCGCCTCCTCACATTGATGTAATTCACGTTGTCTCACCTCTGTTGAAGGAATGTGGCCTTTAGCAGTATTACAGCAAGGTCTTTGACTCAAGAATTGGGGATGGAACCAGGGTATTAGTACAACAAGCAAACACTGTAACTATTTGGCTACCTAACCGCATTTACAAGTGTTAAAATTCTTTGAAACACATTAATGACTACAAGACCATAGAAAGGAACTAAATGAGCTACCGCTTGAGGGGGTTTTCCCACTTTACGAACTACCAGAATTAGATGGGGGCAATCAATCGGCTCAATACGCCATGTCGACAGATTAGGTTCCGCAACAAAAGCATAGACCCAACCAAAAAACACATATAACATTTTCTGTTATTGATTTTCTCTCATTTCTTGTAAATGCACGTGGTGCTTAACGGACGTAGCAATCGAAAAACACATCTTTCTCTGATCCCAATTGCGTTTTCTTTGTAAAGAAGACATGTAATGAAGACAATCAATGCCATTGTGTTAAGAGCGATGACATGCAAATCCTGTAAGTACTGCATGCCCTTATTGAACATGGGAGCAATTTGCAAAATTAATGATTTCCTGTGAAATATTTCTTTTCTTAACACAGTGAAATTTCAAAAAGTGCCCAAGCGGTAAAAAGTGAAAATGTTATAAGATACCAGGGCACATACCGTGTTGGCCATGGATAACGTTATCATGCCGCAGCCCAAAGTTCGATTCCTCAGATTTGTACACCTAATGTAAAACATCTAATTTCGGGTGACCCAGAACCGATGTTGCTTAAAAAAGTGGAGTAAAGCCGTACTCACTCACTCACTCCATGCGAGTGGTCAGAGCTGTGTCATGCCACTACCTGAGCCAGCTGCCCCAACAATTTGGTTTATCATATAAGCGGCTGGTGTGTCACCTCGGTCATTTTCAACCCTCATTAAGCTGATAAAATATGTAACTGAACTGTTGCTCCGAGGCTTTGTGAAGGGTGGAAAATGACAGATCACTGTTTCAAAACGAACATATTTTTTCTGGAAAAGGAAGTGTCGACAGTTCTCAACACATTTCCAGAGCATTCCTTAACTCAATCTTTTCCCTGCATCATCAGGTACTCGTGCAGGTTTATTGCATCTAACTGGAGTACATATTTCGGTATGTTCATGGTTCTTGTTTACCCTTAGTTACAGTCTCTATTATACCTGATCAAGCTCAATCTTAATGTTTTCGATAAATGTTCTTTAATGCTGCAATATTCCAGTTTCAAGAAAGGGATCATTGATATTGAGGCTACAATGAACTTGTGCAGTAAATGTGAATTTAGCTTTGACGTTTCCCTTCCATCAGACAAGCCATCTCGTGTACGTGACAATACGCCCAGCAACAGGTCTTTCTGTAGGTTACAAATAACCAGTATTCGAATCACTATTCCAAAAACATTTTTTTAAAGAAAAGAAGTACGGACAATAAAAATGTTCAGAACAGAAGAGCCATTAACACCACTGTATCGTTCTTTTGTAAAAAAATTCTTTTCAGTTTGTTTCTGGAATATTTCGTCTTTTAAACGAACCCCAGGTCCTTATATCGTAGGAATATCGCCAATCGAAGACTTTATTGCATTATGCAAGTTTTGCCCTTTGGTAAAAAGCTGAGAGTCTTCAGTGAGATCCCATCGCATTCCTCACACCACGATCTTGAAACACTCTAGGCTTCCATACATGCAAATTGGAGAGAAATATTAAACAGTATACGCAGTCAATTATTAATTCCCTGCCACTTTGACTTTCTTTATATATAAAAATGAATGCTTGATGTGATTGCTTGGCCTTGTGTGTGTAAACCTCTACAGATAACGCGACAGAAAATGAAAGTCAATATTTGTAATCAGCCAGTGCCGTTTAAAACCAACTCTGTCAGCAATGGATCTTTCTAAATTGAGGAATTTAACGTCAAATATTAGGCCTTACCATTTACAACGGTAATATGTGGTTTAAGTCGATTTATGAAGCACAAAGCACACCATTTAGTGCACGGTGCTAAACGTAGTCAATTAACCCTTGGGATACGGATGAAGGCTGGTCTTCTCTGATAGCTGTTGCTGAAACCGTGTATGGGTGCATTCATAGTGTATTAATGGGACAATTAAAGCGTCTGCCAGTCACGATAAGATTCACCACTAAGGCTGTATAAAAAAATAATGTTTTTGTCAAAAGTGACGAGGGCGATAGGACTTTATTTTTTTCATAGAAAAAGAAGTGATGAGGGAAGAAGACATTTTTCCTTTTTTCTCTCAGAAATGCAGCTTGGGAAGTTTAGCACGTGTTAAAGGGTTGTAGATTCAGTCACACTCGTTCTTACAGACATTCATTCTTCTTGTGGACAAATGTATGATCGGGACGCAGCCAAATGAGAATTATATTCATAAAATGGCGAAAAAAATTGTTACGCGCACAAAAATAGTGACGAGTCGATGCCCTAGAAACATGCCCTAGAAACATTTCACATTTCATATTGCATTTATAGATCTTGCTTGGAAATCCAATCGGTACTCTTTGTGACATACTAATGAAGATCCGGGTTAGAGTTGGTCGGCTTGTCATGTACGTTGAAGTGTTTCAAGCAAGTTGTTGTATTGCATCGATACTCATCATTTCAAACGCCGATCGCGGTTACCTGAAGAAATTACGAAGGCAGAAGGGATAGGTGCCATTTGCTAGCACATATCTGATGGTAAACTTACAGTATATGCCAGGTTTCCGTTAAATCATATACGGGAAGTTGTCAAGTTGTCAATGTAAATTAAATAGTTAACCCTAGTAACTTCCTATTATTCCAGCACATAAATCGCCCCTAACGCACCCCCCCCCCCTTCCTAACCTCTACCTCGTCCTTCACCTTTCTTTTTATATTCCTTAGACAGTACAACGCCTAATGTCAACCCCGATGCCTGACTGTTAGTGAAGTATACGAGGGTCTATCAAAAAGTTTTGAACCTAAATACTTCTGAAGTGTGCATGATAAAAATATATGTGTGAGATTAAAGAATGGTCTATAGAATTCACATAGACTTATTTATTCGCATGTACATGTCGCTAACAGGCACGTAGCAAGCCATTTTTTTCGTGTAAGCTCGACAGGTTGCAAAGCTGTATATTCAGATGGTACTGAGGGATTGTCCAGTTGTTTTAGCAACAGTCATGTGCAAGCCCGTGCTTTTTACCATGGCGACACGTGAAGGTCCTGGGGTGAAATAGGCCTTCAGCAACCCATGCTTGCCATAAAAGGTGACTGTGCTTGTAGAAAGAGGCGACTAACGGGATCCGCTGGTCAGGCTCGCTGACTTGGTTGACACATGTCATCGGTTCCCAATTGTGCAGTTAGATGCTCGTGTTGTTGATCACTGGATTGTCTGGTCCAGACTCGATTATTTACAGACCGCGGCCATATAGCTGGAATATTGCTGAGTGCGGTGTAAAACTCAACTCACTCAATCATTTTTACCATGACAGCTACGCCGCAGCGCAAAGCCATACTCGCTCACTCACTTTCATCACAAAGAACTACCATGTACATAACGGTACAATTTAGTTTGGGCCACGTGTAATCCAGTGGACGTATATTCAGGGTGTAGTGCCTTAACTGTCGTGTTCTTGGTTTGATGTTTTGCTAGAATCATACCAATGCTCGGGAGCTTCGTTGTTATCATGGTTACCACATGGAATATATACTGTAGATGACTAGCTTAACCCAACAAACACATGATGGTATCAAGGGTATTTCATCACTGTCAGTCCCTTTCTTGCAAAGGACTTTATAAGAACGCGTTTTCAAGAGACATCTACGTCCATAGTCTAGATATGACACTGGCACTTTGATGCATGGAGGGGACTGAACTGGTCCAGTGTTATGAGACAGATGCTTTATGTGTTATTTGAGAAAGTAACATTCGTTGATATATCACTCTGCCTAATAGATCAATACAATAATGTACAGCTATTTCGACAAATATGTATTCCATTGCCACCTTTGTCATTTAGATGATAAACCAACCAAGATGAATGACGACGACGACGACGACGACGACGACGATGATGGTGGTGGTGGTGGTGGTGGTGGTGGTGGTGATAAATGCGATAATATGGGGGAAAATATTTCAAAAGTATCGAAAATGATACTATATTGGTCTGGACAAACGCCACAGGGAACACAAGTACACGACGGCTGCACTGCCCGTAACGTCTTCAGTGATGTCAAATATATCTAAGTGCAAACACCACCAGAATTCTAGGAATGGATTTGTATGGGGGGCTTACATCTTAACATATCTGTTGGTCTCATAGATCCAATACTCAGCATGCAGCTCAACTTACACCACGTGGGCGCTGAATGAACTCGTCCATTTGCTTGTCGTACGTGCCTTTCCTGCACCGCCAAGGTTATGTGTACACGTGGTTTGGGGAAATAAGTCAATGTGCAAGATGAATTCTGATGATGAGCTTTGTCGGGCCTCGCAAGAAGCGGAGGCATACCATATCAATAGCGATAGCGACTCAGAATTGTTGGAAGCATCTCAAATTATTGAAAAAGAATGACAAGAAAAAGGTAAAAGTGCTGAACGTTTTTATGAGGCTAATGATGGTGAAATTGGGAAGCGTGCGTTGGATGCTGTGCCCACTAACACCCAGCGGCGGGATAAATGGGCGTACAACACGTTTACTGCCTGGGCTATCGCCGTAAATAATCGGAGTGGGGGTGGACGAAAACCGGTTACTCTTTTGAAAAATATGGGACTTGACGAGTTGGCGTATTTGATGTCAAAGTTTGTTCTGGAAGTCAGGAAAAAAGATGGCTTGCAATACCCCTCGAATTCACTCTTTCAGATAGTTATGGGTATACAATCATTCATAAAGACGTTTCTAAAGTAAATGTTGAATTTCTCCAGTCTGATGTGTTCGAAGAATTCCGGACCCGTGAAGGTCCCGGGGTAGAATAGGCCTTCAGCAACCCATGCTTGACATAAAAGGCGACTATGCTTGTCGTAAGAGGCGACTAACGGGATCGGGTGGTCAGACTGGCTGACTTGGTTGACACATGTCATCGGTTCCCAATTGCGCAGATCGATGCTCATGTTGTTGATCACATGATTGTCTGGTCCAGACTCGATTATTTACAGACCGCGGCCATATAGCTGAAATATTGCTGAGTGCGGCGTAAAACTAAACTCACTCACTCGAAGAATTCCGCCAGGTTCTTGACGGAGAGATGAAAAGACTGACACGTAAGGGATTGGGACAATGCGTTAAGAAAGCTGTAGCTATCAGTGTTGGTGAGGAGCAGCTGCTATGAAAGGGTGGTCCACTTGGAGACCGGAACCCGCGAGTACTGGTGAACAACACCTTGCTTTACCTGAATGGCAAACATTTTGGACTTCGTAGTGGCCACGAACACAGAAAGCTAAAACACAAAAACTCACAAATATCCCTTAAGATGGGTCCTGAAGGACACGAGTACTTGTGTTACCGGGAAGATTACTCCAAAACTGTTCAAGGGGGGCTGAGGCACAGAAGAGTTACCCCTAAAGAGATCGAACATCACACCAGTAGTAATCCTGCCAGATGCCATGTTCGTCTGTTTAAGAAGTACTTATTACTGTGTCCTATAGACGGCCATGATGACGCTTTCTACCTTCAAGCTCTTCAATCTGCGACAGATAAGTGTTGGTAAGTGTTTCGTGAGTTTACAACTTCCCGTTTTTGATGTGACAGTGTAAGGGATGCCAATAGTCATCAAGATATTAAACTAAATATTATGATCAACGAAATGAAACCTGTTTCACATTCAAACCAGACCACTCGTTCAAACCAGTGTATATACTTTATCCTATACAGGACAGTCAATGAATAGCAGATTTATTGTTAGAAATAAATGAAAATAAAATTAAAGATGATAATGATTGAATATATGCAGTACACCCAGCGTTCAGTATTGGATTGGTCAGTCTATAATTACCAATTCTCCCATGTTCCAGGTACAGCCGACAGCCACTGGGTCACAACACGCTACAGAAGATTGTCCCTGAAATGTGTCGGAAGGCTGGTGTGCAGGGTTACAAGACGAACCACTCACTTAGATCTAGAGTTGCCACGGCAACCCGTCTGTACCAGGCTGGGGTTAGCGAACCATTGATAATGGAACGAATTGGACACAGAAGCGTTACAGCTGTGTATTATTTTTCACTAAAGCAATCATATAAGTGGAGAAAGTTCGTTTCTTTCAAACTAAAGTCGCATTGTTGAGCTTAACTACATATGCTACATTACTAATTTGATCCAATTTTCTTTCAAACAGGTGTGCGCAGTTACACCAGAACCAGTGAGGACCAGAAAGCCATAGTAAACACCATACTGAATGACGAACAGCTGGGAGATACTGTCGCGTCAACGGAGACCGCATCATGGCCAGACCAGGAACATGGCAAGGCCACCTCTGCAACCTCTAGCTCCACCGTCACGCTGTCGACAGCACAAACCAGGCACCAGATTCACATTGACAACTGCGTTGTAAATTTCACAATGAAATAAATCCAAACATCCTTGTTCATGTTATTATTTTAGATTGGCACCTGGACGGAATCGCTCTATTCACACCCTTTTGATACTTTTATAGAGGTAATTTTCAAACATTGTTTCCAGGCGAAGCCGAGAAACAATATTTGAAAATTACCGATGTCCAAAATTCCGTGGGGAGATAAGTCAATGACCGAGCCGAAGCCGAGGTGTGACTTATCTACCCCAGGTTAGCCAGTCCAGCTGCCAAATAACATATCCGGTTGTTAACATCATATCAACCTCTACACGTGCAGATAGAAGGTTGATACACAGAAAATCAAGCTGCCAGAACAATGGACATAACACACCCTAGTGGTGTAGGGATAGTTGTTGCCACCAAGTATCACTATTCAGTTGTTTTTTGGAAATTTTTCTGTATCTACCATTTCTTTAAACCGAAATCAGCAACAGTCCAGCTATGTGACGCCTGTTACTCCAGTGAGTAACATCATCACCATCAACCTACGAAATACGTTGATCCACCAAGTCACCGACCCTGGCCACCAGTCGCCTCTTACCACGGGCATACTGGTTTGTGAAGAACAGCTGTAACCCGAATCTCCACGGGTGAGATTCTACATTAACGAGACGGAGACAGGGTGTATGAGATTTAAGTTAATTAGAATTTAATCAATACAAAATGAATTTGACGGTACGACCGGTAGGGTACACCTGGTATCATTACTATTTCATAGTGATTCATAAACACATGCTCTGTCATCCTGTCGGACCCGTGAAGGTCCTGGGGTAGAATAGGCCTTCAGCAACCCATGCTTGCCATAAAAGGTGACTGTGCTTGTCGAAAGAGGCGACAAACGGGATCGGGTGGTCAGGCTCGCTGACTTGGTTGACATATGTCATCGGTTCCCAATTGCGCAGATCGATGCTCATGTTATTGATCACATGATTGTCTGGTCCAGACTCGATTATTTACAGACCGCGGCCACATAGCTGGAATATTGCTGAGTGCGGCGTAAAACTAAACTCACTCACTCACTCACTCACCCTGTAGTTCATTGTTCATTGTAGTGCCTGGTGCAGACCCTATTTTTGTATACTAACATCATACAGCTGCAATACTGTTGAAACAGACATCTGCTCATGATAAAGTCACAGCTGTATACTCGACTCTGGCAGAGATTTCTCATACATGTGGAAAGGGTGTTATGGTTTTTAGTTCCAGTTATACACATTTAAAGGTTATGTCATGGATGTGAAGTTTGTTACACCCAGCGTCTTGATGTGTCAGATAAATACCCAAGAACAGAATTACTTTAAGCTGCCTTGTTATTGTCTATTGTTTCACGCTGCACTACAATAATACTCCATCGTGAAGCTAGAGACTGACATCATGAGCATCGATGGAATTACGTAAGCTATGTACTTACATCACAAAGGTAAAAGTAAACGTACATTATATTAACATGTTGTTTTCACCATTTATAAGTGATCATAATCCGCTGGTTAGCATTACTGAATTTTCATCATTTGAGACAATGTAGCTCATGCAAACGCGGAGGATTGATTTCCCATACTTTGTCAGTATGGGTTTGGCCCTGGGGTTGTGTCGTGAGAGATAAGTATGGAGTACAGAACGATAGCGCCATTGGTGGTCTTAGACCATGAAAATGTCGTTTGATGACACACTTTTGATCGAGAACTTTCCAATGACTACAGAGACATTTTTTGTTCTTCACATTTAACAACAATCATGTTTTACCACAATGGATGTTTATGTAAGGGAATTAGTGGAGTTGGACTATAAGGTGGTTATTACAGTCTACTGGCTTGCTCCATCTGCAGAGTATAGAACTATCGCTAGTCTCTTTGGGGTAGGAGTTCACAAATGTGTGACTGGCGTCTGCAATGCAATATTCGAAGGCTTGTTATCAAAATGTGTGAAGTTCGCGGAAGGAGATCAACTGAGACATGTGATTCAGGGCTTTGAAGAGACGTGGGATTTCCGTAACAGTGAGGGTGCCATTGATGGCGCACATATCCCAACTATCGCGCCATCGTTGGCACATGGTGACTACCTGAAAAAATGGTGCTCCATTCTTTTACAGGCTGTGTGTGACCATCGGTACATCATAACGAACATCAATGTTAGCTGACCTGGGAGAGTGTATGATACCAGAAATTTCTTGAACCTATAGCTAGATCTGTACGACGATGGGGAGATGTATCACCTGTTTCCAAAGTGGACAAGCAGCTGCTACGACGCGACCAAGTGTTAATACCAATCGTGATTGTGGCTGATGCAAGTTACCCTTTGAAACCACGTAACGTCCTTCAGTGATCTCTTAAGATGTCTTAAAATGTGGCGAAATACTCACTTAAGCAAACTTAAATTCTGTTCACATGACCTCCTGTGTTTTTGTACTTATATGTAAATGTACTTTGACTAAATCTCTTGAGGACTAGTAAATGTACCTTCACTTATGTCTGTTTTCTCCAGGAGTAAATTTGCGTTCACATGCCACCCAAAATGAGTTTATTTACATATGCATGCTTACTCACAAAAGTAAATGTACCCACGTGAATGAGACGTTCGCCTGTAGCAACCCAAGGTTTAATTGGTTTATACTAAACACCAAGTGACTTTGTAATGGTTAAGAAATAGATTACCATTGTTTATTTTCTCTTTACTGAAGAAACAGTTTATTTTCTCTTTACTGAAGAATAGATTTGTTTAACTGCTGTAAGTGAACTTCATCTGGGGTGTTAATCTTTTGATGCTGATAGACTCTGAAATCGTCGTCGCCAATCATGGATGTCCAACTTCTCCTTGATTGGCAGCAGACTCGTGAAGTTCTGGGGTAAAACAGGCCTTCAGCAACCCATGCTTATCCCAAAAGGCGACTATGCATGTCGTAAGAGGCGACTAACGGGGTCGGGTGGTCAGGCTCGCTGACCTGGTTGGCACATGTCATTGGTTCCCAGGTGTGAAGATCGTTGCTCATGCTTTTGATCAGTGGATTGTCTGGTTATCTACAGACCGCTGTAATATTGCCACGTCGTAACACTACACTTACTACAATATTTCGTCAAGCTGAAACACGTCGACGCATGTCGTTGCTCATGTTGTCAATCACTCGTTTTCCTTCGTTCATGCACATCCTGCTGTTTTTTTTAAATTCCAGATTTCTGTAGAAATAAAAATATGGTAAAACCATTTCGCTGTAATATTGCCAGCTACGTTGAAACACTAACGTCGCATACAATATTACACCTCTCTGTCAGGAGAGTGATCAAATTGTATCTGCTTCCGGGTGTATTTAGAAAGCGCCATCGATCGTCAGTTCAGTTCGTGCTGACATGCACACAGCTGTAGAGACACAGCTCCGGCGTGTTGTGCCGGGAGGGGACATCGCTTTGTTGACTTCAATTACGACAATCAAAAAGCAATAAAGCGATAACACGAAAGGGAAGCCAGAAGATTAGAGAACGATGGCACGAGATGAGAAACCAGTAACTAGAAATGAAAAGGCAATAGAAGCGACGAAACTCTTCCCACACCAATAAGAAATCTCTGCAAAACAGTGTCGACTGTACAATTGTGGCAGTGTCATGAGTATAATTATACATTTGTTTCATCAGTATTACAGCTGTACGATGTTGTTTGTAAACAAATCGAACCCGGACCAGACCATTTCGTGATTGTCGCCATGCGATGTGCAATGAAAGCAATAGTACGAGACGAGGAGACGATAAAAGGAGATGAAAAGCGATAACAGGAGAAGAGAAAGGGTAGTACGAGACGATAAACCCATAGCACGAGAAGAAAAAGCTTGCTGTAGAGTAATTGCCATAGATTTGCATTTTAATTAACTCTTGCAAGAATAATTTAGTTTCGGTCGAATTGCTTTCGATACTTGCCAGCTAGGAAATCATCTCAGCTATATACACATAATTACATACAATTGTACGATGATTACTACTATTTAAACAACACATATGTGACATACACATCAGGTTTAACATAGCTGTCTATGGTATAAATATAAATGAAGTTGTATTTATGGTGCTTAATCAGGTGTCATTCGATAACTAATCAGCAGAAAGATGAAAGAAAATTATGTACATGTAGCTGAAGATGATGTTCCAAGATGTTTGCAAGCTATCAAAATGACTTCTACTCAATTTATGAAAATTATTCTTGCAACAGTTGATTAACATGTAAGTCTATGGAAATTTGACAAATGATGACTCACTATGGCAGACTAGTGTACGCCTTGTGCTAACGCTTTCCTGTCTCCTATGGCTTTGTCAGTGCCGCTACAGGGGGTCCTTTTACGAAGCAGCTTTTACTAAGGTTAACCTTAACACCCATTCTTTAACATTGCACTAAGGTTACCCGAGTCACTCACGATCACCTTAGTGCTTTATCCAAGGAGGCCCTGGGCAGGGTCATCCCAAGGTGTCCCTGATGGGCGAAGTTCCTGATAGGCTATCATCACCAGCTGCACATCGCTCAATGGTTTTGGACATGCAGGAGCACTTTCTTGTCACAGTGAACATGTTCAATCAATTATCGGATCGACTTGCATCACCCGTGTCCTGTCGTCAGTAGCAACAAAAGGGAGCCATCAAGTAAATCGTGTTTTTCCACAAGCAGACAGGAGATCGCCCGAAAAGGTCACTAGAGTTGCGTATCAATGTAACTATAACTGGTTAGCAATGTTTATCGTTGTAGATGATTGTAGGGATATTCTACCAGCGTCGAGTATGTAAGTGAGTGCGTGAGTGAGTGAAAAGTTTACGTCATATTGGCAATATTTCAACCATATCGTGACGACAAAAAGATCATGTAGTACGAACTGGTGTATTAATACTTTTAAAATGCGGCTACCAAAGGACAGAACAACTAGATTATCACAGATAATATCCGTATCATTTGACACTACGTGTCGTGACACGTCCATGAACTGATGTGGTGTCAAATGTCAGTTCACAAATTCACCATCGTGTATGTCAACCGTTGTTGTTGATTCAAGCAACGATGACGACTGAAAAATATTGGAGAGTGTCGTGGACGGGTGTTATCTTGTGTGAACTGTCACGTTCTCCGTCTGTCCTTGAATGAGACCTTGAATGAGACCCAATGCACATGAGACCCAATGATCTCATCCCTGTTTCGCAAAGCGATGGAATCGATTCTTTAGATGCGTTAGCCGAATGAGGTTGTTATGCTGACGTGACGTCAAGAGCAGACAGGCGGTCCGAGGCAAATCTCCCATGTTCCAACGATGTTGAAACCGTCTTTCGATGGACACCAAAATTTCTGGCAACTTCACTTTGGGCCTTTCCAGTCTGCAGCATACCCACGGAGATGCTGGTTTTCTGTAAGCCGTGGCATGGCGTACACGCGGGCCGAAAACAAAGTTTCTTTCTACAACATTCACAGACAAGAGAAAAAATCAACTTTCTTCAGTTTTTATTGTCAGTTGTGCGAACCTCACGTATCCAAATGCAAAAAGTGAGTAAGTTCATTGTGCACGTGCCACGTTTTGCTGCATGTTTATTCTGGGTTATGTTTCTAACTTTTTATGCGATTTTATGTTATGCACAGTTATATATTAGATATATTTTCTTTCTGTTCTTTCAGGACTTTTTAGAAACTGGTATGGTCTGTATAATGGACTGCCGACTCATTTACTGTTATAGATGAATATAAGACATCAGTACAGAAAACCCGATTGAACCTGCCCCTTCCTGCCACATGCAAGCCCATCCTAATTATACCATCCTTTGGATCAACATCCTTCAAGCCAACCGGCCAGAGCACAAGATCAGAAAACACGTTGAGGAAATAAAATCAAACGACTCAACCAGACAATTAGCAAGA
This sequence comes from Haliotis asinina, assembly GCF_037392515.1. Taxonomy (NCBI): domain Eukaryota; kingdom Metazoa; phylum Mollusca; class Gastropoda; order Lepetellida; family Haliotidae; genus Haliotis; species Haliotis asinina. The sequence goes on from NC_090280.1 coordinate 75,639,976, forward strand.
TCTAGGTTATTACATCCCTACACTTTGGCGTAATCTAATGACAGCTAGTCAATAGTAACCTTCTTAACCCTGTGTCCATCTGGCTTCATACCTTTCATCTATAACAGCAACAACTGTCAGTAATGTCATCACACCTTACATCAAACTCTTCATGTGTATAAACTCAATTATCCAGAAGAATTCCGTGTTTGAAATACGTATCATGTCAGAAAACACGCAAATTTCCAAATTATTCTCATTTCCACTTATGTACTTGCTTAATAACGCCGTTAGCACCGAGACGTCACATCTATTGCAATACAAAGTTGTGAATCCATAAACCTTGTCTGTGTTATAGATACTGTTCCTTCACGGTGTTTACAAGTGGAAGGACAGTTTCTTCAAGTGACGCACGTTTAGAACTCCTTTTTTAAAACTGATTCAAATATCGGATACATGCAATCACATAATACATAATATTGTACATTGTTTATTAGTGTATACTTCTCAGATGAAGTCTACACCTTCAACCTCCAACATCTCTACCTCCAGACACGTGCAGGTCACAGTAAGAATTGCTCTTCAACAATCAAGAGGTGGACTAACGGGATCGCGTAGTCAGGTTCACACACACACACACACACACACACACACACACAGAGAGAGAGAGAGAAAGAGAGAGAGACACACACAGACACGCACAGACATACAAACTCTCTCTCTCACACACACACGTGCATACACACAAACTCTCACAGACATACACAAACACAAACTCTCACAAACACACACACTCTCACAAACATACACAAACTCTCACAAACACACACACACGCACACACACACACACACACACACACACACCACTCCACCACACCAATGCCTCCCTCCAACCCCTTCACATAATGACCGCCGCTGGACAGTTATTGAATGTCATTAATAGCTGCTCTTCACACAGTATCTTCCACAATACCATCATATCACCTCTGACCCAAAATCTTGAAAGTCAGCTTCAGAACCAATTCGCTGACGTGGTCGTGGCGGCGTGGAGTCGACGGCGACGGTGATGCCTGACCTCAACGTAGCTGGTTGTTATTATTCGATATTATGGACGAGCCCAGTCGTCATTATAACCACAGTATCAGCTGATATCAGACATTGCCGGACGCTGAACCAATCTCACCAGCAGGAATGGGGTTAACCTTGGGAACATGGTCTGTTCCCAAAGATAAATGGATGTCATTAGGAATTGTTTGTAGACAACATATGGTAAAAACGTGCCAATAATGTGTATTGTCTCGGTCACGTACACTCGCGCCTTTCTTGACGATGAGGTCAACATCCACAACATTGACTCGCTGCATTACATCTAGTGTTTCCCATGCGGACAGAATTTCAAAATGGGGAACCCCAATTTCATAAAGGACATGTATTGACAGATTTCCAAATATCAATTTATTACTGCACATTGTTGTTAAAGGTACACAACGTCCAATTATTTCAGTTACTTCAACATAGAGTATACACAAAACAATCAAGTGTTGATATCAATTATTGCATTCTTGTGCAGAAATCCTTTGCAGAACGCACTGACAGAGATCAGTTTCACATTCTTGTGTTCTTCCAGGAATTATGCCATAGAAAAAGTACAGAGCACAAAATAATAAGGGCAGGGCGCTGTAAAAAAAGCCTATGGAAAACACTAGCATGCACTCTATCAATACCACCGGGTACCACCGTCATGATACTGAAATAGCGTCACGTCAGACAACAAGCAGACAAAACCAGACATCGAGACCTACATGGCATACTTTTGTTGTTGGTTTGATTCCTCTCATACTGACATTGATCAATATGGTTGGGAATCCCAAAGTGATAGCGGTCGTTGACGTTTACCACGTTATCACGTCACGTCACGTCTACTGCCCGGCTTCATTAGACCCTCTTTTCGTAGCTTCGTAAACCCCAGATACACGTTGTAATCGTATTCCAGTTCCATTTTCAAATGATGTGACTTCTGTTTCGGGGTTAGCAGACAGTCTAACAGCTCTAGTATGTAAATCATGGTCACTGAATGAAAACTAGGTCAGCAGCCGTTGCCGCTATCAGTTGATGGATATTAGATATCGGCCTATTAATATATGAAGCATTATTCATGATGAATTGCTAAACGTTCAGACGTCTAGATTCCCCAGTGTTACTGAAATGTGGGTCATATATATAATTGATTATGTCTTCCTCCTAAGGATGCAGATGGTATAATTAATCTTGTATGGCTTTGTAGAAAAAGTCTGAGTACGCATGAGCTTCTTTTTGTAAGGGAGGAACCGTCCCCCCACCCTTCCCACACGCAAAGTACCAACACGTCGAGTGATGAGAAACATTCCCTCAATTTTGCCATAATAGCAGCATTTTCTTCCACACTGTGTGCACCAAACATGTTGAGTTCGGGATATTAGACTACATGAAAGGCTTACGTTAATATTTCAATGTGTTTGTTGGAGCACATTTATCAAATATGACATTTAATATCCTAACGCTAGGCTGTGTTAATATACAGGGCTGTAATGGAATCTCTAATATAAGGATATATATGAAACGACAGCGAAAATGTGTCCGTGTCACCCCGATATTGAACTCGTGTGTGTCAGCAGTACAACCTTACTTATCAAAGTGCTGGTAATATATTTTTTCATTAAATAAACTTTAGATAGAAATGCACTAGGATGCGTACATATATATCTGGATATGTAATTTTATAAATGATATCGGTCTCTGGATAAGTAATGCATGATCGGTCTCTGGATACGTAATGCATGATCGGTCTCTGGATACGTAATGCATGATCGGTCTCTGGATACGTAATGCATGATCGGTCTCTGGATACGTGATGCATGATCGGTCTCTGGATATGTACTTCATTATCGGACTCTGGATAAATAATGACACCGGCCACTGGATGCGTATTGGTATAATCAGCCTCTGAATACCTAAAGCATCATCGGCCTCCGAATACCTAATGTGTAATCGGTCTCTGGATACGTAATGCATAATTGGTCTCTGGGTATGTAATGACATGATCGACCTTGTGGATATGTAATAGTATCATCGGCATCTGGATACGTAACGACATCGGCTTATGGATACGTTAACACATCGGCCCTCTATCTGTAAACTTGACAAAAACCCATTTTTGCGTTATTTTTGCTGTTCATTAAATATATACCCGTATTTGCGCTTTTCCATGATTACATTTCTTCAAAGTGAACACCGAACCTACTTAATCAAGAAATCCCGTTTAAATGCCGTTTTATATAATAATGACACCTGTACAAACCCCAAATGCTGTGCAAAATACGTGTAACAGCCGATCAAAATGAAAGAATACACTTGATGATTAGATTTTATCAATGAATTATACTTGTTATCAAGGATGAAAATAATCACCCAAAATTCCAAACGCAGGTCCAAATCCAAAATGTGATAGCTGTATCCAAATATCACAACTGAATATGATCATATTTAGTCCTTTTCGAATTCTGAAACAATCAGCAAGGACATGTAATCATTATGGGAAACTGTCATTCCTGTCATTTCTATATGTGACACTTTCAACGGTACCGTCTGCATTAACGAGACTTTACTCTGTATAGTAAGCGACAAATCAAATTTGGATGCTAGATCACATTTCTTCATTTAAACAAGTACCACATACCTGGTCCTAAAAGAAAATGCGTTTTCAATACGAGAATGTTTAATATGTTCTCCACGATGCACTTCCAGAGACCTATTAAGAACAGGCGCCATGCTCACTTTGACCGATGTACTGTAGGACGCCTGTACACAGTGCGTGATGGCGACACATTCTCCAGTGTCAACTGTTTGTTGCAGTTTACATCGATTTCCAGACACTTATAGCCTATACGGTTCAGGTCACTTGGAAGTGTTCCTGATTTGCTCATGGCCCCGGTAGGTATTGTCAAAGACCGGAAAACGAGACAAAGGCACTTAGGGCCAAGTGACGTTTTGAAGCCAGGATTTCATCATGGACCAAAACATACTTAACATCTCTCAGCAATTAAAACAAAAATGGACAGAAATGTCCATACATTTCATCAGTAAGAGACAGCTACACAAAAACTCACTAGACCTTGAATTTGTCATTCGCAATTGAAACACGGAAGTTGTAAAATGAATATGAAATATTAGATCTTCAAACTGTATCTTGGTCGACGTCTACCAGCCAGTGATAATTCAGTCCAGTACTGTATGATACTACAGTGACTGCAAAATGATGGGTTGCTGCAGGGGTTAAAGCGTTCCCTCGTCATGCTGAAAATCCCGGTTCCATTCCCCATATGGGAACAGTGTGTGAAACCCATTTCTAGTGTCCCCCGCGGTGATATTGCTCGAACATTGCTAAAACCGGCATAAAACCATATTTAATCACTCACAATACGGTTGCTGCCATTACATTATTCCCATCCACATCACTGCAAGACCATTTGTAGCTGATGTTGAACACATCTCCAGTGCGTATTGCGAACTAATTCAGTCTCCCCTTCGCAAAATCACTTCGTTTGGACTATTGTAACCTCTGTTCGTGCAAATCTTTGGGGACGTAATGCTTTGAGTGCTGGTTTCCTTTATCTGGCAATCACACATCGACCCCGTCAGAATGTCACTTCTCACTCCAGCAAACTCGTTCGTATGGTGCCTCTAAATGGTGTCTGTGTCTGTTGGGCTCTAAAGGACGCCACGTAGCAGATTGCTCACCGTCCACATAGAGGAATACACAACAAAGCGTAATAGTTCTCAAGACAACACACAATGTGATCATTAAGTACAGATCCGAGTTATAGTATTGGCCAGGATACTTTTTTGACGCTATATACCATTTTCTCCAAAATGAAACGTAGATGTGAATTTTGCTTTGATGAATTTGATTTGCTAACTTTAAAGTGAGAAAACACATGTAATACTGGATCAGTTGAAGACAAATATCACAATAAGACAGATCAAGTTATAATGTATAGCTTCAATAAGTTGGCGTCTGTTCCCTGTTGGGGGACCCGTGAAGGTCCCTGGGTAGAATAGGCCTTTAGCAACCCATGCTTGCCATAGAAGGCGACTATGCTGGTCGTAAGAGGCGACTAACGGGATCGGGTGGTCAGGCTCGCTGACTTTGTTGACACATATCATCGGTTTCCAGTTGAACAGATCGATGCTCATGTTGTTGATCACTGGATTGACTGATCCAGACTCGATTTTTTACAGGCCGCCACCATACAGCTGGAATATTGCTGAGTGCGGTGTAAAACTCAACTCACTCCCAGTTGGGGTTGACTTCAGTATCTGTTGTGGAATTCTGGTCCTTTCATATTGCAATGCTTGTGCCATTTGATTTAACGTCAGGGGCGCCGAATGAGCTTCAGGTATGCGTCGGCTGTGGTCATCCCACAAATGCTGGAGGTCGGGCTTTTCGGAAGGCCGTGGAAGCACTGCACTGTTTTCATTCTAAAGACACCGAGTAATGAATGTGCTGTGTGAGGCCTGGTATCATCTTGCTGGAACAACGATCTCTGGCGGTCAGTGATCCGAACCACTCTTAAAGGAGAATACGAACGAAAATATGATAGAGATAAAGGCATTCTTAAAGTCACCTCTCTTGATTAATCTTGAAAACAAGTTCGTAAAAACGCACCAAAAACACAAAACAACGCACTCGTATTTCCGCCGACAGTTAATGAGCAGGGGAGGGGTGTGTGTGTGTATCACGTGACATGACGTCATATGTGCCTGTTGTTGATGACTTCCTCTTTGATTTTATCCACAACTTCACAATGTCTATGGACTCTGAAGCAGTAAAAGATGTCCCTGATGTCATTTCAAATGGATGTTAGACCGTATCAGTACTATCCGATTTTGCATTTTGCAAAACAAATGTTTCAGTGAAGATAAAGGAGAATCAAGCTAAACGGGAGCACCGCTTGATATCAAAATAATTTTAAAAATAGACCACATAATTTAAGAAGAATACTATCTGTCAGCAAAAATGTGATACATTTCCAACCAGGACATCCACCCTTATAAATAAATAAACGGTCCCTGAGAAAATATGTTTTTGAAACGTGACTGCAGTTCCTTTAGTGAAAGTTGGGTGACAGCAGGGTGTCTGTTTTCCTTAAAAGATAAGTATGATTCATACGGGGTAAAGTAGAAATTATCTGCTACAAAAATTACACCGCAGTTATTATGTTTTAAGGATTAGCATTCTAGTTCACATTAATAATGAATCAAGTCTTCTTACAAGATCCCAGCTTGGTCGCGCAGAGATAATATACGTGACGTAGATAGGTTATTCCCGAAAAAATTGGTGAATCACAAAATACCTCTCAGGACAATTGTGTTTCCCTAGTTTTAGGTTATGGAAATAGTTGAAATGGTGCTCGGTCAAAGCCTTCGAATGAGGTCTAGTCAGCCAATGAGAATGTAGAACAGCTTTCACGGCCCACACTATCTAATCTGGTCATTGATTTTTTTTTTAAGTCAAAATTATTTACAACGAATGCATATATGACGTACGTGCGCATTATTAAATATTATTTTATTAGGAAGTAATGTTTCTGAAAATGTTTCATGAATAGTAAACTCGTTATTATGCATATGCTCTTATTTGGAGAACATGATATCAAAGTTGACAAACATATGCATTTATGGTCTACATTTAATCATTTGTAGTGTAGCGCTTGCCATTTGGCAACATGGCGGATAGGTCACATGACTTCCTGCAGAATATGCATAATGGCCGAAGCTCAGAGAACAGAAACGGTCTTCGCGATTAAAACATAATTAACTATATTTTAAAAATAAAACCTTTGGTACAGAGATGCCGTTTTATTTCACACAGCAAATTATTGCATTTGTCAAGTATTCTCCTGTAAGTTTTCGTCTCTGCATAATAGTCGATCTGCGTGATACGTCACTGAACCATACGCGTCGCTAGTTTTTGTAGATTCCAGAATCGTGCTACATTGAACCACTGTTGGTGCCGCGGTAGTCGTCGCAGGGCAGGGCCAGTGTCGGGTCTTCTGGCTCGAAGTCCAGCGTCTTTTAAATTAGATTCAAGAATGGTTTGCACCGACACTCTCCCCAACCAGACACTGCACTGCAGTTCACTTTTGGCTTGACAGTTCGATTTTGGAAGTGAAGTACCCGGATGTACCTATCCTGTGCTACAGGTCCGATGTCTGCCATTTGGAGGCTGATTTTGCGTATCGTTGATACTGATTGGTTTATTGATATCGGTTCTGAATCGGCCCGCATCAGTAGTGGCAGGTTTAATGGACTTGTCGTAAGCTATTTGTGTGGCTTCTTCGGAATTCCAGCCGGATACAGTTCTAAATTGGCTAATACGTTTTCCGTAAAGTCAGTAAAACGTGGGAACAGGTCAAGGTCAACGTGTCCCTCGATTCCAGTCATATGCACAATGTGTTGGGATCGCTTTGCTTTCTAAGACACCTTCGATTGGGACGACTTATCTTTTCACACATGTTGTTTCTGTTGGATCCGTCAGACTATAAGACAAGGTTTGTTTAATGCACTACATCTCGGTAATAATTCGTGTAACAAAGTTGTGTCTCTTATTCCTGCCACACGCTTAATATGGACAGTTTATAACTTGCCTACCTCGATCATGTTTCTATAGGTACTTGTACGGTATATATATATACCCGAGACGGTCCGGGTTAAAAGTGTTCTTCTAAAGACCATTATTATCGTGAGAGGCATATGGGCATCGCGTAGTCAGGCTCGCTGACTTGGTTTACACGTCATCGTATCCTATCCGTAGACTGATGTTCACGATGTTGATCACTGGCATGTCTGGTTGACTCGATTATTTACAAACCGTCGCTTCTAAGACATGTATCGTTGTGTTGTTTACTCACTCACTCACTCACTCACTCACTCACTCACTGACGACAACCTATGATCATTATTAGGCGTGACTTCATGTATCAGGTGCTGATTGGCCGGGGCGTTATCAAGGCAACGCTGGGACATTGGTCATAATATCAATGTTTCTCTTTCATCAAGTGTCGTTTATTTACCGGCTGTGACGATAACACAGGAATGCAAATACATGAAGGAGCCTATGACATCACAAACTTGTCACGTTGTACACTTGAAACGGTTGGGTGAGTGAGTATTGTTGTGTGCCGCATTAGCAACATTTGCTCACATGGGGAAAGGCGTAAGGAACAAACAAGTTTAAACCCTAGGATGCAGAGTCACTTAGCTTGCCAGTTAAATGCCAGAGAAAAGCCATAGCGATCCCTGATGGTCACAGAGAATAGGCAAAGTATAACAACGTATTTAAATTTAGTGGCAAGAGCAGAATACACCTACAGTGCCTCAGTTACTGACTTGACCAAATATGTTCTTGTCAGACAAAAACACTAATTTAAACACAATTTCTGTGAGCAATTGAGCATATCACATCGATTAAATAGACGCACTGTTGTTCGCTACGGACACGGGTTGTAGATATACTCCCAGCTCAGGATGGGCTTCCTAAATTCAAGAGGAAGAATAACAGACGTGTAAATTAAGCATGTAGGTCATTTACCCCTGGACTACATACCTACGCAGCTGATCTCGTGTAAATGAGAACTCGTTTACATAAGGGAACCTATGCTGTAGGTTGTGGGGATTTCTGCGTTTCAACATAGGTATGTAGACTGACATAGAACTGAACTAGTAGTGTTCAGATCAATATCAAGCACTGGGTCGTCAGACCACTGTTGCCGAGGACCATGTGCCAACGTCAGTGCTCCATACACCTCACAAAACATGACACTGTTGAAACAGAGGGCATAGTAAAATCGTGTTGAAGCAGGAACTAAACACTGTTCAAACACGCGGGTGAAGCCGACGCCTGGACAACACACTGTTGAAGCCGACGCCTGGACAACACCTGTTGAAGCCGACGCCTGGACAACACCCTGTTGAAGCAGACGCCTGGACAACACACTATTGAAGCAAACGCCTGGAAGCACGGTTGAAGCTGATTGGTAGAACACACGGTCGACTACATAAACCGAATGCAGGCGTACGATGAGACAGCGCCGTTGTATGAAAAAAGACATTCCTTATCGACTGTAGCCACAACTCCTATGACTAAAGTACACGTCAAACGTTCACCGACGTAGAATACTTTACGGTGATGTCAGAAACGTGGTTTAACGTAGCCTTCAAGATTATTGCACTGATTTAGCGATGGAGGTGTGTGTCTGCGTGTGTGTGTTTGAGTGTGTGTGTGTGTTTGAGTGTGTGTGTGTGTGTGTGTTTGAGTGTGTGTGTGTGTTTGAATGTGTGTGTGTGTGCGTGCGTGTGTGTGTGCGTGTGTGTGTGTGCTGCCTCCGCCACAGCCTGTCACTGCCACTGCTATAGCTGGCAAATGAATGTCTCATATACATTCCTTTGGCCTCTTTTGGTATGAAGCCCCCGGGATTCGAACCCACGACCTTCCGCTCTCCAAGTGAGATCTTTATCCAAGGATCCCCATCAACTTTATAAGCCATCAAGGTACATCATCACCCCTTGTGCAAGAGATTATCATTTAAATCTATGGTCAATGTGACTACAATGTGACTACAATGTGACACCCAGCTCTTCCTCTTCCTGAACAATCCCATACAAGTCTAGACGGTCGCAGTGGTGCAGGCTAGGGGACTCATCTGAATCACCCACATCAACTCCACACCGAGCCAGGAGTATGGATCAGTAAATGAATGACCGCCTAACGACGGGATTGCTTCGTGACTTCTGTGTTAAGTATTAGCTTGAACGACTGGGTTAGGAGGGACTTGCCTGCCTTTGACTGATTAACTAATAACAGAGACTTTAGTTCCCGAATCATTTGTGGAGGACTGGACCATTGTCCGTGAATGCTTAGTGACAATGACTAAGTTATTTCATTAACACGGCATGGGGCATACGAAAGGGAATCAGAGACAAGACGAATGCAGGATACGGACCACGGTCATTGAAACCTGGTATTTTGTTACAGACTTGAACTGGAATTGAACAGACAGACACTATTCGTACCTTTAACATAAACCAATAAAATATAATCACACTTGACGCGATACAGGAGATGACAACAACATGAAGATAGAAACGGATTCGGGATTCGGGATGACCTGGGTGACTAAGTGAGTGTGTGACAGTAAATGACAGATAGAGTCTGTGAATGATTTTGATGCGGGGTTTAATTCCTCTTGTCTAAACCTACAAATACAGTACAAGAATGATGAAAATTCAGAATCAAAGCCCGGCACGTAACCATGCCAACCGTGCAATGCGCATGTTAGATTCCTCAAATGACTTGGATTCATCATTGATATTTCATCTGAACAGAATGGAATGCATAAGTGGAAACACATACCTAAGATGATTAGTATTTACACTACCGGATCTACCACTGTTTGTGTAACAAGTAGGGTTTATCCCTGAAGAGTATTCCTGCTGTACCACGGCGTGTCTGTATAACGTGGGAAGACAACCCGAAGTAACCCAGGTCATGAGAGGTGAGCAATGAGATAGTGTTGTCAGACCCGGCTGATGCATGTCACCCGATGGCGCAGATCGATGTTCTTGATATCCAGACTGGTCTGGTCCAGACTCTATTACCAAATACCGCTGTTATACAGCTGAGGTATACCTGGAGTGCATGAGAGTATGACACGTTCATAATGTGATCCGGTGCTGCTGATCGCTGAATGATACTCAACCCGGTCATAAAATGATATAATAAGACCACCAGTGAAAGTAATGAATAACAAGACACACTGATAAATCGCTGCTTAATTGGAAGAAAATCCCCTATACTGGCGCAGAACGTGAACGGTCAATCACGATATTACCGTTACTACTGGCATCATCACCAACAACGGCGGTGTTGCGGAGATATATATTAGACTCAGTCTGATGGAGACCGAGAAGGATAACAATACAGTGCCTTATTTCCAGACCTTTGTCGGCAGACTGATTCTCTCAGAGATAAAAATTAGAGATTACAAAGAGTTCTGGAAACTGCGAGAGCTTACATCTTCTGAACATCTAGCAAACTGTATATTGCGCAAGAGCATTAAATATATTTGACAGAATCCCTTTGGCCGGCCTTTTGAAATTTTTGGGGAGGCTGTGTGCGTGTGCGTGTGCGTGTGCGTGTGCGTGTGCGTGTGCGTGTGCGTGTGCGTGGTATTATGAGTCCCTTGGAGCTTGTCGAGTGCAATTTAGACATTAGAAACATATAATTTGGCTTTCCATAAGAAATGCATACATGCGACAAATCCATACCTCACAGCAAATCCGTATCCTAAAGGATGCTCAAAGCGGCAGACTATCATACCTGGTATGCAATGGATGTTCATTGATCATCTCATGTGGGAGTTGAACAGCTGCGTACACTGGGTATTACACCTTGACCACCAGTGGTGCCACTGCCACGGGTTCCCAAAATAAAATGTAACATACATATATACATTTTCTGCTTTTGTTTTCAAAACCGCATGACAAAGGAAAGTAAACATCTATGTGGTGACTAGAATGAACAAAACAAAACAAAAAAAAACAAAACAAAAAAACAAAAACAAAAAAAAAAAAAAAAAAAAAACACCCCAAAAGGACAAACCAACATATATTTGAGGTGAAAAGATATCAAAGAGCTTTGGCTTTTACTTTTGTTGTGACATTTTTCCGCCCGTGTAACGTGTAGTGGTGAGGTCAAACCATTCTCAAGTTTATTGTGCCCGACAGCAAACTTCGCACCCCTGGAACCTGACTGCCAGCATGGTGTGTACCTAGCCACCACGAACGACACTGTGGAAACAAGAAGTCTCCCAGCTTCAGACTTATGGCTTCATGAATTATTCATGGTACTGACTGTGACGACGCCCTTTTGACACCAGAATTACCAGCGTGTCGAGGTGATGATGTACTAAACCAGCAAGTGAAATATTGAAAGCGAATATCCACCAGTGTCAGGTGTGTGGTGTTAATTCTAATTTATTTGGTAAGGGGTCAGTCTTTTGTTTGTGACCTGTCAGGACGGATTGTTCGAGGGGAAGGGGGCTAAAATGTTTCCGTCTTTAACAAGGCAATTTCAAATGGGCACCCAGCTTGTCCAGCACATTTGGGTTTTTATCACAGCCAACTGACGAGAAATAAGAATGATAGGATAACATTCAAAGTCAGACACGTTAGGGAAACGTAGTAATTCTGTACAGTTCGTAGATGCAATGTCATGTTACCATCTGTGCGAACTGAAAAATGGCACCAAACGTACATACATGTCAAACCTCAGAATGCTTATTCTTCAAGAAACAGCACTGAAAGAAGAGAGAAAGTGTAGAAGTAGATTAGGATTTAAAAAAAAAAGAAAAGAAAATAGCATCGGTAAATCGATCATTATTGTCGCTTCCGAATGTTCCAAACATTGTTTTACAGTTCCCTTGAGTCACGAAGATGAGAGTTTGTTAGAGATAATGATATGGATATCATCAGTTCAACATGGAACACATTAACCAGCACATATGGATGTTATGAAAGGATGCCTTGCTCTGTCAATAGATTCCGTGAAGCCGTACGGATGTTATGAAAGGATGCCTTGCTCTGTCAATAGACTCCGTGAAGCCGTGCGGATGTTATGAAAGGATGCCTTGCTCTGTCAACAGACTCCGTGAAGCCGTACGCATGTTAGGGAAGCACGCATTACTTTGTCAATAGACTCCGTGAAGCCGTACGCATGTTAGGGAAGCACGCATTACTTTGTCAATAGACTCCGTGAAGCCGTACGCATGTTAGGGAAGCACGCATTACTTTGTCAATAGACTCCGTGAAGCCGTACGCATGTTAGGGAAGCACGCATTACTTTGTCAATAGACTCCGTGAAGCCGTACGCATGTTATGGAAGCACGCATTACTTTGTCAATAGACTCCGTGAAGCCGTGCGGGTGTTATGGAAGCACGCATTACTTTGTCAATAGACTCCGTGACGCCATACCGATAATAAAGAATGACGTAAATGTTGTAGGCTTACTTGATTGTATCTCATAACACCAGCCTCACTCTGGCTTAAAGGACTCGTTAATGCTATTTCCGTGTAAGCCATTACAGCACGTCTGTTTTCCTCTGCCTCTGTATACATTACAAACACTGGACACTGGTATCTGCACTTTGAATGTGCTTATTCATAGGTCATCCGTAACGACATTTACTCTGCCTTGTCTCATTACAATGACACTTACACAAACTTTGTGGTATTCTTTGAAGAGATGTGTAGGTTATTACATATATCACTGAAAAATGAATCCGAACAATAATTGATCTGTTACGACCTTGTCGTATTTATCATGAGTGAGTGAGTGATTTTTCTTTTACGCCGCACTCAGCAATATTCCAGCTATATGGCTTCGGTCTGTACATAATCGAGTCTGGGCCAGACAATCCAGTGATAAACAGCATGAGCATCGATCTGCGCAACTGGGTACCAATGACATGTGTCAACCAAGTCAGCGTGACTGACCGCCCGATCCCGTTAGTCGCCTCTTACGACAAGCACTGTCGCCTTTTATGGCAAGCATGAGTTGCTGAATGAAGGCCTATTCTACGCCGGACTTTCACGGGTCTGTCGTATTTATCAATATTGATCAACGCAGGTGATACCCCTGTAGAGAATCAAGTTCAAGTCTGAAGGAAGCTGATGGAAGCGGAAATGGAAAACATGTTGAGAACCTGATGAGAAAATCAAATATTAACACGTTGATGTTACACTAAGTGAATACGTTAGTTGCAGTTGGGGAGTTGAGCCCAGTGTTGCCCATACGTATCAAAGACTTGCTCTTAAACAAATTGTCTCTGTTTCTAATCGAATGTATACACATGTATTTTATATAAGTAATAAACGAAGAAGCTATAGATCTGTATTTGCTGTCATTTAAAACTGTTGAATATTTCAAAGCGTGTACATGTTAAAGAATCTGTATATAATATTAACAAAGCATGGCAGGAATGCACAGCCCCTACTTGTTGTTGAAACGCTGCATGGAAAATATTGGAGTGTTGTATAGTGCGATAAACAACTACATCTGAATTGCAGTATTTCTGCGGTGAGGTCTGTTTGTCAATCATGATAATTGTCTGCTACCATGTTGGAAAACGTCCGTTCAAGCTCTGAAAAGATGTCTGATTGGATCACGTGACACACATAGGCGTCCATCTCCCCCCATCAGTGACATGAGACCAGGACCTAATTTTGAAGCTATCTTAGCCCTTAAAATTGTCGCAAGTTAATGTTAATGTTTCATGTCATTTGCGACTATCTCAGTGCTAAGAAAACTTCGAAAATCTAAGTCCTGGGAGCCATTGCACAAAGAGATCATAGCGCTATGGTGACCGTAAGTCGCGTAGCCTCGTCACAGACTTACGACTGGCGTAGCGTTAAGGTGGCTTTGTTCAAAGACACACAGGCAATGTAACCGAATGAAGACGTCACGAATGCCGTCAGTACCTTTAATATAATGATAATAAAACGGAACTGAACCTAAAACGATCTGGGTGAATGAGTGATGGCATTTGCGGCATTTAAATTAAACAAAAAGAACACTTTAGTACCTATAAGCACAAATATAAACCAAGATATTAAGATAGTCGCACATGACGTCATAAGCTAGATGACCTGAGCGAGTGAGTGACTGAATGAGTGAATGAAAGAGAGGGCTGTGGGTGAGTACGATACAGGTTTAATCTTTTATTTCAACCTAAAACCACGGTACAAGGCTGATAAAAAATCATATTCAAAATCAAGACGAATCTAGTGTGCAGACCACGTTCACTAAAAGCAAACATGCAACCATGCCAAACGAATTTCGACGCCTACCAATGCGCACGATGGCAAATTGCTCAAATGGCTTGGATTAATTTCTTTGTGGATTTCACTAAACAAACAGAAAATCATGAGATGGAAACACATGTCATCATTGAGCCTCCCACACCTCATTTCATTCCATAACTGCTGCTGCCGTCATGTATTTACATTACGTTCGGACATGCTGACCTGGAACTGACCTTGGGAATGTGGTTTTTGTCGGTTGTCAGCAGTGATGGATATCTCAGAAGAAGAAAGTCACGATTTTCTGAAAGGATCTTTTATCTCAATTGAAATACCATTTGTTAAACAGTGGCGTTATTCACTGTTCATTCTGATCAGTTAAAACATTAACAACCATAGACACGAACTCGCTATTCAACCAACGTAAAACACAGGAAAAAAAGGCGAAAAAACCCAAATCGTCATTATAGTTACCCTGAAACCGATATCCTCACTGATTAGCAATAATACTACGGGTTCTACTGAAAGTGTAGTCAGTGAATGAGTAGGGATTAGCCACGGTATTCCTGCTGTACCAGGGGTTGTCTGTGGGAAGACAACCCGAAGTAACCCAGGTTTTAGGCGTTACCAGCAACATTCGAATTGTTTAATAGCAATACAATCTGACGTCTTCAACGAGAGAAAAACAGCCCCACTTCTCCGATGAAAAGTATATATATATATATATATATATATATATGTGTGTGTGTGTGTGTGTGTGTGTGTGTGTGTGTGTGTGTGTGTGTGTGTGTGTGTGTGTGTGTGTGTGATGGATGGAAGAATAAAAATATCAGCCTCACCAAAAAGCAAGACCCTTCCCCTACCATTAAAACAATACAGAACATAACAAAACAAGACAAAAAAAAAACAATCTCCGCCCCCTAAAAACCAATAACAAAAGCAAAAAAAAAACCCCAACAGCAGCAGCATAAACAACAACAAAAGCCAAACGATCCCAAAACAAGACCACAAAACACCACCAAAGACACAGATTCTGAAAGACATATGTTCCTACAATGCCACGAAGTTAGAGCTGGTCTTCAGCAATTCAATGCTTGTCATGAGAGGTGACTCAGATAGTGATGGGATAGTGTGATCAGACTTGGCTGGTGCATGTCACCCAGCTGCGCAGATCGGTGTTTGTGATGTCAATATTTGGATCATCTGGTCCAGACAGACCACCGTCATACAGCTAAAGTATTGCTGGTGTGTGTGACTCGTTTATATTGTGATTAGGTGCAACTGGCCGCTGAATGAAACTCAATCTAAGCCGGTAACAGCCCGACGTTATGAATGACTAACCAAACGCACTGATAAATCGGTGCTTTAATTGGAATAAAAATCCCTATATTGGGGCAGAACGTGAAAGGTCAGTCCCAGTAATACCGTTAATATTGGCCTTATCACCAACAATGGCGCGGTGATGCGGAGAAATGTCCCAGACTCCGTATGATGGGGAGCAAGAAGAATGACAATGCATTACGTGATTTCCAGAGTTTTGTAGGCAGACTGATTCTCTCGGAGATGGAAAATAACGATTACAAAGGGTGCCGGAAATTGCGAGAGGGAAGACTGTTTACAAAGCCTCTCCTGAACGACGAGCTCCAACGAGTGAGTGCAGCCATATAGTGACGAGAAATGTTGCAGGTACACAATGAATATACGAAGTTAAAGAACCAGACTGTGAAATAAATAGAGTATCATAAAACAGTAGAAACTAGCTACTATGTATTTTTAAGAAAACAGAAAATTTAGACAATACCATGCAAAATGTATTGATCACCAACAACTGAAGGTAGATCACCATACTTGGGGCCATGGCGACTTACAGTGCCTCTGCTACCTGCATGGTCTTCAACTGGATTTACACCATCCCTTCAGCTGCTGGCGATTTAGCTCCAACTAGCTACATCTGGGAGATTGTAGTAGGTGCTGACATGGAACATTGGGAGACTAAGGGTAGGCATGTCATTTTACCGGGGTTTAAACACAAACTGAATGGAATCATCCCCAGCGTGTTAACTTTACAGTATGCAAGGACATGAGCTATTTGTGAAATATTTCTATATGGTCTGCAATGTGATATATTTTTGGAAGGCTATGTATGTATGTCTCTGTGTGTGTGTGTTTGCGTGCGTGTGCAAGTGTGCGAGTGCATGGTATTATGAGTCCTTTGGAGCTTGTCGAGTGCAGTTTAAACATTAGAAACATCAATATGTTTTGACCTTATTTAACAACTACGATTTGTATTTAAATAAATATGTGCATACACGTCGTAGTCTTGCTTTCAATCTGCCAGGAAAAGGAAAGTAAACAATCAAGTTTGATAGTGACTAAACACAAAGTAGAAAAAAGAAGCAAAAAAACCCCAACACACCCAGCAGCACCAAGACCCAGAAAACAAGACCACATACACACCGTGACAGTTTTATTCTGACACATGACGTAATTTACATATACTTACGTGTTACGTCAGTGTAGCATTAATAATTTTCTTGAAGTGAGTTGGGGATGGATTTTTGTAAAATTTAACAGACAAATTTGAAGTTATCTCTAATATGAGCACATGTTTTCAGTTTTCCGACCACTATTTAACTAATGACATCACATTTATCAACTTCATCTTAAAGGGTTCACTGTACACATGTTGATTAAAATTATTCATGCCACACTAGATTAACATGTAAGTCAATGGACACTGCGTCAAGCGTCAAACTGGTACGGACCTGTAGGCCGTATCCAGAGTCAAAAGCACACATGGGCCGGACAGCAGATTTGGCAACCCTGGAACCTGACTGCCAGTGTGGTTGACCAATCACAACCATCGTTTTGAGAACAGGACGTCTCCCAGCTTGATACTGATAGCTTCATGATTTATTCAAGAACTGGCTTTCATGACGTCGTTTTGACACCAGTATTAACACCGTATCGATGTGATGATGTACTGAACCAACAAACAGAATATTTAAACCGAAATATACGCGAAAAAGTACCACCAATGTAGATTTCACGATGGCAGTTCCTTTTATGTGAAAAGGACCGTCCATTAATGGACGGCGACCTTGTTTGTTTTCCAGTTTTATTTTCCATTATTTTACTTTTTGTACGGAATGGGGGAAGCGGGAAAAGTATCGGTAATTAGCAAAGGGGTCTTAAGGGTATCCAACTTGTCCAGTGCTATTTTCTTTACCACATCAAACCAAACCCAAAACATCAACTCATTGCAGAAAATTACGAAGATGCTCGTATATTCCCGATAGACGGATCAAGGCACATTAGAGCATGGTCTACGACTCGTAGACACACGTGTAATGGCCCACATCCACACGCCCTCCAAAATTAAACCTACGTCCAGACCTAAAATTTCTTCTCTTTGGGAAACACCACTGAAAGAAGAACGAGAATGTACAAATCACGCTATTCGGATTCAAAAGACATCGACAAATCATAATTGTCACTTCAGAATGATCCAAACATCGTTTTACTGTTCCCTAGTGTCACCAAGAAGATAGTTTGTAAGAGGTAATGATGCAGATACCATCAGTTGAGCATGGTACATAGCCAATAACCAGCATCTATATGTCAAGAACAGACGCCATGCTCTGTCTGAACACTCCATCAAGCCATACAGAATCCTGATGATAAGAGAGTCTGTCGTTAAAGTTGTGGGGTTGCTTGATGTTATTCCTGATTAATAGCACCAGCCTCATTCTGGCTTAATGGACTAGTTAAATATAGAGACCATTTCATTTAGTCCGTAATGAATGATGCTATTCCTGTGCGGACCATTATATCATACTCTAAAACGCAGTTATTCTGCGGTCTTTGCTATGCCTTGCCAACATGGGACATTGCTATGTGTACTTTGTATATACCTGCTGATACGCCATCCGTAACGACAATTACTCTGCCAGTAGAATAGATAGAATGACCAATACTGACTATTTTGAATATCTTATAAATTACTTTATTAATGAACAAGTTAACACAGTTACATAGTTAGCTTTGTATTGAAATTAAACTAACACAGAAATGAAACTACACACCTGGTTAATATACTGAAAACTGTTTTGATTGTGAGTTTCAAATACAACACCTTTAAACCACACACACATGGATTTACGGTAACCAGCTCAATGTTGTGCTTCACGTTCTTTGCCCAACAAAGACGATTCAGTCGATGTTGACGAGTTCCGAAATGGCCCGAAATAGCCAACACGTCCGAATGCCGACATCGCGCAGTCGTTTTGTCACCGTGTTCCTCTTAGTGTGGTGTTCTTACGATGCTGATGTTGCCGTCACTGTCACCAACTAGAAGATAGAAAATGAGCAGGTGATGGTCTAGCAGGGTGGTCACTGTAAGTCTTCTGCTACTGGTGGATGTCAGATGTCTGGCCCGTCTCATTTCTGTGATGGTCCGTCTTAGACCGTCTAACGTTCTGGCAATATGCTGTTCGAGTCACCTACATTGTATCTGCAACATTCCACAGGCTAGTACCTGCTCGAACGAGACGATACGAGATTCGAGATTCATTTGCCCAGTGTCTAAACCAAAGGCCATCGTCACTGACATTTCTTTCTGCTAAATGAAAGAATATCGTTATGTCTACACTCACTGCTGTAAATCGAAACATTGCCATTGAACGTCTGGAGGCTGGTGAGTCTTCATCTGTTGTTGCACGCCAATGTTAACCAAAGTACCATCAGTCGTTTATGCGACCGACATCAACAAACCAATTCTATGCAAGATCGCCCTCGAAGTAGTGAACCTCGGATTACAACTGCAGCGCATTAGAAGTACATCCGGGCACTTCGTTAGCGGAAACGTTCCCAATAACGTTCAATTTTGGAATCTACGACACTGGCGACATGCATGGTCCTGTGACCAATCACGCTTTATACTTCAGTGTCGTGATGGAAGAGTAAGTGTCCATTAACGTCGACATGGACGCTATATCCAGAATTGTGTCGCCCAGGTTGACCGATATGTAGGTTGAAGTGTCATGATTTGCGGACAACGTTGAAGACAACTGAGAACGGACGCCTTCATTCTTTTAACCTTTTATGAACTTGATATGTAAACAGACATCAGATCTCTTATGCAGTGAAGTTATATTCTGCTGTATATTAAATTCTTGAAATTGCAAGTATGCGGGTTTTTTTGGGAAAGGTATATTTGCAATGGCAGCGTTTTTCTGTTGAATGGAACTAATATATGTTCCGATTCTTAAAAAAGCAACATTTTTTTTAAAAAAAACGTATTCAATCAACCGGATGTTTTTTAAGATCTGTTGCTATATTTCACTTGTCATATATAATTTTACAGCAGACGTTCTTTCGGTCGTTTCTATTATTAGGTTGTCTGAAAACAAATTTTACAAAAAGTGTTTTCGTAGTGACTATTTCCGGACAATAAAGATCACACTATAACGGCGGGGGACACCAGAAACGGGCTTCACACATTGTACCCATGTGGGGAATCGAAACCTGGTCTTCAGCCATTTGTGCTTTCCCATATTGCTGGAATATTGCTGGAATGTTGCGTAAAACCAAAGTCACTCACTCATTCCATTCCAGCTAGTAGGATCTCTCCCTCAGGGTCCTGGTACAATTATATTTAATATCAATGACATACTAACCCACGTTGTAACACCAGTTGTTCAACTTGTACACCGGATAACTTCTTTGAGAGGCATTTAAAAGTTGGGGTAGTAAAAAGGGATGACAATATATGCATGAACATACTCTATATTGCCATGAGAGCGCTTTTGTGTAGGTTCCAACACCGTTATCAAGCAAGAAGTTGTTCATATATCGTCATCCTTCCTTGTACACCGGAAGCGGAACAAGGTGAGATCCTCAGCTTCATTAGAGGTTCAATAGATTGTGCAAAAATCTGTCCTGCGTGAACAGCCCTAAACAGTATTTACACAGGTGTAATCCGATTAGAGTCTGAATGTCATGTGTCCACTTCTCTAATCCCACGTTCGACTTTACACGGACAAGTCAATACTAGAAGATACCCATATACAGAAGCATTGAGCTCTGTGTAATTTTGTCTCCATAAATATGTGTTTAAATCTTCGCAGTAATAACATGATTGTTTTTCATATAAAAGCTAATCGATGAAGTTATAACAGCAAAGGAGATTTATTCAAAGGGGATTGCATCAAATACGTGCAGGTTAAAGAAATAAGTGCAGAAGGTTAAAGTAAGGAACAAAGCAATATTAATGTTTTCATCAAGAACGTTTGTGCTGGGAATGGTTTTACTCTAAATGCCTGTACTCTTTGGTTCTCTGCATAACTCTAAAAATGCTAATGTATTGGTCAAAGTAAGTTAGGGATATTGGTATTTTTATAATTGATATTTTGGCGGGTGTCTAAACCGGCACTCACTGGGGTAGAAGAAATTTTCCAATGTGCCGGACTGAATAACCGGTGATAAAAGTACAAGCCCCGGATGGGACTGAGATTTTATACCAGTGTTGACAACTTGCCAGATTGAGCAGACGCCCGTTTTGACATCTTTCACAGTTATCCTTCCAGTACTTGCAATCTTAACGCTTCAACACTGACTTCCAGTACATCTGGGTCGGTGAGGTAGCCCACATGAAGCGGATCGTAACGGCAGTGGGTACAATGTGTGAAGCGTCTTGTGTTCTCTCTCGTAATATTGCCGTAATATGGCTAGATGTAACGTAGAGTCATATTCACTAACTCAAATACACCCATTACTTGGAGTATTATGCACTACTAATACCTTCACTGTCAGTGTTTCTTCTACTAACTGATTGAAGCGCTATGGTTTTTTTCCCACTGTTTGTAATATTTTAATTTGTAAAACTTGTACTTTTACTTCCAATTCCTGCACCATAATCGTTTTTTCCTAGGCTTACACCATTTAAGGACGACACAACATACGCCCCTGGTGCAATTGCATGCATTGCGGTCCCTGTACTTTTGCACTAAGTAAAATTTTATGATTTTTCTTTTTTTTCAGTTGGAGAGATGAACAATTGTTGTGTCCGGTTAGAGCGGAAGCATACGTGATCCATCTCATAGTTCAGTTGAAATGGTAATATGAAAGGAAGAAAATTATTTTTTGTTGACATTCACAAATGGTAAAAAAACACTAACCAACCACTTCCCCTCACTAAACCACACAGCGGGCCGTCAATGAGGTTAGGGCTGTCCAGAGTGTGCTTTGTGAGACTTCTAATACCTTCCTACGACCTGGCGACTGTCCTCATGGACATGATCCAGAATGGCAGTAATGTCGCCAATTAACAGATGACAGTTCCCAAAGGACAACCCTTCAGCAGTGCCAGAGACATAACTGCTAGTTTATGTCTACAAGGCTTAGACCATGGCACAAAGATTTGGAAGGGGAATGCATATTCGTTCCCACTGATGTCTAGGCATACTGGATGCTAGCATCATCTTACCTGCTGATGATGCAGGTAGAACCAAATATGACTTGAGGTCCCTCGGGGTCTCAGACATCACAGGAAGCTTGATTCGAGGCATTAACAAGCGCCAAAATTAATAGTGTCATGCCCATCTTTTGTGTCCTTTGACTTTGCACATTCAAACATTGGTGTAGAGACGAATATGTGCTCCTTCAGTTTTATATACTGTTTGGTCTTTTAAGGAAATACTATACTACTATATATATACATATATCATCTTAGCTTTGAAGGGCATTCAGAAGCGTAATAGTAAAGAAAAGCAAGGTTTATGGAGTTCATCTGATTTATTGTAAATAACATGACGTTTCGGAGTGCATGCTTGATCCATCATCAGGCTTTCCTTACACAATTCATATTTAGGCGACGGGGTAATACTGTGGTTAAAGCTGTTGCTTGTCACGCCGAAGACTCTTTTTGTATTCCTAATGCAGGGACAATATTAGTTGGTTATATACCTTCGTTGTTTGTTCCTTGAGTCTTACTGAGCACCTAAATGTTAATTTTAAATTGTTTTACAAAACTGTTTGTAGCCATTCCTAGGTTTTGCAGGCGACAATAAAAAGAGATTTAGAGTTGTCTCCCTTCCATCGAATTGTATTCCGAAAACATCGGTAATTTTTGTACATCATATGCGATTCAGTGTTATTCGGGATTAAGAATTACTGCCACGAAGTACCAAATAAGTATGGCATTCCCACCGGGGTACATAGAAAATGTTATTCGCTTGTGAGCAGGTACAATATAAGTTGTTCACTGATAACGAGGGGTCCATGGGCTCATGTACCCTCGAGGTTTGTTTATGTTCCCCTCGCCCGCAGGGCAACATACACAAAACTCGAGGGTACATGAGCCCATGGCCCCCGAGGGACCAGTGAACAACGTATTTATCTTACCGAACACCTGGATTTTATTGTTGAACTGTTTGAAGCACTTCTGTTGAATGTGAGGCGAATCGCCATTTTGCAGACGACACAATGTAAACAGATTTAGAGTTATCTCCCTTCCATCGATTTTCAATCGCAAAACATCGGTAATTTCCGTGCTTCATACGTGATTCAATGTTATTCCAGACAAAGAAGTACTACCATGAAGCACCAGAAGAATTCGGAATTCCCAGCGGTGTACATTGAAAATAATACATCGCCTGTAAGCGGAGTACATTGAAAATAATAGAATAGCGCTTAGCCAATCATTTATTTGTGAGCCAAGATAGTGAAAATAGTAGAAGAGCCAATGAATAAACGACATTTATGAGTGAGGCAAGATAATGTGTGATGTCCATTTCCGGTGCCTATCACCACTATATTGCAGGAATATGGGAAAGGGGGCTGAATGCCCAATTCATCTGTTTTGCCAAACAAATACCAAAAAATTGCACAAAGTACGGACTGATGAAATTGCTGACTGGTCAGAATTCTGAGCTTCTGGGTTCTTGTGAAGGTCCTCGGCCAGCATGACATGGAGTATAGGTTGTTATGTTGGGCACTTTCAAATTATCACACTTCCGCTTCCTGTTGCATCAAAAGGTAGACTGCTCTAAAGGAAGCAAGCACTTTCACGAAGCAACATGTACTGAGGTTTACCTTCACTCCCATTCTTTAAAACTGCACTAAGGTTTCTTTAGTAACTTACGATCACTTTAGTGCTTTGTGAAAGGATGCCCAGGGGGATAAAACCAAACAATTGTGACTAATCATATCAGCAGCACTTTTATGAAATTCGTTAATAAAAAAAACTCCCAAAACCCCCCAAAACGAGTCAACCCAGACAACGAGTCTGACCACAAATCTCGTTAGTCGCCTCTTACGACAAACATGAGTTACTGAATATCAATTCACCCAGATCTTCTCGGGTCGAAATGCAGAAATATACAATTTGTTAAAGGTTTGAGTTTTGAGGATTTATTGATATCATCCTCATCATATGATAGGACTACATCAGAAATCCCCCCCAGGTTCTGGGATCAGGTCAGTACTAAACTCATAGTTCAAGCCTTTATTCAAGAATGATAAAATAAGGTGTTTGGCGTGATTATCATTTCTACTAAAATCATACCCGGAATTGGTGATATGCCACTGTTCAGATTTTCTTGGGCGTCCATAATGACGATTCCAGGTAGTGCGAATAATGGATTTCCACATCAGTGTTTCTGTAAAATCACTGGCCTCGATCTAGCTGGGAACCGATGACATGTGTCAACCAAGTCAGCGAACCTGACCACCCGATCCCATTAGTCACCTTTTAAGACGAGCATGAGTTAATGAGGACCTGTTGTAATCCGGGTCTTCACGGACCCAACTGGAATGTAGCATCGCGATTAGAATCTACATCCGTATATGAAAGCTACCGGCCTGTCGTATCACAAAGAACGTTACCTTTACTTTTCAAGGAACGACTCTCCCACCAAAATGTTCCCATTTTTTTCAGTCGAAGATGTCTTGCTTCCCTTATAGCTCATGCACGATTGCTTGTGCATATTTACACTAAAGAGTGAAACGTACAGAATTATTAAAGTTAAAGTGATCACCTTCCCGAAAAGCATCAGTGAATGAGTTAGAAATCGGATAATATATTGGACTGGAAGAATACAGCTGATATTTATGAAATACGTGTCTTGTGTGCATATCTCTAACACCAGCTGTTTACTGATAAGTCAACCCCCACAGTATGAACTCTTACTCCCTGAGGTAATATATACAGTAAAACCTTCATTTGTGTGTTTTAATATTTTTAAAGGCTATTTGCCTAATCAATAGAAATGATTTCCAAAATAAACTAATAAAACGAGTAGTGTTTGCCTGAATATTTCCATTCGAAATTCTGCATTAGTTTGACTGACGGTAATAGGGGACTGAAATATAGACAGTGGGAATATTCAGCTCAAACGACACCTTAAGAAATTTGTGTCCTGTTTTTAATACAGTATTGACGTTTCTAAATGTCACGGAAGAGTTATAAAGAAGTGTAATGGTGAAGAATGTCGACGTCAAACTGTAAGTGATCACAAAAAAAATGAGAATGCTTTTTAACAGATGTTATTTATAGTGACCATACTGATCTTGTCCCTAGACAAGAGGGTTTAATCATCAATGCACATCTCAAAAACACATTCATAATGGAGTCATAGATGGTTTAGTAGTAAAAGTTTTCGCCCATGACTACAATGAGCCGGGTTTAATTCCTTATGTGTTTCAACAAGTATGGTGGCATGGTGGGCGAGCTGGCTAAGGCTACAGGCTAGTGATCCAGCGAGGTTGAGGTTTCGGGATCGAGCCCACCTGTGACCGGGTGTAAAAACCTTGGAGTCAACTTTGTGTGCAGACTCTTTCAGTGTTGTCACAACCCTAGTGTACAGTACACAACCCTGTGCACTTAAAAGAACCCACGAATCCGTTGGTATATGACCAGATGGTGGCCACATGAACACGTGCATACACCTAGTTGCGGGTAAAGCAACGTGCAGTAAACTTGGACAAAGTGCTGTGACTATGTGTCCCAGTCCACCCAGCTGTCAATTGGGTATCTCGTTAGGATGAGAGAGCCACAATAAACTCGGTGCGCCTAGTGGCAGCAAGAGTTGTATACTCCCCAGGGAGTTGAGATTGAAATACGATGTCCTGTTGAGATTGACATCAGGTGATCGAGGGAAAAATACCAGCGCCTTGAGCATGCACTAGTGCGTGGATATGTGCTCTATATAAATATCCAATCTATCTATCTACAAGTATAGCTTCTGAGGTATCTCCCCCGGTATGAGATGTAAGAATATGTCACTATCGAAACCAGCGTGAAATACTCACCGGCATAAAATACTTGTTTTCCAGTACTTTCTGGACCACATTTTCCCAGGCCATCTTCAACTATCAACCTCTTCATTGGTTCTTTTTCCAACAAATCATTTTGATCTAACACCAGAGAATAAGCCATCAGCCACTTTAGGCACGTGCCTACACTTCATGTTTTCGGCACGTGCCTACACTTCATGTTTTCGGCAATGTATTTGGCATGCTGTGAATTTATTTTTGTGAGTGTAGACTCCCTTGCTAAGAACAGTTGCTAATGTTCATTCTACTTTGATGTCAACATGATGTCGAGCACTTGACAAACAATTGACAAGTGTTTTGAGATTTCATCATACTGATGAGCCTGCTCATCAGCCAGAGGAAAATGAAGTATGCGTTCAAGAGTCCCATTCCCCATCATATTCAGATCCGGACAAATATGGAAATGGTTTGTTTGATCAGCAACTGAAAGATTTCCTCAAATCGATATGGCAATATTGTCATCCAATTATGTTAAATTTTCAATGAATGTATGAACATTTCGGTAATATTTTTAGGACATACAGTGTAGATCTCTAGAGCATATTGTCTATTTGATTTAGATAAAGTTGCTCAAATATATCCAGCAAAATTTGCGGCTTAAAATTTCGAACCTCTGTCCTTTCAGTATCAGGGTGGGTGTTTGCACAACGCGCACTCGCTCATTCATTTGTGCCTACACTTCATTGTTTTACCTGAGTACGGTCGTGGCCAGTCACTGATCTCGCCACTGAAAAAGGAACCGCGCCATGACCTTTACCAGAACACACACAAAACTACCTTCGCAATACGTAATGACCTCTCAGTTGTATTCCCGACGGTCAGTCAATCACATTCTTATCAGTTCAATCAAAATATATTTAAACTTAGGTTCTAAACATGTAAAAAAAATTGTCTCCTGTCTCCACGTTCATAGAACGTGACACGTGCTCTGGAAACCCCTTGCTCTAACTCTGAATTTACCGAGCTGTAATCCTATTAGCAGAACAGGCCCGTCTGTGAGGACTAACACGGGCAATTCCATTGATTGCAGGAAATGTAGTGCTGGTATGGTAGAAAAATCTATTGCAGATTTGTAAATTAGACTCCTGGAGCAAAACTGAGAGGATAAGTTATATAAACTCATGGTTCCAAATGATCTTGTACTGTTGCCCTACCATCATACACAGCCCGTCAAGGTCCCGGGTAGAATAGGCCTTCAGTAACCCATGCTTGCCATAAAAGACGACTATGCTTGTCGTAAGAGGCGACTAACGGAATCGGGTGGTCAGGCTCGCTGACTTGGTTGACACATGTCATCGGTTCCCAATTAGGCAGATCGATGCTCATGTGGTCGATAACTGGATTGTCTGGTCCAGACTCAATTATTTACAGTCCACCGCCATAAAGCTGGAATATTGCTGAGTGCGGCGTTAAACTAAACTCACTCACTCACTCACCATCATACACTGGGATTGTCTTCTACAGACGATTAGTTTCCCAGCGAAAACGATTACGATTAAACTAACGGTTATGCCCAATGCCATTAAGATTGATTATCTTTCCTTGATAATCCATACTTGGTTCTGTAGGAATTTTGATCGGCTTCCCATTGTAGAGAAAGTATGTTACGTCTGAATCAAAGACTGAAAAAAACCCTATGGAATCTAACAAAGACCACATCATCTGCCTTGTTCGTTATGAAAAATACACAATTCTTCATGAATCAGCTAGTGCAATGATGTTATGGAACGAGGATTCAAATAACATTCATAAATTAAACTAAACGCAAACTAACAACTTTGAAATGGACAATAGAAACTAAAGAATATTGGTTTTCATCTGTCAATATTTGCTTTTGCGTTGAAACATTTTCCTCTTTGTCTTGTTTATGAGGATGATGCTAGAAGCGTCATAAAAAGACATCATGCATTCTTCTTTATACCCAGTCAGACCCAGTGTCACAAACCTTTGAAATAGGCGTCATTTCAATGTATTCAAGGCATTAAAAAATCCCTAAGTGGTCGGATGACAATTCAGAGTAGTCGCTAGTATTGTGTCTAAGAAGATCCGAATTTAACAGAATTGCTGTACAATTATCTTCACCATAGACGCTGATGTTGGCAAGAGATGATGCTTGAGCATGATGTCCTTCTAGCACCCCAATAAAATGCGACAGTAAGCAAACATAAATCAGTGTTAATGACATGTATACTTCATGGTGTGACGAGAGTAAGATTCTCGCGAGAGCGATAAGAGTCTTGCGAGAACGGTGCTTTTCTGGCAAGACGCCGTAAAGTACGTAGACATCTGGTATTTACGATGTCACAGGCAGGGAAGGGATCTTTTATTTCTTGTAGGGTTTAATCTAATAAGACTTATTGTAAAGTTGCTGTTTTTCGTCTGAATAAAAGTCTTGTCAGGTCTGGTGAATAACAGAGCTTGTGTCTCAATAATCTATGGAAAAGCAGAAGACGCTGTTGCTGATGCAGTGATGTATCTGTTGACACAAAAGGGCCAGACTGACTCAACAAAATAGAACAAGCAGCGTGTTCCGTTTCAAAATAAAATTCACCGTCTTCTTTTTTAGTAGCTCTTGGAGTAGAAGATGGCTCACTTCATCTGCAGTATTATTCGTGCTTATTTAAAATCGAAAAACGAAACTGATCATGATAGTCAGGTGGACATGTAACTTTAAACCTTTTTATTTTTAGAAGGCCAAGAAAAACGTTTTGGGCACAAAAGAAGTATTGAAAGCCATTAGATCACCGTTGCACAATGACAACAGATCTTGTTTCTTGACAAATCGTTTTTGAAGACTGAAACGGGTCGTCTGTAATATTAAATCACATAAAGTAAAAAATCGATTGAATCATATTTGCAGAGAACTGAAAGTGTAAATAGATGAGGGAAGCAGTAACCACTGTAAAAAAAGCCGTTAAATACAAAACGTTTTTCCCTTCAATTCAACACTGCTTTCGATAGCGAAACACTTAACGTGTTGGAACACACTGGAGTCTGGAGGTGACTTGAAATTTGAAAAAAGACCAAAAACATATTACCTACTGGTCTTTGTGATGCTCATGGACGTTGATGACTAGATGACTAGATGACTAGATGACTAGACTCTGCAAGTCTGACTCTTGAGACTTCACAGACCTCGTACGGTTGGTAAAACGAGCTGTGTCTCCTTTGGCAGGTGGATTGCAAGTACGTCTGACTGCATGAGATACGCTCATGGAGCGCGTTCAGTATACAGCGACATGGTAGCATCTGTCGGTATTCTTCTGACCTCTGAAATATGCACGTGCAGTACAGTCCGTTTGATTCCATTTGAGACCGATGAATTGCTCACTAACACAAAATCTAATAATTGCAACAAAACCAAATTTTGCACAGCCACATGAAATCGACAGACTAACTCTGATGATGTGTCTCATAATTTGGGACACCCCAATAAAAAAGTTGTTCAACAAACGATCATCTTTTTCTTGTCACCTCTTGCTAATTTGTACGAGGGGGGCCTCTTGCTGGTAGAACAGCCAGGTAATCAACAAGCGTGTGATGTGAAGATGGGGCCATCTCAAAAGCCGTTATCTGGTTACCACTTGGGATGTTCAATGGGAGTCAGTGTTGCCACACAATGGACAGTAGATACTTGTCAATAAAAGTTAGAATATTAAAGTCATCGAATACATAACGTACGGAAATCTACTTTCATTGAAATGTACAGGGATTCGATTAAAACTGAACAATAGTTTTTGGCTCAGGAGAATCAGAATCAACGCTACAGCGCCCTAATCGTAACGGTGTGAACATAGCATACCATTACCTCAATATCTACATGACTGTACAGAACGTTCAGCTTTTAAATTCTTACTTCAGATTAGACTATGAGTCATAACAAGAAATCCATTGAAATGTCTTTCATGTAACTCTACACTTCATTATCTCTTAGTGTCTGTTTTCAATAACATTCAATGCCTTGCGCTTTGAAAAAAAAGGAAAATAGCGCATTCCAAGCATGCTATTATAATTCTTGCTTGAAGTCATAGACTCTCGTCCATTGAGACTGCTTAGATAGAGTGACTTCCCTTTGTTAGTGTTGACATGATGTCTGAGACTGAAAAGACCTGGGTGCTGTTGTACACAACAACCACAGCGCTAAGACGACCTTAAGTCTAGTTTAAGTTACAAGGTTTAGGGCTAATGCTCACCTATGTCCAAAGGCAAGCTGACCTTGAACCTGAACTGTGAGAGAAAAACAATACAATCTTTATCATTACTGCAAGCCGTGTGCTACAGATTTGTTGCAACCAATAGTGAGTTTATTTTTACGCCGCCTTTAGCAACATTACAGCAAATCGCGGCGGGGTACACCAGAAATGGGCTTCACACAGTATACTCACTGAGGAATCGAACCCGGGTCTTCGGCGTGACTGGCGAACGCTTTAACCACCGCCCCTAATATGAAACAACACCGTGAGGACACACCTTACGGTATCCTGACCAGCCAATCCACTTTAATGTCTCTGACGACAATGATCGTCTGATCGGAGTTCCATCGCATCTGTAACACATATATACTGCTAATGATTATTCAATATATATAAAGGTCAATTCAAATGTGACCCAACCTTCTCTTGACCTCCATGGCCAGTAAAAGTCAGATTTTTTTGTAAACATCGTTCGTTAAACACCACGAGACTCTCAGCAGTGATAAAATGTATCTATTTCAGATCTGCTGGAATAGAGAACATATTTGATTATTCGGTTGAGAATGAAGAATACCGACAAGGGAATACTTGAAACAAGCGAACTGAGTACAGGAGGGCAGCTGTTTCCCTTTTGAGTTTTGGATGAGCACTAATGAATAGTGTGCATCAATAAAGGCCCTGAACAGCTATCTTCCATACTGTAAACGGTTGCAAGGGGAGGATTGGATTCTTAACAAAAGGAAAAAAAACTGACAAAAAGGAAGAAAACCTCTGAATCAAGTGGAAACTTGAGATCTTGTACCGTGGGGCAAATCTTGAAATATGAGCCGTCCACACTGAAGATTAAAACCAGAGAAAGATAGCTATGAGTTAAAACTTACGTCCAGGGTAGTTTCAATTTCGTGACCGTTTATATCATGACTGTGATAATGATGATGCAAAGACTACCAGCATTTGCCGCTACCGTCGGCACCACCGTCGGTATCATCAGCATCACCATCATAATCGCCATCACCACAACGTCAACAGCTTAGACAACATCGGCCAACACCATCCCTCCTACCAAATCACTCCTATCCCTCCTACAACATCACAGCTTTTACAGCGTTCCTCGTCTCAAAAGTGAATCAATACATTACACAGTTTCCATAAATGACGTTTTTGTTAGGTAATATATTAGGAGATGGTGCTCAACGTTTCAATGAGTTATTATATGTGGGTCAAAGCTTGGAAGAAGTAATCTGGAATCCTGGTCCGTCACATTTATTGGTCTTACCGACTAAACTACCTTCCGAGACAGGCTGTCATGATCAGAAGATTTGAGAAATGAGTGGTATTACCCGGCAGGAAGATGGCATCTGTGGAGGTGTCTGTGATTACTAAACACGGCTCTGATGGATCGGTGTTGAAGTTGAATCTGTTGCCGTGAGGAGAAAATAGACTTCTTCCTCTATTTCCAGACTGATGGAGAATCATTGGGTGTTCATCAGAAACCTGTTAAACGCGTGTTGCTACTATAGCCTTGGTGTTATATTAAACTAGCATAACTCCTTGTCAGAGTTTGGGATTTTTTTCCATTTTCAAATTTCAGGGAATACTTCAGTGAGACGTTTACCAAACAACAGCATTTTCATTCTGGTCCTGGGTATTATCCAACCGCACCACGACTTGAGCGATCCGTTCAAAGTCAAATGACGTTAACGTCAGGTTTCGGTCACTTTGCAATTGTATATTTTGCTGCATGCAATTGTACATTTCGCTCATAGTGGCTGCATTCAATTGAATATTGGACGAAAACAAACAATCCTTATTCATGACGTCTATGTTCTGGTTGTAATGTCAGTTCAGTGGCTAAGGATGAAAATGAATAGTTGCCGGACTAAAGCATAGCAAGTGCTGAAGAATATCATCATAAAACATATTTTTTCGGACCCAACCCAAAGCTGTATATTATCATGATGTTCCCTAGCACTTTTCTATAAAGTGTACAAGTTGGATATCCAAGCAAGAACTATAAATTCAAGAAGACCTAATCCATGCGACAATTACAGCTCTTTAGTTGGCTGTTGATGCTCTTTGAATTCACCGATATGTTCATCAGCCAGAGAAGACCAGTTGCCATCTATTTCCCAATTGGTTACTTGGCTAGTTATTGTTTGGGGACGTGTGTGTGTGTGTGTGTGTGTGTGTGTGTGTGTGTGTGTGTGTGTGTGTGTGTGTGTGTGTGTGTGTGTTAGCACCGTATAAATTCCACGTTGAATGGTGTACTTTGTCATTTGTCAACTTCACGATTTTACCGTTATAATAGCAAATTCTAATATTTGACGTGAGGTCCATCGTCGACGAGGACGGTTGTAAATAGCGTTGGCTGATTACAAACATTGAGTTTCATTCATATCGAGCTATCTGTTGAAACTTCACTCACTCTTCACTCACTCACACTTCACTCTTTTCATATAAAAGGAAAAGCAGTCTGGTAGAGACTTATGAACTATTTGCCCCTTCAGTTTTGAAATTTTCACCAGCTTATGGAGGCGAAAGTGTTAACTTTCAAGATTATAATTACTAATCTTGCTGTCTCGACCAGACAATCCAGTGACCAACAACATGAACATCGATCTGGGCAACTGGGAACCGATGACATGCGTCAACCAAGTCCGCGAAACTGACCACCCGATCCCGTTAGTCGCCTCTTACGACAAACATAGTCGCCTTTTATGGCAAGCATGGGTTGCTGAAGGCCTATTCTAACTCGGACCTTCACGGGTCTGCTGTCAGGCATAATTGATGGAAGTGGAATGAAGAACTCCCTACTTTATACCAAAGAACACCACTTGCATACTGTAATAGAGCTGGCAACATTCCATCTATGTGGGGACTAAAGGTTTGTTCAAAAAGAGGAAATGTTCCAGAAACAAACTAAAAAATACCTCTTTTTTCGAAAACATTGAAAATGATTAAATATGTGCTCTGGACGTGTGTTTTGAACTTCATCGTGCGTACTTTCTTTCGCACAGCTGTAAAAAATATGTTTGCTTTGAAGGTATGATTTGGAACAACAATCCCTTGGGAAAGGCTCGGAACATTATTTCAATTATAAGTTTCATCAGCTTAATGAGGGTTGAACATGACCGAAGTGATACACATTGGCCGTTCGTGTCATGAGTAACAAGACACGTTGTTGGGACACGATGACATTCAAATGCAGCCTCACACAGTGTTATATTTAATGAGCTCGAACAAGAGGAAAGAGTGAGTGGGTACAATTTTGCTCAAATATACTTCAAGCAACATCCTGCCAGGGGACACCAAATATTGTTTTTTTGTGTGGGGAATCCATCATGGTTTCTCGGTATAATAATACTACCCCTCGTCCGCTTCCGCATTTATTTATCAGCGTTTTCACTCCTTCTATCTATTGCGATTTTTTTAAACAAATATGTGCGTGAAGTAGAGTTACATTTCACCAGAAATCATTAATTTTGAAAATACGACCCATGTTCAATGAGGGCGGGCTGAACATATGGGTGATTTACATGGCAGCGCTCTTTATTACCCAAGGGCATTGATTTTCGTCATTACAAGTCACCTTTAAAAAAGAAAATGCAAATTTAATCGGCGAAAGAACTGATTTTTAATTGCTAATTCCGTTCAGTACCGTGCGTATTTACAAGAAATGAGAGATAATCAATAACAGAAAATTGTATATGTGTTTTGTTTTTTTTGTAAGATCTTAGGTTTTTTTTTATCGAACCTTATCAGTCGTCATGGTGTATTGAGCGAATTGATTGTCTCTATATATGGCTGGTTCTCTTTGAGGATCATCGGTTACAGATTTTATGATCTTCTTGCCGTTAATATGTTTCAAAGAAATTTAGAAATCAACATCAGAAACTGATATAATTCATTTTTATTGTTGTTAATTTGTTTTAAAGTAAGAAAAGTTTCAAATTTCTCAGTAACCAAAGAGTTTGCTCTGTGGCCTGAGATACCTCAGTTTCTTTCCAACAATAAGCACTCGCTGACACACTTAAGGGACACAGCTCTTTCGGTGAATATCGATGTGCTTTAGAGCTAAGTAATACTTTGATTGAATGAATTACGCATTGAATAGATGAGCTGGGTTATAATCAGTATTTCTGCTGTATCACCCCATGCTGCCTAACCGAATGGAAATCCAAACTGAAGCAGTTCAAACACAGTGGCATAGTTTGTGGTTACAAATAACAGACTAAGTATTATCATCAGCTGAATCTGAGATTGAAGTCGAATATATCAGTAAGCGACATGTCTCTTCCATAGTCGTGAGAAATCTTTGCTGAAGAAATAGAAAAAATGCACGTCTCATGTCAAGTTTATTTAATGAAACTGGTCAAAACATTACATATGCAATCACATCTAACTGTTAAATAGTTACAATATCAGCATCTTGTATCCTTTCCTTCAAGACGTCCCGCAACATCTTGCACAACGCATGGGTCACCCTTGACCCTCAGTCAGCTCCAGAACGGAATAGCTCTATAGCAGTGGCGTCGTGGAATCGCTTATGAGGCTGACCGCATTTTAGCTTTGTTTTTTTTTCGATAGGTCCTTCTGACCATGCATGGGTGCACCCGTTCCTAATTATAAGCACCGTATTGGCATTCACCGGATGAATGGTTAACCTTTGCCTTGTAAAACAAGGTCTGTTCTTGAAGACAAATCGATGTCATGCGGGATTGGTTATGCATCACATACAGAAATACATGTGGCTGGGGAGGATTGTGTCAGTCACGTACACCTGATGGCGTGGCTGGTTGAGGTGGCAACATCTGAACACCAGATTCATTGTATTGCACAAGTACATTGTAGCCTCAATAGCAATGACCTTCATAAAGATAAATATTGCTGACTGTAGCATTAAACAAACGATGACTTCATTGTGTCACACACTATAGGTTCAAAATTGTTTACTGCAAACATTAATCAGAATGCTTAACTTCTGTTTTTTCTCTGTTGTCATTATAGATATGCAGATCTCGTAATGACGTATATATAAGTTGAAATTAACAAATAACATACTTTTAAACAAACTTTGTGGACATCTGGGGTCTGTTTCGCTGAGTCATAAATACATGGTTATGATGTAATCCATATCATTTAATGGACACCTTGCAAGAGAATTCTAAAGATTATCTGTGGCTTTGATTTGATTAAACATGTACGTTGTTTACCCTAAGTTCTTCGTACTGAAATTAGTCTGGTGCCATTCCTCTGTACAGAATAGGGTTTTCACTGGAGGACTCATTTCTTACAAAATTATAACTTCCTTTGGGGCATTGCTTAAGAATTATTCCTAATAGAGAGGAATCCTGAGTCGTATTTACAGAAATGTAATTAATTTAGAGTCTGAATGTCTTCAGTCCACTTCTCTAATCCCCGGCCAGACAAGCCAATACTAGTCAATACTGATCAACATTTACAGAAGCAATGGGCTCTGTGTAATTTCGTCTGAATAGTACATACCTTAAAATCAGAGCTTACATGAAATTGATCAGGATATATTAGGGGGTTGATGAAAGTCATTTGAGTAGAGTTGTTTCAGTAGGCGATAAAAGGATGTTGCTGTTATTTAACGCCGCACTCAGCAATATTCCTGCGGTATGGCGAGCAATAAAATATGAACATGAAGAAATGTAGAACGGACTTTATATGTTTAATATTTCATAATTTATATTACTTGTATTCTTAACATTTTTACTCTCACAACTCGTTTCCGAAGTTAAAGGTCACATGCAACGTAAAACACAACTTTGCAGATTCTGATACCTTTTGTTATGCACTTACAGAAACAAATCATCAAAATGCCAATTCGAACTATAAAGTTGAAAATAACGCGATGAAAAAAAAGCCCGCGAAATCAGAGTTCAAACGATTCACTAAATTTCCGGAAAAAGTGGTTTCAACATATGTGCTGCGCTGCGCCCATAAGGCATGCACAGTGAATAGCTTCTCGGAGCTTGAAGCAGTATGCATGCCCGGTGTATGAGGTCGTGAGCAGTAGTCTAATCTTGGTTGTGTACACAAACAAGTAAATAATCTATTCGTTACATAAAAAAGCTTCTTGATTGTGGTAAGCAGTCTCTACCAAAGAGAAAGATCAATGTCTGGTTTATTGACACCTATATGTCTGACTGTTTGTCTGCTCATGACAATATGCAATACACAGTTTCAATAATTGACGACATGCAATTTGAACTTAATACCTATCAGGCTAGACGCCATAAACAAAACAAATTCATTTATGACTCGTGTACCCGAGTCTTGTCTCTGCCACATAATGTAATTAGGCAGGTACTTGTACACATGACATGTTTTTATGTCTGTGGATTGCAAACAAACTCCATCCATTTTTTCTCGGATGACTGGATCTGACTGAAACTGGTGCAAACTCTTGTCAGTTTCACGTCCTGCTTTGTACTTGGACGAATGACAGTTTCCAGCCACGCTGTAGTTCACCATCTCTTGTGAGATGATTTTTGATTGGATCGAACACAAATTCAGAGAACATGTATTTACAAAACCCAACATCACTATATACGTTCTTTATGGATAACACCTGCTTCTTTTGTATATGATTTTGTCTGACAATGGTATATGAATCCAATATTGAAACGACGCATCAAGTACAATAAATGAAGTTGTTATCCATAAAGAATCTTACTTTCTTGTGACTCGCCATATTTCTAACATGCCCATCAAACAGGTCATCTTTCTGTACACACAATGAGCCCTCAGCGTATCAGCAAATGAACCAGCCAATCACAAGCCGTCGTTACACTTGAGTGCACCCTACCCGCTATGACTGGGTTCGGTCTCCCGAGGGCTTCATTTCGAGGGAAGTAAGCCCAAGTACAAAATATTGTACTTTTGAATCGCGATTGTACGCTTCTAATTTTGTTTATTTGGGGGTTTTTTTAAAGCAGAAGTGTATATTATATGTCATGAATAAGTGATAATTGTGTTTTAATTATAATTGATTTCTTTTGGTTGCATGTGACCTTTAAACCAATACTTAAATCAATCCGTCAAAGAACCTAAACCAACCAGCTAAAAAGAGATTTGGTATAATTAACTAAGAAATCTGCCCAAACCATTACAGGGGAATTACAATGACAGTTCGAAACTATAGTCCACATCCGGTCTCCCCTGGGGTGATACTGCTGAAATGTTACGACAAAGCGGTGTTAAACTAAACTCACTCACTCACTCACTCACTCACTCACTCACTCGTACAGTGGCAATATGAATACAGTAGAATTTGATGTTAATGCAGTGATCATAATTCTAGTATAGTCAGCAAATGGCATAATTGAACAGTGTTCGGGCTTCAAAAATAGATCAAGGCTAAAAACCCAAGGTGAGAAGAGATCCTCCAGCTTGCTGCCCGTTATAGTAAGAAAATCGTCTAGAACTTTCTCTAATCGTAGAAGTACAAAGAGGCGTCTTTCTCTATTTCTAACCAGCCCCTTACTGAATCTTCTTCAATAGAATTACCCTGCCAATAGCACTGCCACAGAACTCTATTGAGACTGTAACTGAGACGTGAAGAGTATCAAATATTTGTACTCTCACTACCTTCATTAATGCAACGTGTACACTAACTTGATGAAGTCTTGTACACTACTTGTACAAGTAACTTTTACTGTCACTGCCTGTACAAGTAATACATTGTACTTTTACTCTGACGACTAGTACTCCCAACGCGTTTGCTTCCAAAATTTTGCACCATAATTATTTCCAGTGCTTGCGAAGGCAACATATACAGAAACACTTGGTGTCATCCAACACATTTCAGCAACTGTACTTTTTTCATAATGTTTTGCCTTATTCATTCGTTTTCACACCATGTTAACGACCCTTCCCTCAGTGGCCCCGAACACGTAAGTGTTCCAACACAGGCCCCTCTTAATCCAATCAGCTTACTTACCAACTGTGTTGGACTAATTAGGGAGGTGTGATGCCCTGAAAGACCTCTCAAACAACAAAAAATTAGTTTTTCGGATCATTTACATCATTCATGGCTTTACATTTACATATCAACACATCCTCACTTTGAGTGGGGAGTACAGACGTCATATCACAAGCATCACACATCAAAACACATGTTCACCTGAGCAATGACCCATAAGCTAACCAACAGCAAGCCTTGTCCCTCTCGCACATATTCAAGTCCAAGCTGGTAA
The DNA here is from genome assembly GCF_037392515.1 of Haliotis asinina. Taxonomy (NCBI): domain Eukaryota; kingdom Metazoa; phylum Mollusca; class Gastropoda; order Lepetellida; family Haliotidae; genus Haliotis; species Haliotis asinina. The sequence goes on from NC_090280.1 coordinate 75,678,603, forward strand.
ATCCGATTGTTCACTCCTACAACACGTCGACGTTTATCTGATTGATGTCCACTTTCAAGTTGGAGAAAACGTGCCATGAGGTTTGAATGTTCTTCTTTGAAGAGTGGGATCAATTCATAAATGTTCAGGCGTGGTTTCAATACCCATTTTAATAGTCATCTGTTATATCCATTGCAGTTTTGGTTTTTATTTTATTTTATTTATTTTTTCTGGGAGTCTCACATCGGAAGTGGCACCAAAAGGAGATATGTCCAGAGACCCAAGTCTTGCACCAAAAGGAGATATGTTCAGAGACCCAAGTCTTGCACCGAAAGGAGATATGTTCAGAGACCCAAGTCTTGCACCGAAAGGAGATATGTCCAGAGACCCAAGTCTTGCACCAAAAGGAGATATGTCCAGAGACCCAAGTCTTGCACCAAAAGGAGATATGTCCAGAGACCCAAGTCTTGCACCGAAAGGAGATATGTCCAGAGACCCAAGTCTTGCACCAAAAGGAGATATGTCCAGAGACCCAAGTCTTGCACCAAAAGGAGATATGTCCAGAGACCCAAGTCTTGCACCGAAAGGAGATATGTCCAGAGACCCAAGTCTTGCACCGAAAGGAGATATGTCCAGAGACCCAAGTCTTGCACCGAAAGGAGATATGTCCAGAGACCCAAGTCTTGCACCGAAAGGAGATATGTCCAGAGACCCAAGTCTTGCACCGAAAGGAGATATGTCCAGAGACCCAAGTCTTGCACCGAAAGGAGATATGTCCAGAGACCCAAGTCTTGCACCGAAAGGAGATATGTCCAGAGACCCAAGTCTTGCACCGAAAGGAGATATGTCCAGAGACCCAAGTCTTCCACCGAAAGGAGATATGTCCAGAGACCCAAGTCTTGCACCAAAAGGAGATATGTTCAGAGACCCAAGTCTTGCACCGAAAGGAGATATGTCCAGAGACCCAAGTCTTGCACCAAAAGGAGATATGTCCAGAGACCCAAGTCTTGCACCGAAAGGAGATATGTCCAGAGACCCAAGTCTTGCACCGAAAGGAGATATGTCCAGAGACCCAAGTCTTGCACCGAAAGGAGATATGTCCAGAGACCCAAGTCTTGCACCGAAAGGAGATATGTCCAGAGACCCAAGTCTTGCACCAAAAGGAGATATGTCCAGAGACCCAAGTCTTGCACCAAAAGGAGATATGTCCAGAGACCCAAGTCTTGCACCGAAAGGAGATATGTCCAGAGACCCAAGTCTTGCACCGAAAGGAGATATGTCCAGAGACCCAAGTCTTGCACCGAAAGGAGATATGTCCAGAGACCCAAGTCTTGCACCGAAAGGAGATATGTCCAGAGACCCAAGTCTTGCACCGAAAGGAGATATGTCCAGAGACCCAAGTCTTGCACCGAAAGGAGATATGTCCAGAGACCCAAGTCTTGCACCGAAAGGAGATATGTCCAGAGACCCAAGTCTTGCACCGAAAGGAGATATGTCCAGAGACCCAAGTCTTGCACCGAAAGGAGATATGTCCAGAGACCCAAGTCTTGCACCGAAAGGAGATATGTCCAGAGACCCAAGTCTTGCACCGAAAGGAGATATGTCCAGAGACCCAAGTCTTGCACCGAAAGGAGATATGTCCAGAGACCCAAGTCTTGCACCGAAAGGAGATATGTCCAGAGACCCAAGTCTTGCACCGAAAGGAGATATGTCCAGAGACCCAAGTCTTGCACCAAAAGGAGATATGTCCAGAGACCCAAGTCTTGCACCGAAAGGAGATATGTCCAGAGACCCAAGTCTTGCACCGAAAGGAGATATGTCCAGAGACCCAAGTCTTGCACCGAAAGGAGATATGTCCAGAGACCCAAGTCTTGCACCGAAAGGAGATATGTCCAGAGACCCAAGTCTTGCACCAAAAGGAGATATGTCCCGAGACCCAAGTCTTGCACCGAAAGGAGATATGTCCAGAGACCCAAGTCTTGCACCGAAAGGAGATATGTCCAGAGACCCAAGTCTTGCACCGAAAGGAGATATGTCCAGAGACCCAAGTCTTGCACCGAAAGGAGATATGTCCAGAGACCCAAGTCTTGCACCGAAAGGAGATATGTCCAGAGACCCAAGTCTTGCACCGAAAGGAGATATGTCCAGAGACCCAAGTCTTGCACCGAAAGGAGATATGTCCAGAGACCCAAGTCTTGCACCGAAAGGAGATATGTCCAGAGACCCAAGTCTTGCACCGAAAGGAGATATGTCCAGAGACCCAAGTCTTGCACCGAAAGGAGATGTGTCCAGAGACCCAAGTCTTGCACCGAAAGGAGATATGTCCAGAGACCCAAGTCTTGCACCAAAAGGAGATATGTCCAGAGACCCAAGTCTTGCACCAAAAGGAGATATGTCCAGAGACCCAAGTCTTGCACCAAAAGGAGATATGTCCAGAGACCCAAGTCTTGCACCGAAAGGAGATATGTCCAGAGACCCAAGTCTTGCACCAAAAGGAGATATGTCCAGAGACCCAAGTCTTGCACCGAAAGGAGATATGTCCAGAGACCCAAGTCTTGCACCAAAAGGAGATATGTCCAGAGACCCAAGTCTTGCACCAAAAGGAGATATGTCCAGAGACCCAAGTCTTGCACCAAAAGGAGATATGTCCAGAGACCCAAGTCTTGCACCGAAAGGAGATCAGCAGAAAATGAAACGACCAGGTCATATGCTGAGATTTGTGATGTTGGTAAAAAGGCAAGTCCAATAAACCTTCGTAACCAGCGACGAACATTGTCTGTAGATTTCTCACTTGATTCGTGGGCACTGGCAAGTCCTAGCTCTTGTATCTTTCTCGACGGTGCTTGACCGAAATGGAACAGGCATCCTGTCACAGTTGTGTTCGGCAGCTGTGATCTTACAACATTGTGCACAGCTTCTTCAAAGGCCACAATAATGGTGTTGGGCGCAAATGACATACCAAGAGATTCAGATTTTGTTCAAATCGAATGGATGAGGCGATGATATGTAGAACTCTTCTTGTCTGGCAAAAAACTGAACAACTCAGTGAAAGATTCATTAGAAGTGAATTTGGCATACACCGTCCATTAGGACAAACATCAACCCGACTGTGACTTGGAGATTCATCATACCTTCCTACGACATGGAACTGTCTTCACTGACTTGATCCAGAATAGAAGTAACACGTTTTACAGATGGGTATTACAGAAGGACAACCCTTCAGCAGTGAGAAAGACGTGATTGTGTATTTCTACCCGGTTCGTTTTAGAGGAAACTACCTCTGGATGCCCAATCCAAATGTGAATGTAAATTGAATGTATTTAGCTCCCATATCTGTAACTGTTCATGATTATTCCATTTCGATGCACGTGTTTGTGTGTGAAGAACTCGACAGAACGCAAAGGTTTTTTTAGATACCAAATAAAAGGGAGTCATGGTTCACAGAAAGTTATCCAACAACGTCCAAAGCGAACATGGACCAGGCAAACCAATCTTTTGTAATATGAGCGGCAACCAACTCAACAAACCAATAGCCAGCTGGAAGCCGCTTTTGATTTTCAATACCATCTGTAACCAGTGAATACTCAAACCATTTTGGGTGAGTGAGTGAGGTTTATAGTCACGTCGGCAACAAACCACTTTTTCTGTGAGATAATAAGAGCACTTGTTACTGTAGTCCTAATAATATCCTTTTTTAAATTGATCTCCAACAAACCATGCTGTCGTAAGTGGCAAATAACAGGGTCAGGTGGTCAGCTTCTCTAACCTGGTTGACGTATGTCATCGAATCCCAGTTGCGTGGATCGATGCTCATGATGTTGATCAGTGAACTTCATGGGCCAGACTGACCTTTTACGGACCGCCGGATATCGCTCGACCACATATGTGCCGCACAATGTTTGCGGGATTCACAGAAAGTGAGGTGCAAATGAATGTTGATTTTAGCCGCATATCCAAGAATAGCTAATCTTTTATCCGGGCGAACTTTGAGTACCTTCACCTAGACCTGGCCAACCATCCACACATTTTCTATCATATGGCACATGAGAGGTTTCAAAAGCACATGCAATGAAATCTCAAAATTATTATTTTAGCCTCTCTCCGGAAAGGATCGATAAACGCAGCGGGAAGCCAGTCACATTTTGAACTGGGCGAAAGTATCTTATAATTATGTGTCTGGAGAAAGTTATGACATGTTTCTTAATACATTATCGACGTTTCGTGGTGCCAAGGAAGAGTTAAACGTCATGATTAAAGAGTGAAGAGTTTCTGGGACTGAAAAAATGGGAATGCTTTTTAATGGTTTTGTACGACATTCCTCTTCATCATATGCTCGAGAGTTATGAATGTGGATTTCAAAAATCAGATGCTCTCGGGGTCTACGGGTTGCTTCGTGTGATAGCTGACGGATTCGATTCCTCATGTGACTTCAAGAAGCTACTGTGTCAGCTCACTTGTGATTGGCGCTCTCAGGACCGACGTCAAGGTATACTGGGTCTGTAGCATTTGTTTTCCAGTGCGTTTTCCTAAAAAATAGTTTGGTATCACTTCATGGACACCCATGTGGAGTGTTAATGTTGACATTCCAGAGAATCAATGCCAGTCACTAAGCTTAAAAACTGTGAAACCAAACCATGACCTTTAACAAAACACGCACCAAACAACCATCATGATATTTAAATTTCCTTTAAGCTGCATTCGAGAAGCACGATCGATAATCTCTGATCAATTCAAACAATAGTTTTATAGTGGAACATCACGCAGTAAAGTTTTGGGACAAAGTCAATACTAAAACAAAGAAATAAATCAAGGAAATGATGAAAAAATATTGCAAGAATGAGACACGTGTTTTGTTATCCTCCCTAACTTTCCTCTCTCTAACCCTGCGTTTAACGAACTATGGTCCTATGAGCACAACCCACTCTGTAAAGACAACCCCGACTATGACCATTAACAAAACATGTATCAGAATGGTTCTTTCAGTCGCATGCAAAAAAAGTTCAATCGATCAAATCTCCGATCACATTAAAACAGTGATTTTGTAGTAGTGATCCGAGCAATAAACGTTCAGGGCAGCTCAAAGTCAACTGTAAAAAATGAGGAAAATAATGGGAAAAAAATGTTCAATTCGTGTGACCATTGATTGATGGCGTTGTATTGCTGGAATGGTAAACACACTGTATTGGAAGTTTGTAAATTAGACCCCTGGAGCGAGATTTCTGTCAACTAGGAGGCAGTTAGCAGCGATTGGTCGCGGATCATCTTCTTGTCGCTTTTGTGACACCATCATGCACTAGGATTGTCTCAAGATGGTCTGTACCCCAGCAATGAAACGGGTTTTGTTGTGTTGCGATTAAACAAAAGGTCATTATCAATACCATCCGGACTGATTACCGCTATTTTCAGACGTGATCCGAACAAGTATCCAGCTAGCTTGTTATGCTACAAACACAATTATGAAACGGTGGGCAACTTGAGTCAAGAAATGTGAAGGGAGACAAAATCTAGGAATATATATCAAGTAGAAGGATTGGGAAAAGAAAAATACAGTTATCGCCATGCATTATTAGTTTCATGGTGAATCCATTTCATGCGCTCCCCCCGCTTCCCCCCCCCCCCCCCCCCGCCCCTTCAAATTACTGAGAAATGTTGCTGAGAGCGACCAAAAACATCACCACCTATTATTATTATTAATATCTTTTTTAAAAAAAAAAATAACGACGGTAAAAGGACGCAGAGACGAGAGACGTTTGCGAGAGACTGATATTGATGATCCAGTGATGCCTTGACACAACGTCCTTCAAAAATCCCAATGAAGGCGACAGGAAGCAAATATACATCATCGTTAGAGGTCTTCTTGATCTGTGAGAATCTGTGAGATCTGTCTAGTAAAACGCGATAAACTATGTCCCGAGTGGTATTTACCATGTCACAGGCACCGTTGAGGTCAGTTCTTATTTTGTCCAAACCGTCTTCATGTCAAGTTTGGTGAATAACAAGATTTTTATCACAGTAATCTATGGAAGGGTAGCAGACACTTGCACTCCTTGTTCTCATTAAACACGCTACAGTTATTGAAGTCATATATCAACTGACATATAAAACCTATACTTATAACAAAATAGATTCAGAGCTTATGTTCAGTAGCAAATATTTCCGAATTCTGTGAAAATGGGAAACGTCGAAAATAGGAGACAACAGATGCACATTCTGAAGTGGATTTACATTTTTGTTTCTTGACAAGTGGTTATCGAATCATGATGTCTACTTGTAGCATATGAGCCAAATCAGTCATGGGTTAGCACATATTTGTCACTTACCAGATAAATTAAACAGCATTAACCATTGTAAAGGGTGTTATAAACATAAAACGCAGGGGCTTCCTGTCAGTGCACGGTTTTGCGCTTTACTGTGTTGTTTTTGCATTTAGCGCTAATTTCACCTTTATTCCATTGACTTCGTATCGTGGGGTTAAGCCGGAGCACCGCCGTAGGGAAGTGTTTGAGACCATGCCCTGAGGATCCAATGCTCTTCGTTAAAGGTGATAAGGTCTGGGTGGTCATTTTCAACGACTCGTGTTGTCTGTACGTATCTATTCAGATACATGAACACATGGACCGATGCTCATAATATTAACCATTGGAATGCCGATTTTACGTCATTTTTAACAATATTCCAGTAATGTCACTTGCACAGCAGTGCAGTCCATAACGTCGAAGAATGATGTGTTTGGGTTAGGACTGATTACGTACAGGTCACCTCATCCAAGTATTTAATGTTTCAACATCATTAAACAACATACGAACAAACGAAATCCAAAAGAGGCACCTTTGGGAGACGTTGGGGGATGACTAAGGTGTTATAATAAACAAACCCTGAAGCATAATCCAAGTTCGAACTTATCAATTATCACCGGATCCTAACATAACTAACTGATCCAATATTGGATCCTAACATAAAGCCAAGAGTGAATTCTCCTCAGGAGAGGAAGGTCACGGGTTCGATCGCCGGCCGCGTCATGCCAAAAGACTAGGTTACAGTATGGTACTTGTTGGTCGTTGCCTGGCACTAGGCATGGATGGGAACAACAGGGACTGGTCGGCTCTGAGTCAGTATAATGTGTCTGAAAGGAGTACTCATCATTAACTCCTTAACTAACTACTCACAGAGTTAGCACTATAAAGCCAGCTAAAGTCTGAGCAAGCATAAACAGCCATACATACATATGCATGCACGTCGTCATGTGAGATTATTACGTCAAATATTCTTACGTACGACGTTACACCCCATTTCACGTCACTTCACATGTTTTGAATGGAGAAGCAAGTAAACCAGGCGCTGGTTTTGACGAAGACGCGCCCTCCATACGCTTCTGTCGCTTATATGGAAACGGCACGTGCGACCCGTGCTGTATCCATATAAACGTAGCTGGTTGAAACACGCACGTGCTGTACAAGCAACATGATTCGACATGACATCATCGGTCGGTATTCCTGTGGCTGGTTGGAATATGCTTGAATTATACCTTCAGTGAGTTATACCAAAATTACATTCTATTTAAACTGAATGTTCGTTTCTGGAAAATCAGGGACTGAAAACATGAACGTCACATACCATCGGGGTAGGTAAAGGTACGTTCACATGACGCTACTTGTAGCACGCAAAGCAGTTAATAAGTCCGAACATCTGAATGGCGACGATTTAAAAATCGCATACAACAATCTACGGCCGACTTGTAAGACATAGCTCTTGTTCTCATTTCCGCTAGTCGTCACAGACTATCGGCCAATCAAATGGAGTGGATCTTTGCCCACCTCAGAGTCGCATCTGTTTGTGTTGACATGATGTCTGAGGCACGACTGAAGAAAACTTGATGTCACCACACCACCACGTCTGACAATCCACCTACGAATCCACATTGATCCCTTTCTCCTATGTTAGTGACTTCGAGACATACACTCTTCTTGAAATGACAAATCCATGTCGAGTCTTTGGTGAGATTCGCATGGGATACGACCTGTGTGGACTTAAAAACTATATAAAAACAAAGTCATTACGATCTTTATGTTACTACGGATGCAGCGGGGGTACCCCAGTGGTTAAAGCGTTAGCTCGTCACGCTGATGACCCGGGTTCGATTCCCAAAATTGATACAGTGTGTGAAGCCCATTTCTGGTGTCCTCCGCCGTCACAAAAATCGGCACACTCATAAATAAGTATCAGTGAAAACGCACCTAACCTCCTGACCAGCTGATCCCATATTTGTATGACTTGAATCCTCTCGCAGATATAACAAATGCTTACTGCTAACAGTTAATCATTATAATTAATTTCAATGCGACGAGGACGTCACCTTATCTAGAACACTGTGTCAAATTGAAGCGAGAGTTTTGTAAAGGTCGCCGTCCCTTAAACACCACGAGTCGTTCAATGTGGATGAAGATGCGTCTATTTCAGGCTGGTTGGAAATAGTGAGAATTAAAGACTGTAATTGATTATTCTGTTGAAACGAGAGAATGAAGAATACCGACAGGGGAATATTTGAAACAAGCAAAGTCGTTGATTAATGGAGGACGGCGCTTTACTCTTTTGAGTTTTGGAAGGGTCTTGATAAATAGGCTGTAGCAATGAAGGTCCTGAACAGTTATCCTCAATACTGTAAATGTTTGCTGGACGAGGATCGGATTCTCAACGAAAAGAAGAACAACTGAAAACTGAATCAAGTGGAATCGTCAGATAGACGTCTTGTAAAACGGAACAAATGTTAGAGAGTGAGCGGTTAACATGGAAGATTAAAACCAGAAAAGATACCTCAGCTATGAGAAGGCTTGACGCCAGGGTAGCTATCATTTTTCATTATGATAATCATCATCATCATCATCATCATTCTTCATCCCAAACCCTCAAACACTACCACCGTCATTGGATGCAGAACAATATCGTCCCGACTGCCGGATAGTAGGGCTATTTTAACAGCCTTAAAATATATTAATAAACACAAAAGATATAAACTATATATATTTCCACTCTCTTTTTGCCGCTATTAAGATCCTTCTTATAAACATCCACTTTGATCAACATTATTGAATTATATAATCATCTTGTTACTGGCCAATACGACATCGTCCTCTTTTGGCTATCCTGCCACGCTGGCATGTCTGGTAACACAATGGCCGATCTTGCTGCAAACGCAGCTCTCAACAAATCAATGACACCACATCTTATTCCATACGCAGATTATAACATTACCATAAGATTTATATCCTTGAACTGATGCAGAAGTGGGACATCCAAGTAGAGCTAAATAAATTACACGCAATGAAGCCGTATATTGGTTACACATAGTTGAGTTACGAGTCTACACACGATACACTCATGAATACCTATTGACAGATGAAGATCCTCCATTTTGCTTCCCTTGCGATGAAAGTGTTATGAAAGTGTAATTTCTGTATTTTGTATTGTTATTGATGAAGTTATGATTATTATTGGGTCACAATGTTTAGAACTTTTTATTATGGGTTACATTTCGTATTATCGGTAGAAGTGTTTTAGCGAAGGTTCCTTACTTCGCTGGAATGCTCAAGAATCAGTGACTGCGCACGCGGATTTACACACTGACTTATACTAGGATGATGTGATCATTTAGCCTAGCAACATCTGTTGAAACATTGTTGTCTTGAGAGGGTAAGTAAGTCCCAAAACATTCAGAGTAAATTTAATCTTTCCACTTTTTTAATCATTGCATATGTGTATGCCAGATGTGTGTCAATTGCTGAAGAGATGATGTAAATCCAGCTAGACTCCACGCAGAATACAAAGTTACTGTAAGTCCACGTGCGCCATCATACTCTGATCCTGATCTGCCTTTAGTTGTCAGTCCCCGTGCGCCATCATACAGTGATCTGCCTTCAGTTGTTGACAGTCTACCTTCATTTGTAGTTAATAATATTTTAGACTTAATTACTAATCCTAAATGTATTCATGTGATAATCTAGTTATCTACACTACTAGAGTATCGTTTTACGCTACTCTTTAGCAATATTCTAGCAATACTACGGCCGGGGACACTAGAAATGGAGAAACTGTCGCTAGCATTGGCACCAAAATCGCTATCATCACAATCATCATAGGCACCACCACCTGCAGCAGCTTCGCAGTCATCCTCCATCACCATTGCCCCTATCACATAGCAACTGTTAAGGAAATCCGTGTCGCAAATATGCATCTCAATGGTGAATCAGTACAGTAGACAGTTTGAATAAATGACAATTTTGTTTGGGAATATATTAGAAGCTTGATGTTTCAGGTAGTTGTCACATCTGGGCCAAATCCTGGATGAAGGAATCTGGATGGTGCAGTCATATATTCCGCCACCCTCGACATCACTCTCATCACAACCACCATAGTTATCACCACCAACAACAACAGCTTAGCCACGATCACCATCGTCCCTACCACATGCGGTAGGCGGCATATAACATTTTTTCATGGCATGTATTATCTAATGTCGTTAAGGTTCCGTGAGATGTCAAAAGATACACGGATGAAGGAATCTGGATCGTGCAGTCCAATATTCAGCCACATCTATAGGGGAAATGTCTGGCCAACTCCTCCAACTATCCACTGAGACAGACTGTCATGATCAGAACACTAGGGAAATGAGTGGTATTACCCAGCAGGAAGATGGCGTCTGTGGAGGTGTCTGCGACTACAAAACACGGCTCTGATGGATCGGTATTGAACTTCACTTATTGCAGTTAAAGAATTCCATTTTTCAGTAAGGAGAAAGTAAACGACTGATGGAAAGTCACCCGTGTGTTCATTTGAAACCTATTAAACCATGTGTTTCCACTTTTATGGTTACAAGTTTACTGTAATACTCGTCAGAGAGGATTTTTTCCCCTTCTGCATTGTAAAGAATACGTAAATAAGATATATACGAAAACAGCAGCATTCTGTCATTAAGACACAATCCATCAGCTCAGTGATAAGTAACGTTTTGAAGTCTCTGTAAAATCTTGCTATCTTATGTGCGTATGTTTGTTTTGATCGATATAATTTCTAAATCTCTTCTTTCGGCAACCATATTTTCCACATACCTTTTGCATGCTTGCTAATTGATTCACTCACACTAAAGTATTGCCGATGTGACGTTAAATATTAACTCACTCACCCACACTAAAATATGAGACGTAGAAAACTTTGTCATAAAAGTATGAGTGGCAGCACCGGGCAGGAAGATGGCGTCTGTGGAGGTGTCTGCGACTACAAAACACGGCTCTGATGGATCGGTATTGAACTTCACTTAAACCAGTTAAACAAATCTGTTTTTCAGTAAGGAGAAACTAAACGACAGTTTTCTGTTTCCAGACTGATGGAAAATAATTTGGTGTACATCAGAAAGCTAGTAAACGTTGTGTTTCTACTTTACACGTTTAATGTGATATTCCTTGAATTTGTGACGTTTCCATGTTTGTATTCACGTCAGTGGGGCGTTTACAAAACAACAGCATTTCAATTTTGGTCCTGGGTATTTATCTAGCTACAACAAGACATGAGATGCTAGCTCATTGAAAAGTAACGTTTTGAAGTCTGCGTGTAACCTAGCAATCTTTTTCCAATATCTTTTTCCATCTTATATCCGCATGTCTTCGTTTCTCAAGATCGATATAATTTCTACAAAATCTCTCATTTCTGCAAATGTGTTTGTCTAAACTTGTCAACGTTACACATAACCTTTGCATACGTACTAACAGATCCACTCATAATAGAACATGATACGTAAAACTGAGCTACAAAAGTACAGGAGGAGGTTAGGGGTAGAGGTTAGGGGTGTATGAGGTCTGGCGTACAGGGTAGGCGGGGATTAAGAAATGAAAAATGCTACAAATAACTTATAGGTATTGAACATGTATATCGCCAACGGACCGTTTGTGATTACGTTATACAATTTAAGTATATAATAACCAGATCTGTGTTATAACTTACGAGCCATTCCAGTATTCTAGGTAAACGACGTTCAGTTGGTCATGGCCCGTGAATGACATCATGAGCATCGTTCAACGCCTTGGCCAGTGACATGGTCAGTGACATGGTCAGTGACATGGTCAGTGACATGCATCACCAGGTCATTGAACCTTAACATCGGATCCGGCAATCGCCTATCACGTGGTGGGTTCTGGAAGATCCGTTCTAACCTAAATCGTCATGGAAACGTTTGTCACAAAGAGTACCGGCTGTATTTCTCAGGAAGAACAATGAATCTACGGACCGTTACAGCCAGGCCACCATTGTCCTTCAGACTTTTTAATTAGTCTATTCATACACTATTACTTGTCTGCATATTCCGTTTTGTATTTTGCGATTTCGAGACGATACAGATCTAGCTCTCTGGAGTAATGAGATCGGATCTTATTGAAGAACTCGCTACTCCATTCCAAAGGACACCACACATACAGAAATATTTTCATCGCCTGGCAACATTCTAATGATATCGGGGCCTGGAGTTTGTTTCAAAAGCAACAAAAAAGTAAAGTAAGTCTTTCAACAAACACAGTAAAATGGCATGTTCTGAAATGTGTGAACAGGCTTGTTTTGAAGCAGTGATCTGGAACTAAAATCCCTTGCCTCAGGAAATGCTTCCAACAATGTGTCAATCATTTGTGTTATCAGCTTAATGAGTGTTGAACACGACCGAAATGGCCCATAGCCGTTCATAGCAGGAATAACAAGCTAGCCAGTGGGACATGATGGCAATGAAAAACAGGTTGCCAATTTGCGATCACACAGTCTCCTATAGGAAATTAAGCTCAAATCAGAGGTATTGATTGAATGATCGAGTGAACACGATTTTACGACACTTTATTTCAAGCAACATTCTTTTCGGGGGCACCAAAAAAGGCACCACAGAGTGCCTCCATGTGTATCGAAACAAGCGTAACGTGGCGTTCCTGGTTCGAATTGGCCTTCAGTAACCCATGATTGTCGTAAGAGAGGACGAATGGGTCGGATGGTTAACACTCTCTCCCCTACATTTCAAGGCTATATATCACCAGAAATGATTAATTTTGAAAATACCACCCCTGTTCAACCAGGGTCTGCAGTATATGTAGGTGATTTTCATGTCGTCGCTCTTAAACCAATAGCATCGACCTTTATAAGAATTATTTTTCAGCTTACAATTTGGTTCAGCACCACGTTAGAGACAAGGAATGAGAGAAAAACAAAAGCAGAAAATGGTATATGTGTTTTTGTGAGGCTATGGCTTTTGTTTCCCGATCAGTCGGCCTGGTGTATTGTGCGAATTGATTGCCACTTTCTAATGCTGCTAAGCCATGAAGTGGGAGAACCCCATTAACTTTGGGAACTGCCATCGGTCTCGCGATTTTGTGGTTGTTAATTTGTTTCAAAGGATTTTAAAGCGTGTCAGTGCAGTTTGCAATACAGTTAAAGGGGCACTGATGCGGAGCAATTTCCGTGGACTTGTGTAAACTTTTGTTATTGTTTTTCTCCCGTTAGTACTCGGATGATATCCCAGAATTCGTGACTGGTTCGTGACCTCTGCTGCGCAGTCCGTAAGCGCAATTGTTAGTTTAATTATAGACAGATCAACTGAGGTGAAGTCATTTGTACTTCATTACAAATGTATTAGGAAAACAAATGAAACACTTTGAAGGTTAACTGTTCTGAAGGGTTTGTGATTGTGTTCACGGGCGTTGTGGTTTGATGGCATAAACGCAGCCGTTTCGGAGCATGTCATTGACTTTTTCGTGCTGCACGGGATTTTGTGCACCGTTCATCTGGGCATCTTGAACATGTGGCAGATTTTGAGTGTTGAGCGCTGGAGACAGAATAGACGAGTAGCTCTCCAGTAGTTTGTGACACAAAACAGTAAAATAGAAATAGGAATAAGATTTAGAGAGAGAGATAGATAGATAGATAGAGTAGGATTAACTAAATAGACAGGTTTGCATATTTAGTTTAATTTTCATTGCATATATTTTACATTTCATTACATTACAAGGGAATTTCACTTTTAGTTGATTACAAGGGGATTTCACGTTTAGTTGTTTAAAGGGGAGTTCATGTTTAGTTAGTTAAAAGATTTGGTTTGAAAGGTAAGTCGAAATTTATATTTTAGTTTAATTTCCACTGCGTTACATTGGTAGCAGAGCGTGATTGCTCTGACTCTGCACTAGCTACACTTAGGGATAGTAATAGTTTTTTTATAGGTTTCATAGACACATGCTTTTATTGTGGTAGTTGTTTCATTACATTGGTTGATAAATCAACAAACATGTCTGATATAGACAAATCAGAAGATAAAGTGAAGAAGTCTGTAAAGGTTACTTGTGATGTTAACAAGCTGGAGTTAAGAATTGCCCAGCTTAAAAAACAAAAGACAGCAGCTAAGTCTGCACTGACAAAAGCTCAGAACACGATGCTGAGTTTAATTGATGGAGAGCATCTTCCCACAAAGAAAGCAGTTAGGGATGAGATAGATAAGGTGAGTTCACTGCAGGATAAGGTTGTTAGCTTTTTGTATGAACTCTCCAAGGCATACGACCAAGGTAATGATTGTGATCAAGCTAAGAAAACCAGTAAAGAAATAGATGATGTACTGGAAGTTAGTGATGAGACTATACAAACCGCAAGAATTCATTTGAGCGGCAGGTCAGATGAAGGTTCATCTACTAGTTTAAGATCAGGGATGTCAAGACTGTTTCGCACAAATGACACAAAGAAACACATCACTGTTACACATGAAGCTACAGGTGTTAATGAATCTAATAAACAAGGTGTTCCATATGTAGATCAGAGAGATGATGCTTGGAAGGGAATTAATACAGCATCACAAGATGACAGAATAGGTGATGATATGCGGACTAAACTCAAACGCGTTTCAATTCCTGTGTTTCATGGCAACATCAAAGAATATGAAAGCTGGAAGACTGCCTTCATTGCATGTGTGGACAAAGCCAATGCTACTAATGAATACAAGTTGTTACAGCTAAAACAATACTTAGCTGGAGAGGCTTCTGAGGTCATTTCAAGGTTAGGGCACACTGCAGCAGCTTATGATGTAGCTTTAGAACGACTGGAGAGAAAATATGGAGGTAAGAGAAGGCAAATCGCTTTGAAAATGGAAGAAGTTTATAACTTCAGACCAATTCGTCCAGGTAACGCCAAAGATCTAGAGAACTTCGCAGACCTTTTAGACATCACTGTTGTCAGTCTCAGAGAAGCTGATAAAATAGAAGAACTGGGTGACGGTTGTCTGTATTCCCAGCTGATGCGAAAAATGACAGGATCAATGATAACAAATTATCAAAGATGGTTGTTTGAAATCCAACGTCAGGAATCAGTGGAATGTTTAAGAGAATGGGTGCTTAAAGAATCTGAATTTCAAACAGTTGCATCTGAGGTAAAACTAGGCATCACTGAAAAGCCTAAAGAGAAGGAACATAGGTACAGTCAAAAGTCAGGGTCATTCTTTGGCAGGCCACAGGTACAGTTCTGTAACTTCTGTCATGAGAAGGGTCATCAAATAGGAATTTGTAAACGTTTCAGAGAGTTAGATATCCAAAACCGATGGACTAAAGCTAAAGAACTGAAACTGTGCTTTCGGTGTTTAGGTACGCGTCATGTTGGGAAATTATGTCGCACAAACATCCCATGTGGTATTGAAGGATGTCGGTCGACACATAATAGATTACTACATGACAGTAACTGGGTAAAATCACAGACAAGGAACTATGGAAACAGTAGCAACAACTCTGAAAATTGTAAAACAGAAAATAAACAAACAACCACAATGTCATCAACAACAAATGGATATTATGTATCTTCCCTCAGAACAGTTCCAGTTATTCTAAAGAATGGCTCGCGAAGAATAAAGGTCAATGCTCTTCTTGATGATGCTAGCACTCAGACATACATTAATGAAGACGTAGTATCAGAGTTAGGGGTACATGGTCAAAGACAGACAGTATCTGTTAATGTTCTGAACAGCAAGCAGGAAACCTTTAATAGCATGACTGTTGAAGTAGGTTTAGAAAGTGTTGATGGTTCGGTGGACATAAACATATCTGCGCTAACTACAACAAAGGTCACAGGAATGATGAAGGTTATTGACTGGCAAAAACATGCACGTGATTGGAAACACTTACATGACATTGAGTTTCCAAAATTGAGTTCCAGACCAATTGTGGACATATTGATCGGCATGGACTATTTGGAACTCCATTGTTCTCAAACAGATGTTTGCGGTCAGCCTGGTGACCCAATAGCAAGGTTAACACCATTGGGTTGGACGTGCATTGGTAAAGTGCATGACCCAGGGACAGATAACAGACAATTGACAGATTCATTCTTTATTCATGGTGGTAAAACAACAAGTGATGATAAAGAACTTGAGGCATTGGTAGATAGGTTCTGGGAGGTTGAATCCATTTCGGTATACAAACCTGTGCTGACAAGAGATGAGGAAATGGCTGTGAATGCTGTAAAAGAATCACTTACCCATGATTCACAGAGGTACACAGTTGGTGTTCCATGGAAGGAAGGTTCAAAACTTCCTGAAAGTAATTATGATATTGCTTTCAATCGCCTGAAACAAATTGAGTTAACAAAAGATGTGACAATTCAAACAGCATATGAGGATGTGATAACAGTATGAGAAAAAGGGATACATAAGAAAAGTACCTGAAAAAGAAATTAAAACAAAAAAATCCTGGTACTTACCACACTTTCCTGTTGTCCGGCCGGAAAGAAATACAACTAAGGTTAGGATGGTTTTTGATGCCTCAGCGAAATGTGACAGCGTGTCCTTAAATGATGTTGTGCAACAAGGACCAAAGCTGCAGAACAATTTGGTTGAAATACTTCTAAGATTTAGAAAACATCCTATTGCAATCATATGCGACATTGCAGAAATGTACTTACAAATTCAGATTCCTAAACATGATCAGCCTTTCTTCAGATTTCTTTGGAGGTCAATGAATACGGAGAAAGAACCAGATGTGTATGAATTTTCACGGGTAGTCTTTGGAATGAATTGTTCGCCCTTTCTTGCACAGTATGTTACACAGGAACATGCTAAGTCATGTGAGAATCATCTTCCTTTAGCAGCAGAAACAGTAGCGAAATCAACATACATGGATGACACAATGGATTCTGTGGAGACAGAAGACAAAGCACTACAGCTTTATGATCAAATAAATGAACTGTGGACAACAGCTGGTATGCATGCCAGGAAGTGGGTCTCCAATTCCGTGAAGGTGCTTGAATGCATTCCAGTTGCAGACAGACTATCTGAAATTAATATTCAGATGTCCGAGCTGCCATCTGTGAAAGCTCTAGGATTACTTTGGAATGCAGAGAATGATAAATTTCAGTTCTGCTACAAAGTTACTAATGGCCACTTCAATGTGTCAAAAAGAGCTTTCTTGAGAGAAATTGCAAAGATATTTGACCCTCTAGGGCTTCTAGCTCCATTTACAATTAGGGCAAAGATTATTTTGCAACAGGTGTGGTTGTCTGGTGTAGGATGGGATGACAAGATGAGTCCTGACTTAGAGGAAAAGGTCTTACAGTGGTATATGGAACTGGCAGATTTGAAGTCATTACGTTTTCCAAGGTGGATAGAATTTAGCTCAGAGATTGCCATTCCATGTCTGCATGTGTTTGTTGATGCATCGCAAGATGCTTTTGGTGCTGTGATATACTTGGTGAGTGGTCATGGAGAGAGAATAGTTAGTCAGCTTGTTGCTTCAAAAAGCCATGTTGCTCCAATTAAAGCTGTAAGTGTTCCACGGCTTGAATTAATGGCTGCTGTTCTTGGAGTGAAACTCCTTCTGATTGTTGCAAAAGGTCTGGAAATGTCAGTTCATGATGCAAAGCTGTGGTCTGATAGCATGAATGTTTTATGGTGGATTAAGAACCACAGCAGAAGTTTTAAGCCATTTGTGGCTAATCGTGTGGGTTACATTCAGGAGATGACAAAACCTTGTCAGTGGATGCACGTACCAACAAAGCTGAATGCAGCTGACATACTTACCAAAGGAAGTAAACCTGAAACTCTGGGCACAACAGCATGGCACCATGGTCCTGAGTTCTTAGCGCACGATGAAAGTCAATGGCCAGAGCAGAAAAATGATTTCGAGAAGGTAGATCTGGAAAAGAAAACTAGATCAAACTTCAAAGTCACTATGAATGTTCAACATGATGATACGCCATGGCGTTTAGATCCATGTAGGTTTTCTGACTGGAATAGACTTTGTAGGATCTTTGCATGGGTCTACAGGTTTCTAAACAACTGTCGGACAGCAAAAAATGTCAGACAGAAAAACAGTCTTGTTCCAGAAGAACTTGAGGAGGCTGAAAGAAAAATAATAGCAAATGAACAAAAGGAAGCATTTCCAACTGAGTATATGGCACTGAAACAGAGCAAGAGAGTAGCATCCAAGAGTAAACTCATTGGATTGCAGCCTTTTCTGGATGAAACGGGAGTGATGAGGTTAAATGGCAGATTGAGATTTGCAGATGTGCTCTCTTGGGAGGCTAGGTTTCCAATAATCATTCCCAGGAAAAGCTGGGTGACGAAACTCATAGTGAAACACCACCATGAAAAGTGTCTTCATATGGGAACCAACACCACACTGGCCTCATTGTCGTCAAAGTTCTGGATTGTATCCTCAAGAGAGGAGATCCGTGAATGGGAGAATGAATGTGCTTGGTGCAAAAAACAAAAGGCAAAACCAGCAGAACAGCTCATGGGAAGTCTTCCAAAAAGTAGAGTAGTAAGTTCAATGAGAGCATTTGTTCAAACTGGAGTGGACTTTGCTGGTCCGTTTCTTACGGTACAGGGCCGAGGAAAAAGCCGTCATAAGAGGTATTTGTGTCTCTTCACGTGTCTAGCTACTCGAGCTGTACACCTAGAGATTGCTTACGGACTAGACACAAATTCATTCTTAAATGCTCTTTTCCGTATGGCACATAGACGAGGATGGCCCAAGGAGATGGTATCTGACAACGGCACAAATTTCGTTGGAGCCGTAAAAGAGCTTAAACAGTTGGTGAAATCTTTAGATTCAGACACCATGAAATCAAAGTTGTCAAACAGAGGCATAGTTTGGAGGTTTAATCCGCCAAATGCTCCTCACTTTGGAGGAATTTTTGAATCCATGATCAAGTCAGCTAAGCGTGCGATTTATGTGATACTTGGGTCAAGTGATGTCACTGATGAAGAACTGATGACAGCCTTTACGGGTGTTGAAGCTCTGTTAAATTCTAGACCACTCACATATCAGAGTGCACACGTTCAAGATGATGTTCCTCTTACTCCAAACCATTTTCTTCATGGACAACTAGGGGGAGACTTTGCTCCAGAAATAGACTCCAAAATGCCAAATGCTCCTCACTTTGGAGGAATTTTTGAATCCATGATCAAGTCAGCTAAGCGTGCGATTTATGTGATACTTGGGTCAAGTGATGTCACTGATGAAGAACTGATGACAGCCTTTACGGGTGTTGAAGCTCTGTTAAATTCTAGACCACTCACATATCAGAGTGCACACGTTCAAGATGATGTTCCTCTTACTCCAAACCATTTTCTTCATGGACAACTAGGGGGAGACTTTGCTCCAGAAATAGACTCCACTTCTTATGCCCCTCAAAAGCGTTGGCGACGGATACAGGAACTCATCAGGCATGTATGGAGGAGATGGATGAGAGAGTGGCTTCCAACTTTGAATGTCAGAAAAAAGTGGGTCACACCCTCAAGAGATTTCAAAGTTGATGATGTTGTTATTCTCGTGTCACAAGATAACCCACGAGGAACTTGGCCTCTGGGAAGGGTAGTAAAAACATACCCAGGAAAGGATGGCCACGTCAGGGTGGTTGAAGTACAAGTTGGACAATCGAGGTTCACTAGGCCAGTGACTAAGGTTTGTCCTCTGGAATATAGCAATTGAACCAGAAAGAACAAGTTACCAGTGTAAATAAAGTAGAATGTTCAAGTTTAGAACAGTGTTTGTTGTAAATAGGTTGAATATTTTAGCATTTATTTCGTTGGTTTGAGATTGCATTGCTGTTGATAGATGATGATAGACAGGAGTCTATCATGGAAGGGGGCATGTTCTGAAGGGTTTGTGATTGTGTTCACGGGCGTTGTGGTTTGATGGCATAAACGCAGCCGTTTCGGAGCATGTCATTGACTTTTTCGTGCTGCACGGGATTTTGTGCACCGTTCATCTGGGCATCTTGAACATGTGGCAGATTTTGAGTGTTGAGCGCTGGAGACAGAATAGACGAGTAGCTCTCCAGTAGTTTGTGACACAAAACAGTAAAATAGAAATAGGAATAAGATTTAGAGAGAGAGATAGATAGATAGATAGAGTAGGATTAACTAAATAGACAGGTTTGCATATTTAGTTTAACTTTCATTGCATATATTTTACATTTCATTACAATACAAGGGAATTTCACTTTTAGTTGATTACAAGGGGATTTCACGTTTAGTTGTTTAAAGGGGAGTTCATGTTTAGTTAGTTAAAAGATTTGGTTTGAAAGGTAAGTCGAAATTTATATTTTAGTTTAATTTCCACTGCGTTACATTAATCATCTGTCAATGGTAGAAATGGTAAAAAACTATTCGGACGGAAAAATAACGAAGCCAATGTACGTCTCTATATTTTGCCTCATAACCCTAATTAGTTTATTGTCATATTTGTATGATTCTGAAAATTAATAAACGAGCACACGATTTGCTTATACTCATAGTAAATTTCTAACATAACAGCAACATTTATACCTTGTATAGTTTGCCAGTGTGGATCCTATTTCACACACTTACGCGATCTAGTGTGTGTTTTCTGTCATACAGATTCTGCTGAATGCTCCAACAAATAAATTAAAACAAAATGCAAATAATGAATGTAAAACATACTAATTTTATAGCAACAATGTCAGGCTACTACCTTGTTCAGGAATGTATCCATCAATATCCACGTAAAAGAAATCGTATTCCATTCATCTGCAGCTGGTAAATAATCCTGCTCTGTGTCGCGTGTCTTACAACTGTCTCATTTGCGAAAAAGTAACACATCGTTTCACATCTTTCGTTGGTGAAAACTAGATAAACCTCTCATTGGTCTCCCAAGATAGCTCACCTGGCAGCTAATTGTATGATGTCCACTATTCTAAGTAATTTAGTTAACCAATATTGAGCAATCAATCAATCAACGCAAGGGTGGTTAATTCTTTGAAGGGAGGATGTTGTTTTTGCACTCACACTTTACGACAGGGTGTGGTCATCTACACACAAACCTTTTGACAAATCCGCTAGAAGATAAAAGTAATTAAACAATCAGTGTGTTATCGGTTAATCCTTTGATCGATGTTTGTTTTTGTAACTCAGCTGATAAACCCTCTTGCATCACTTACATGCACATATTACATAACATACAATACATTTGCCATTACAGACCTTAATTTATAATGTTGAGTATTTACTCCAGACAGGAGAAATGCCAAATGGGAACCTTTGTTGAGTAACCGAAGTGGTGTTGCTACTAATTATACCTGTTATAAATTCATGAATTGACCATCAAGAGAATGATGACAAATAACACGTGTAGGTTTACACCATCAAACGCGAGTTACAGCAAGGAAGATGTAATCTCTGTGTCGCATGCAGCCTGAAAACACTTATGGGCCGAAACTGTTTTGAGGATACCAACGGAATTTCGTTACATAAGGAATACATACAGGCATTTGCTGTGTACTTGGGTAAATAGGTGAAATAAGTTTTTTCATACGTAAGACAATTTTCAGATTTCTCTACCAAAGGCAAAGTCATCGTTTTTTTGTTGTTTACGAATTCAAATAAATCAACTGTGTGTTTTATTATCATAAATAATAAACCACTGTAGCTACTATAGCTACCAAAAGTTACGTATGCTATTTGCTATCACAGTTGAACCAACACTCAAAACTACCTAAATATAACGCTTTGCAGTCTTCCGTACTGAAACAAATGGCTTGCTACATGCCTGTAGACATCATATTTGCATGTAACATGATTAAATGTCGAGGTTAAAAACACAGAAATAGGATCAAATTGGATCAGTAAGTATACCATCCAAGCATCCGAAAAGAACTACACTGCTGGGATATTTGGTTACGATCAGACAAGGAATACCATGGATATTTTAAACAAATGGCTTGTGATGGGCATCCGGCCTCCTGACTGTTTAGGTGAAGAAATTCTGCTAATATGGACAGGAGCCCAGTTCCTTTGTCCGTCACGGTCGAAGGAGTGGGCGCTGACCAATTTGCGGTCTGCTTTCGTAATTAGACCGTTGGCGAGAAGCATTATTCGCTCAGCATCAGTGCCCCTTTAAGGTGTTTGCTTGTTGTATGGGATACCTTGATCCCTTTCCCAAAATGTTAAAAGTGAAGCAGGTCAAACATAAATGCGTAGTAAGTGATTTTTCATACATCAAACGTTAGTATCAGCCGAATCTGAGATATCAGGTCGGCAAAGCCTAATGCTCGAATATATTAATCAGCAACAAAACCATTTCCATAGTCTTGAGAAATCTCAGCTGATGTAGGTTGTACGTTTACTAAATGAAACTGTGATCAAATCATGACACAAACAACCAGATATAACCTTCAAATACAATACCAATACCTGAGCCCAAATACCCCAGATTCTTGATCATCCTGAGGAGGAGCTTATTGTGCTGTGTAGAACATGCTCGTCTGCTGTGAGACTTTCGCTTCCTGTTGCACGGGCGGGCAGATCGCGGGACATAGAAAGTATACCCTCTTGTCTAACGATGTTCGCACTTGAAGCAAACAAGAAATGGTTTGTCGCTGTTGATGTCTTTGATAGACGCATCATAGTTGTTTGGGGACCACAAGTTACAGAGTTTGGGCAACTGTTTCAGACTAGTAACTTTTGTTAATATTTTAAGACCATCTTTGGTCGATGTGAAGATGAATAGAAAGCGCACTTCTGCATAATATCTTGTCCCCTGAGGTGCAATGTGTCGGGATATATACAGCAAAGCCTTCATGTTTGTGTCTCAATATATTTCATAGGCCATTAATTCCAATCAATATAATGGTTTCGAAATTAGACCAATATAACCCAAAGGTTTTGCGCGAATTTATTCCAATCGGCATTGGTGTGACGGGTGAAATAGCAGGGGAATTGAAATATGGACATGTTACTGCTCTCCTGACAGCTTGAAAAAAAGTTATGACATGTTTCTTAATACACTAATGACCTTTCTAAATGCCATTGAATATTAAAAAAGAACGATAACGGTAGGGAATTTCTAGGGAATTTATAAGTGATTGGAAATGCTTTTAATGTTATTTTTCAGACGACCTTCATACTGACCTTATCAAGGGTATACCTCCAGTGCTTGCTTATTAAACATCTCGTACTGGAAGTTTGTAAATTAGAATCCAGATTAGATTTATGTAACCGCCGAGACGATTATCAGCGATTGGTCCCTGATGATCTACTAGTCAGATTGTCTGAAGACGACCTGAGCCCAAGAAAGCAAACAGGTTTTGTTGCACTGCGATTAAATTAATAAATAATTATTATGAACACCACCACGATTGATTAAATGTGCGCTGAGTTTTCAGAATGCAACTACAAAAAGCTTTTTTCTCAGATTCCTTGATAATATATACCAAGTATCTTGATAGATTCAGTCTACATTGCTGGAACCCATTAACAATGTGTTCATACATTGATATCGTGATTACAATGGACCGACATTGTGCTAGGGACAACGTGTGAGAATGAAGATACTGGAAGTCGTGTTCATATGCTTTGATTAGCCGTATTCGTTGTATGTTTGACTGATACGTTAGATGTTTGACAGATGCATTGAATGATGCTAAAATCTACTGCTATTGTCTGGGATCAGTGTCTGTAACAAAGATTACACCAACCGGAGTGTTTTTTTCAAACATCCATTTGGAAACATTGGGCTACTTGATTCAGGATTTATGAAACAAGACAAAACCTAGATGTAAAGATATAATGGCAGAATAGAGAAAAGTGCACCTAGTTTCTATTATGCGTGTTCTTTTTCCGTGAAACCCTGTGTCTCCCACTTCCGACTGCTAGAGTCGTGCTGATAATAGCAAAAAATGTTTCCACACATTGTTCTTTAATGAAAACAAAGCAAAAGAACAGCGCTTCCAGCACTGAACCAAAGAAAAATGAAACTTGAGGTATTGCTGCCCGATTGTCTCAAACACGTGAGGGTGATGACGAGAGACTGACAATGTTCAGTCAGTGATGCCTCAGATGATGTCCATCAAGCATCAAAGACATGTACAACATTTCTAGTAGTCTGCATACTTGTCATCTGATGAGTGTGAGATTCTCGCGAGAGTGGCAAGTCTCACGACACAGGTGCGTGTCTGATAAATGCCATGAACTACATTCTGACTGGTAGTTACAACGTCAAAGGCACCATAGAGGTACGTTATGTCTTGTGAAGTCGAATCAAATACTACATATTGTAAAGTTGTTATTTTGTTTAAATTGCCTTTATGTCACGTCTGGTAAATAACAAGGTCTTTGTCACAATAATCTGTAGATGGGTAGCAGACAGTGTACTTCTTGTGTTTATTAAACGAGTTGTGGTTGAAATATTGTATCTGTTAGTATTCGAGACTTAAACTTAAGAAAATAGAACAGACACAATGTTCCTTCTTATTATTTCAGGTACCGTTTCAGTAGCGAATTATTCCGAATTCTCTATAAATAGGAGAAAACAATACCCCGAAACAGGAAACGATTGAAAGCTCTCACACGCATGGGGAAGTGGCTTGACAAAGAGGCTTCTAAAAATAAAACATGACGTCTTTGTGTAATATATGATCATATAAAGTCAATTATGGGTGAGCACATATGTGTGGAATGTCATTCTCCAAACAAATTAAAGAGGTAATTGCAACATCCCTCGTAAAGGGTGTCATAAACACAATGATAAAAACTTCGCGCCACAGAGCGGTGTTTCAGCTAGTTCCTGTATTGTCGTTGAATTTAGCGGTTGTCTCAAGAGTATTTCAATGATATCGTAATTTGTGAGGTTACACTGGAGCACCGCCGTGGGCAATAGTTTGAGAGCAAGTTTAAGAACAAATCATCAGATGCCTGGAATGCCTGGTACAGACCCAAGTATTATTGTTGAGTACACTAGCACTGGACTTCTCACTTTGTACCACGTGAAGAACAGAACCCAGGCCACCTGCGTTACGAGATAATGCTTGAACCTCGAGGCCAACCCACAGTCCATACTCGAGAAAAAAAACAAAAGAAACATAAAGAAGAGGAATAAGACCAATATTTAAAAACGTAAAATGAAATAAAATAACAAGAACATATAGACAGTACCGAGCAATGGTTTGTTAATCACTTTGGCTGATGTCAGAGGTGCGATGACAGAGAAACATAGAATCATTGTCCGTAAAACACGAGTAAGAACGTATCCATTATCTAGGGATCCTGGCACGTATAATTCAGCCTTGGACATTGGGAACAGTGTAAAACCAAAGGAACCACAGTAGGGACCTGCACAGGCGACTGGGGACACCATCCGGAGGCAGATGGACCCTGGGGAATGTAAGGTTTACAATACTAGAACATAGAAGTATTCAGCTGAGACATTGGACTAGATTTCTGTATCCAGCTTTCTGCACTAACGTGTTGGAATCGATAAGGTCCAGTCTGAATCTGCAGCTTGCAAACTCTGCTAAGGACAGTGGTTGAATTACAGTTTTATTTTGGTTGTAAGAAGTTGTTATGTCCTTTCGGGAAAGTGTGGTTGAGGGTGAAATGACTTCCTCAAGCTCATTACTTCATAGTATCGCGTATTCACAATACGACCTGGGTCACCTGTGGAGATTTGCTCGCTATGAAGTTAATGTGTTTTGAACAAACTGCACTTACTTTGATCTGATTTAACCGGATGGGAAGTGTTGTTGATGTGAAGTGTCTTGGGGTGGTGTCGTGAAGGTGTTGCATGGGTGTTTTGTGTCCGAGGTTGTGGGTGTTAAAGGTGTAGTGAGGAGCGTGTCTCTGCGCTCTGGGGTCTGCGATCATATCGTATTTAATATATATCTACATACATGTATAGTATAGGCGCCCGTCGGAGTGACATGCAACATGGACGATCATAAGAGTGGACGCATCAGTGGCTGCAGACAACCTTTTCGCACTGAAGGAAAAAACAGGACTTTCTAAATATGCTAACATTTCTGAGTACTACAAATGGTGACAACCAACGCTTTGTCAAGGTCAGTTCAGTCACTGTAATCGACACGATGTATATTTCAGGTTCATTGTGACGGGCGCATATTTCAGCTGACGAGTGGCCGGGAAACACACAGTCAGAGATCTAGACTTAAATCTGAATGCAAACAGTTCAGATCATTCCCGGATAGACTGCATGTAGCTTAGCGAAATGACAGATGATTCTACATGTGGTCCTGTGAGTAACTTGCACGGTACGAATCATGGAAGACAGGAAGCCGACTGAAAGTCGAGCATGCATGATCGGACTGTGCAAAGATGACTCTTAAGAGTTCTTTGGGATTTGATAGGGGCTCAGGGAGGCATCTGAATATTGTGGAGCCTGATAGACAACCAAGAGTGTATATTCCCCAGGGAGATGAGAATACAATAACCTTGTCACGAGCCGCTCTGCAGTGATTACTCAACGCAGACGAATGCAGGTTTTATATCAAGCAGCACGTGTACCTGGAGCTAATCTGATAACGAGTCACCCTCACCACGCTTCTGTTGCCAGATGGAAAATGCACGTGCAACGCGAGACAATTGTCTTGATATATACCTAGTTGGTTGAAATACGCACTTGAAAGGTGCAGGTGTTCTTCTGACTGGTGGGAATACGCACGTGCAGCACGGGCAATATACGTACTACTGCGTGTGGCCGGTTGGAGTATACACCTGCAGTGCACAAGATTCTCATCGTGTACTTGAAAATCAAAATCAAATGATTAAAGTCATAATATACCTAACTGAATTACACCGTTACTGAGTATTATCAGGTATCACGTTCGACTGACACTGAACATTCTGTCTCTGACTGGTTTCTTGAAACATGAGCAAAGTCCCATGCCAATGTCCCAAAAAGGTGCGGTTAGATTGTTGAAACATCAGAACGCCCTAAGCCCAACGATCTGAAAATCGTACTCAAGTATCTGCAGTCGAGCTGTAAGACAAAGATCTTGTCCTAACAGAGGTCACTAACTCATACTGCTAATAGTTGATCAGCATAATTCCTTCTCTTGAACTAGAATTGAAATGAGAGTTCCGTAAAGCTCGTTGTTGGGTAAACACCAGGAGACGTTCAGTGACGAAGACGTGTCTATTTCAGGCTTGTTAGAACAGAAAGAATTAAAGAACTCTAATTGATTATTCGGTTGAAACTGCAGGAATGAAGAATACCAACAAGGGAATACTTGAAACAAGTACTTGAACTCGCTGATCAATGGAAGACAGCTCTTTCTCTTTTGAGTTTTGGAAGAGTATATAGGGTGTATCGATATCGATGAAGGTTATCCTAAATACTTGGAACGTTTGCAATGGGAGGATTGAATTTTTGGCAAAAAGAAGAACTGAAAAGAAACCACTACTGACACAAATAGAAATTTCTAACTGATGTATTTTAAAACAGCAAATATAAAGAGTGAACGGTTCACATGGAAGATTTAAAGCCAGTTTTATATTCAAGGACATGAGGTGTTTACAAAACAACAGCATTTATGTGATGTCAGTTCAGTGAAAAAGTAACATTTTGAAGTTTTGAATTCTGTGTGTTACTTTGCAAGTACGTCTTTTTTGCCATCTTATATCCGTATGTCTTCGTTTCTTTAGATCGATATAATTTCTACAAAATCTCTCATTTCTGCAAATGTGTGTTTTCTTAACTTGTCAACGTTACACATAACCTTTGCATACGTACTAACAGTTCCACTCACAACAGAACATGATACGTAAAACTGAGCTACAAAAGTATAGGAGGAGGTTAGGGGTAGAGGTCAGGGGTGTATGAGGTCTGGCGTACAGGGTAGGCGGGGATTAAGAAATGAAAAATCCTACAAATAACTTATCGGTATTGAACGTGTTTGTGATCCAGTGGAATTTCTGTCATACATAGTAAGTATATAACTAACTAGCCCTTCTAGTATACTTGTTAAACGACGTTGCTAATTGAAATCATGAGTATTGATCAACGCTATTAGGATGCAATGACATGCAGCCATCAAGGCGTGATCACTAGACCCGACAATCGCCTAATACGTAGGCATGGGTTGCTGAAAATCAATTGTAACCCGAATGTTCACGATGTCCTTGTCACAAATAGTAGCGGCTGGATTTCCCAGAAAGAACTACAAAGGACCGTTCAAGGTGACTCTTGTCCGACAGATACACCAGACAGTCCAAATAATACACTATGAATACGCCCATACACGGTTTCTTCAATCAGAGAAGACCAACCTTCCTCCAAGGGTTAATTGAATAGTCATTCTGATCGAGGTATTTCAGCAGCGCAAAAAATCCGAGTTGAATAATGTGGTTTGTACTTTACAAATCGACTTAAACGACACATTAGCTTTGTAAATAGAAAGGACTAATATTTGACATTAAATTCCCCCATGTATAAAGATCGCTCGTCAAAAGCGTTGGCTGATTACAAGTATTGATTTTCATTCTATGTCGGGTTATCTGTTGAACTAGACCAGGCAATCAAATAAAATGGTCATTTTCATACAAACAGAAAACGAAAGTGGCAGAAAATTATTAATTGCCTGAATATTCTGTTTTGTATATTTCATCAGCTCATAGAAGCTGATACGGATTTTACTCTAAGAATGAATGTGATTGGATCTGACTGAAGAACTCGTCACTTTATTCCAAAAGACACAACCTGTATAGAAATAATATTTGCGCTCGGCAACATTCCAGTGATATCGGGGCCTCGGGTTTGTTTGAAAAGACGAAATGTTCCCAAAGCTACAAAAATAAAAAAGTAACACGTTTCGCAAAAAAGCCCCCCAAAAATTGAGGAACTGGATACTCTAAATCGGCGGAACTTTCTTTCAGAGATAACAGGCTTGTTTTGAAGCAGTGATCTGGAACTAAGTCCCCTTCCTGCCCTTGGTAAAGGCGTCGAACAATATTTCACTTATATGTTTTATCAGTTTAATGATCGAAATGACACATAGAAGCCGTTCATATAAGGAATAACAAGGTACGTTGTTAGGGCACGATGATACTGAAAAACTGGCTGACAATTTGGGATCACAAAGTCGCTTTCAAAATATACGCTTAAACCAGAGGTATTGAATGAGTGAGTGAGTGAACACGGTTTTACGACACGTTTTACGGCGGGTTTTTTTGTTGTTGTTGTTTTTTTGCTGTTTCTTACATTTTCCATTTTAGCCATTGTGAATGTATTGAAATGTATTTGCGTAAAGGCATATTTCACGAGAAATCATTAATGTGAAAACGCGACTCATGTTCTGTGAGAGCCCACAGTACATATATGTGATATGCATGTCAGCGCTGTTAACCCAGCAGTATTGAGTTTCTTCATTACAATTCGTCTTGTGAATAAACTGTAATTGTGAACGCAGACAGAAGTATTTTACAATTGTAATACCGCTCAGCACCACGTGTATTTACAAGAAATGCGAGATAATCAAAAGCATAAAACTGTATGTGTGTTTTTGCAAGATCCTGACTTTTGTTGCCAAACTTTATCACACGGTGTGGTATATTGAACTAATTTCTAAGGCTGACTGATTTCATTCATATTGTTTGATCTTGTGGCCTTTAATCTGTATTTTAAAGTGTATCATTGCAGTTTGGTATCCGTATGGTTTAAGCGTTTGCTGCAGCTTGTTGCACCAACTACTAGTACCTTGGTTCTTTCTAAAACAAAGGAATCGAAGCAGGTCAAACAAACGCGTAGTTTATGATAATTGATAGACCAAGTATTATTATAGGACGAATCTTGTAGGATAACTCTGCTAAAGAAGAAGAAATGCACGTCTGATGTAGGTCTAAACGACCTAAATGACACTGTGGTCTAATTATGACATATTCAATCAGATATAACAGTTAAATACAACACATTAGCCCAAATACCCTAGAATCCCATGACCTAGACTTGATATCCGATGAAATAACGGTATTTGTGTATGATACATGGACATCACTCTTTTTGATGGTTGCAGGGTTGCAGGACAGCTTCCCTAACGGCGCTGGACCCATCACTACTGGTTAGTTGATCATTTACATGTGGCCAAAAAGGCTGAACGTCATGCATGTTGAAAGAACAAACAATATCAACACAAAGAAACCTCAGCATCTTGAATCCTGCCAGGGCGCCACACGTCACCCTTGACCTTCAATCCTGAACGTCAGTTTCAGAACGGATTAGTTATCTGTCAGTGGCGTCGTGGAATCGCTTTTGGGCCTTGCCTCGTTTTAGCTTTGGGTTATTTTCGATACGTCCTTTTGCCCATGGGTGCACCAATTCCTTATTATCAGCACAGTATCAGCTGGTATCTGACGTTCACCGGATGCCGGTCAAACCCTTGCCTTGTAAACAAGGTCTGTTCTTGAAGACAAATCGAACGTCATTCGGGCTTGGTCATCTATAAATACCTGTTCCTGGGGAGTGTTGTTTCAGTCACGTTCACTTGATGGCTTGGCTGATGGACTGGCAACATCTGAAACGTGAACGCCCTTGTATCGCACACGTTCATTGTAGCCTCAATATCAATAGCCTCCTTAATACAGATAAAACAATGCTGATTGTGGCATTAAAAATAAACAATACATTTAAAGTACGAACGTTTATATGTAACCGTTTTAGTCGTCGCACACTTTGTGTTCAGAAAAGATGCTTGACTCAATAATAATAATTTGTTCTCAGCGAAGGATGTATAATTCAGTAAAAGTAATTTCATCAAACTAAAGTAAGAAATCGTATACGACATGCTATGCATAAAACACAAAACGCATTATCGTCTTGGCGATTTGGTTTCAACACAATGTCCATGATTTATAAACAGACAATAATGATTTAGTCTGTGCCTTAAAATGGACTCCTTCCATAAGAAATTCCTCATGATTATACACGTGGTTTGGTGTTTTGAGTATATTCGATTAAATATTTACACGGATATGGATGTCTATCTTGAGCTGTCGGTGCCGAAAATAGTCTAGTGCGATTCCTCTGCATACACTTAGGACATTATCTTCACTTGAGGTCTCAGTTATTATAAAACACAGTTTGCTTTGGGACATTGCGTAATATTATCAGTGCAATGTAAACCCTGTAAAATAATCCAAAACCGCATTTACAGAAATGTGTTCAATTAGGAGTTTGAATGTTTTGTAATCCCACGCTAGACTGTACATAGACAAGTCAATACGATCGATACTCTTCAACATTTATAGAACTATTGTTACGTGTAAGTTTGTCTGCTGTGACTCTGAGATTCCTAATCCCTTCCTACGACAGGGCGGCCGTTGTCATTTACTAAATACAGAATGAAAGTAATACTCCCATTAAAAGATGAGTATTCTCTTAGAGCATCATTTCAGCGGTGATCAATATGGTGTCAAAATTAACGGTGAAGAAAAAACGCTGACAATAAAACGGTTATAATCAACTCTCAAGGTGACTTTGTTGGTGTCCAATGACTTCACGAATTATCTGATGTAAGTGGTGCAATAAAAGAGTCTATAAATCCTTTCATTGTGTGATCATTCTTCAGATGAGTGATGTCCATTTCTGGTGTCCCCCAACTGCGATACTGCTGGAATATTTTTAAAGCAGATTCAATAAAACCATACTACCTCATTTCACACTACAGGAAACCACATAAAGTGTAATCGCGTGTTACGTAATCAAGTCTTCCAGTCTGTGGATATCTATCGATGGCTTCCTTGAATCCAGCTTACTACTCTGCATATAAAATGCATGCATTGCCCACTGGCACAGATAATAAACAGACCACGACTTTTGATTACTTATATAACTGGAAGATCGATACAATTGTAAAATGGATCGGAATGCGGATGTTGTACCGATTCTTGGTCAACATGACCCGGAGTTTAGGTTACAACGGTCGCCTGTTATCATACTTCTGCTTCGTGTTGCACGTGGAGACATAATAGTAGGACAATGTGAGTACACATCCTTGTTTAAAGATGTTTGAACATGAAGAACATAAAGCAGTCATTTGACGGTGATGCATATGATATCTCAAGTTACAGTGTTGGGGTGACTGTTTCAGACTAGAAACTGATCTTTATATCTGTAATTGTTCATAATTATTCCAGTTCGACGCACAGTTTTTGTTTTCCGGCAGTTGTTACACACATGTCAAATCATGTGCATCAAAAAGTATCGAACACAATAGTTGTTCAGTCACCAACACAACGGGATTCACGTTCATGGAATGAATTTTGCTTTTCTCCATATTTAACAGTATTCCAGATTTATCATATGATCGTGGAAAACTTTGAGTAGTCGAGTCTGGACCAGGAATATCAACGTTGATAACATGAGCGGAGATCAAATCAGAAAAGTGTCAGTTCAGTCAAACATCGCTTGGGCAATTTCTATTTGACGATCATGGCGGTGACGTGCAGCTAGGTCTGTGTGAGCAAGGTTTAGATGCCACGCAATTGTTCGAAGCATCAATGTTTGATAATGGCAGAGGATGTGTGTTAGAACGTACAAAACCAATTATTGGTAAAAAGTTTACTATGGGAAAAAGAACAGATGAATCACTTGATATAATGGCGAGAAAAGCAAACAAACAAAAACAGCCAACGTTTCCTCATTCACGTATCTATCAGACTCAATATAAGTCATAGTTTATAATTCACTATCGAAATGAGTTCGCAAAATCTGATACTGGCCAGTTTACTGTCACACCACACGCAGGGGAAAGTAAATTGCTCGCTCTGGACCTATTTTCACGCATAAAGTAAACGTTAAACGTTGATTCCCTCTCCAAAAAGCATCTGAGTGTGTGAGACAAAAAAGATCTACTTTTGGTTTTAAAGAATCGAGACGATAAATATTAAAGACATGTCTTGCATATCTCTGACATAAGATCGATAAGAAGTCCAAATTCCAGTCTGATTGCTTGTCCCCTGAGGTGCAATCCGTTAATGATTTATAGTGTAAAGCATTCATTTATGTGTCTTAATATAATTCATAGGACATTTTCTCAATCAATAAAGATGATTTCAGAATTAGATCAGTAAAACCGAACGTTTTTGCCTGAATTTATTTGATTTAAAATTCTGCATTAGTCTTTCATGTGTTAACAGCAGGGGAATTGAAAGAAGGATAGCTGAGTACTCGTCATGTTATGTTCTTAGTACAGTACTGACTGTACTAAATGTCTTGGTTAAGGAGTAGAATAAAAGTGAAGAGTTTCTAAGTAATTGATAAATGGGAATGTTTTCAAAGTGTATCCGTTAAAACGACATTAGTCTTGACCTTACCCTTAGACGTGAAAGGATATATTCAAATGTGCACGTTTTAGAAAACAGACAGTATCTCTGGGACTACGGTTTGGTGCGGGCGTTAGCTCGTGACGATAGGTTCGACCCCTTATGTGGCTTTCACAACTGACGCTATAGTGACATGAGATTGGCTCTCTCAAGACCGACGTCCAATCATACTCAGTAACACCTGTTTTCCTTTACGTATTGGAACATGAACCCTATTTCTCCACATGTTAACCACGACCCTTCTCAAAGAGTCTTCGTTAAACTATAGCTTGGTCTCCTTTTCACTTCATACGTTGAGTGTTGATGACGAC
The DNA here is from genome assembly GCF_037392515.1 of Haliotis asinina. Classification (NCBI taxonomy): domain Eukaryota; kingdom Metazoa; phylum Mollusca; class Gastropoda; order Lepetellida; family Haliotidae; genus Haliotis; species Haliotis asinina. Next base: position 75,712,509 of record NC_090280.1, read on the forward strand.
ACGCTTTGCCCTTTAACGCAACACACACAAAGCGAATATAACCATAGTTAATAGCCTTTCAGTCGCATTCCAGGAGTTCGATGGGTCAAATCTCCCAACAGATCTACCAATAGTGTTTCAGTAGAATTCCGAGAAAAATGAGTTTGGGACACTAAAAAGTAAATTATGAAATAAAACGAAACTGAGATATTAAAAAAATGAACAAAGTAAATTACGAAAATAATGGAAAAAATATTTTCTCTCGTGCTCCCTATTTCTTTAATAGAACTTGACTCCTGTTCTGGAATCCTCCCTAACTGTCCTCACCTGTGTTTACTGACATATAATCCTATTAGCGGCACAGTCTCCTTCGTCAGAACCTATACGGGCAATTCCATAAACTGCAGGAATTACAGTGCTGGTATGGTAAGCAAATCGCATTGAAGTTTGTAAGTTAGATTTATTGAGCCAGACTTCTGTCATCCGGGAGAAGATTAGCAGCACGTGGGTGCGTAAACCCTGGTCATCTTGTAGTCGCCATTGCTGCACTGTCATGCACTAGGATTGTATGAAGATGGTCGGTGTCGATTTTGTAGAACTGCGATTAAACAAAAGGTTATCACCATTGCAATTAGGAATTTTTATAACTATGTTCGGTCGGAAACATGGCTTCACATGGCAGATATTAAATTCATATTCCTTGATAATCCATACTTGGTTTCGTGGGAGTTCGATTGAGACGATTGAAACAGTCAATACTAGTCTTGTGTCCATACATTGATACTATGATGTAGCGTAGAGCTGCATGCCTCACACTAATGACACTGAGTTTGAACGAATTACATAACGCAACACGTTACAATACACATTGGAATTCCAGGAATCTGAAATTTTAGAATTTATGAAAAATAAATTTGTTCCAGACTTGAAGATGCATAAAGCATAATTGATTTTGTTCTCAAATCTTGCGATTAAATCAATATAACACATGTAAAATATCTATGCAGTGTGAGAGTGCAAGGAAGAAAAGCCATACTTGCAATGAACCTAAGCAAATCTGAATTTAACAGCATTGTTGTACAATTGTCTTTACCAGAGAGACAGACGTTGACATGAGACTGATAATGACCACTCATTGATGCCTGGACACGATGTCCTTCAAACATCCCAATGAAGGCGACAGGAAGCAAACATACATCATTGTTAATGATCTGCAGAAGAATCTCGCGAGAGTGACAAGAGCCTCACGAGAACGGTGCTTCTCTGGTAAAACGTATTAAGTGGTATTTACGATGTTAGAGGCACAGGAGGGGTCTGTTGTTTCTTGTGAGGTCGATTATTATTTTGTCTGAATGGACTCATGCTTGGCGAATAATAGGATGTGTATCATGGACAATCTATGGACAAGTAGAAGACATTGTGATTCTTGTAAAAAGTCACTGATGCACGTGAGAAATTGTCTTACATTTCTGGACAAATGGATTTCGAAAATTATAACAGGGTGTATATTTGAAATATATAATCATATAATATGATTATTACTGATCAGTGGACACTAAGTTTATAGTGATAATAAAGTTTGCATTGTCCCTAAATCCAAAATTTGCCCCAATCGCTTATCATACGCCCGTTTAAACAAGAAATATCTCATCTCACAATCATTGATTTGCTGGATTTTGGTGGTATCTGCTTTGGCAAAACTAATGTCACCGAAGAGTGTTGTTCTTGTTTTGGAAACATTTAGTTGTAGAAGAGAAGCTGACCGCAGCGTTATCTGAGGTTGGTTTCTGCTTAGCAGCTCTTCCAGATACAGACAGGGCTGACTGTGAACAGCATTGAAAACGAACATTAGTAATTTGTAAATAGTCCGATAGCGAATTGGAAGCCAGTGTAGGTCGTATAAGATCGGCGTTATATGCTCGTACAGTTGATACATGGCCAATACGTTTGAGAATAAGTTCTTAGCTTGTCGTAGAAGGCGGTCGGTTTCAATTACTTGGTGTGTCTGTATGATATTGGTAAAGCGTTATACAACGCACAGACAGTCATTTGGACTAAACCCAAACAACACAACTTTCGGAGATGTTGTCACTTGGAAATACCCATCTAGATCTGGGATAGAACAGGTCTTCAGGGTCGAGTGGTCAGACTCGCCGACTTGGTTCACACATGTCATAGGTTCCTATGCAGATCGATGTTCATGCTCTTGATCAATGGATCGTCTCGTCCAGAATCGATTATTTACAGATCGCTGCCATATAGCTGGAATATTGCGTGGAGTGTGACGTAAATCTCTCTTGCTAACCCTGGAGATGTAAGAGGTGTGATAATACACAAACCTGGAATCATAACCTAAGTGAAACTGGAGTTGCAATCCACCCATTACCATCGGATCCTGACACAACTGACTGAGTCCCGGACATACAAACAATTGTAAAACCAAAGAAAACGGAGCACAGAAAAGGTCTGCACAGGCGACTGAGTTCGCCAGCCGGTGAAAACACCCAGGCGATGCCAGGTTCACAATACCAATGCATCAATGCTGAGACACTGAAATAGGTTTCCGGAACAGGCTTTCTGCACTTACATGTTGGAATCGATAAGGTAGTGCATCCAGTATGAGCCCATTGCATAGGGAATTGAATTACCCATTTTCCATGGATACAGGAAATGGTGATGCCCTGTGGGAAATTGTAGCAGATAGGGTGAAATAACCTCCTAAAACTGATTACTCTGTTCACAGTTTGACCTGGGTCACCTGTAGAGATTTGTTCACCCTGTAGATGAAGTGTTGTGGGGAACCAAGTGCAGTTTGATCTGACTTCCATGACACGAAAGTGTTGTTCGTGAAGTGGGGCACATACCAAAATAATGGAAGCAACGCTTGTGCTGGAACATGTCAATTCATTCCCCGTAATCATACATTCCTGGTTTATTGTGATGAGAGCTGGATGCTCTTGATAAACTCGATGGACAACGGAACAGCCTCTCGAATTACGTGACAGTTAATCAACACGTGGTGCCCCCTGGTGATTGAAGTTAACGTCATATTCACTCTCTGACCTCAACTCGACTGACACACAATGGTCGTATGTGCGGCCCTCGTATGTAAGGTACATTTCACGGTCTCTGTTTTCTAATCCTTCTGAAGTGCAACAGGTTTAATGTTTGTGCTTTTCGAAGATCTCAGTATTCTAACATTAGGCGGGACTGTATAAAACAAGAAAACATTTTTTTTTATTTCCTTAAAGCTTCTTAATGGTGAATGAAGACACCATTGTAACGTTGTTTTGTCCTGGGACGCGATTCTCAATTCTGAGATTTTTCCAAATCACCATCTGTTTTCTTTCTATTTTCTCTCTCATTGAATGTGCGTTCCAACGCCACTATCACGAACATTTCAGATTTACATTAACCTTTTTATTGTTAGCATTTCGGGCCTAAAAGCCTACAGTACATGTACAAATATCACAATAAAAAGCATGTGGCTATGGTGACATTTCTTGCATTGAAAACATACACAAATTGCAACTGTTTTGATAACATCAATATTCTTGAATCTAAAGAACTGAGCAAAAGTAGTTTCGTGCAGGTACTGATATAAATGATAAATACTTACTTCCTAAATCTGACTACTTGGTGCACAAAACTATTGCATGAAATTCACTTACAATCTTTACAAATGGATTCGTTATCATCAATCAAATCTTTTTATTTGCATGAATGAATGAATAAATGAATTCTAAAATCATTAAAACCAGTTCTAAATTTACACAATTCCCATATTATCGATTTATCTTGTAGATTCCTAATGTAAAACTCGAGCTCTAACTTAGATTCATGGGAAGACTTGGTTTCTTATTTCAAGCATACTTTCCCAAATTTAGAAAACATTCAAAGTGTGAAACATGTACCGTTTCTCTACAGTGAAAAATATTTAGTTTCCAAAATGACCCATACATGAAAATTGACTACAATCAAAGATGATGCATGCAAGTTTGAAAGAAGTATAAGAATTCTTCCTAAAAGAAACTAGTACACAGATCGCATAACCTTTGATGCTTATTGTTCTCTTATGGTAAAGTTTTACAAAACATTTTTACAAAGCATTTTAACCTTCTATGTTGGTTTGGTAACCTGTCTGTTCAAAATAAAGCTAAACTCAACATAATTGTAAACAACTCTGCGCAAATTACCGGAGGTGCTTCACTCCTTCCACCCACGTATAATCCTGGTACCAAATACAATAAATAATCAGGATTTGGACCTGACAACCACACGGAGTTGTCATATAACATATTTCCCCTCAAGCTGCGGGATAGCTTCAGTCACGTGATGAGTTCATCTGATTTGTCAGCTCTGACTTGTTACTTGGAAGAAATTAGACAAATAGCAAACCTGACCAATATTAGACGAATGTTTTGTCTCTGATATATATAGTTTTGATAGTAACAAAAAAAAACCCATTTTAATTGAAAAGGAGCCCCAATGAGGCCAGAGATTCAGAACCTGAGGAAATCTAGACTTCCTTCATCCATGCCCTTAGCACTGCAGACAGAGCTTGGCCCATACTGAAATATGAGTCTCATTAACCGATTTGGACAATGACCTACTTTTCAGTCGATCCGAATTTTCTCGTGTGAAAGTGAGAATAGTCACTGCAAACAACTCTGGTTACACTGAATTCCAGTTTCTTGTTTCGTATGAAAATGATATTTACAAATACATTATGATTTTGAACTTTAATAACACCGTATTTCTATGTGTTATGTTGGGGTTTAGGGATTATACCTTAATTAAGAAAATCACAGACTGCCCCTACTTGATGAGGTCGTAAAATGATTCACAATGCATCTAGCTCGGTCACTGGTTACACCTGTTTAGTGTTTTTATGCTCTTGTTCACTGTAACTATGTAACGCACATAAGTAACATAATATCAAACTCGTTTTGATTTCCACGATTTCCAGACGTCCGTTTGCGCTGTGAGACAGAGCACGGTGCACGTGTACAACGTGTTTGCAAGGATTAGAAGGAGCGTAGTGTTGCAATATACAAGTGCTTAGATGTGCCAAACCATACAGATTAATATGTATGTATCCAGTTAAATGAATTAGTGTAAACATTCTGGACTGGTTATCGCACTAAGCTGCGCAATAGGACGGAACCCAGTAAACAGGAAACGAGACTGTGCTATAATCAGTGTTTTGACTTGTAGGCATAACAATATGGTTCAGAGATTGTGAGATAGACTAGACGAATATATATGGTCACGTCCATTTCTGTACCAGACATCACTGGAATCGAAAACAGAACCAAAACGTATTCCAAAGAGATCTGGATATCGTACCTAGTGACATTAGCAAGATATCTTTTCGGACAGACTGCTTCAACCTGATATTTGATCAAACGAGCCAGTGCTTCAAATGTTTGATTTTTCCGAGTTTCGACAGTCTGGTTAAAGGCCAAGAGTGACAGGTCTTTTCCACTGATAGAAAAAAATCTACCATTCGTAAATGATTGAGAACAAAATACACGCTGCAGATCAAACAGACTCAAGCTGTGAATAAATAACTCGTAATACCCTATGTATTGATTAGTGTCATATGAAACTGGAACTTTTATACAGGAATGGCTTCAGATGGTGTCTGAAATGCTATCAATCATTTTGACCGATTTACTTAGCGTTGTGGTTCCTGGAGATGAAAGGAATATATTACAAACCGTCGTCTCACAAATTTGTCAGTTGATCAAGGTCCGAGTGAGTGAGTGAGTGAGTGAGTGAGTGAGTGAGCAAGCGTGATAGCAGATTGAAGTGATTTTCGATGGACCTATATATTATTGATGAAAGTAGCATGAAGAGCATATGAACGGTGTTGTTCAAGTTTAAAGGAGGACAGTTCACTACATGTCTGTAGAAACCGCCATGGGTTTGTAGACATGCATTTGGTTGGTTGTTTGGCTGCTGTTCAACGCCGCACTCAGCAGTAGTCCATGTATTTGGAAGCGGTATGCAAATACTCGACCGTGGAACAAACAATCCAGTGATCAACAGCATGAGCATCGAGATGTATCTGGGCAATTAGGATAAGACGGCTTCCACAGATATAGTCAGCGACCCTTACCACCCGATCCCGTTGGTTGCCTTTTATGAAAAAATGGGTTACTGAGGATCAATTCTAACCATGGGCACCATGCTTTTGGGGATGTGTGTGCGTGTTGGTGGTAGTGTGTATTAGCGGGAACGAGAAGAAAGCTAAGAAGAGACAATATAATTTCACATGCACGAAGAACGGAAGGAGTTGTTTGCGGATTATTTCTCTCTTCAGAAATCAAGTCAGATTTGATGTGTTTTTAAGGCAGCTCTTCTTGAAAACTTGACCTTTTCCCTCTAAACTGATTATGTTACTTGTTGTTCTAACTTTTACATGAAGAGACGAAAATTACTTTGAAATTATATCAACATCTTCACCACAAGTTTTAAACGTTTAGTAAGGTTCTTCATCTTGGCCATTCCAGTTGGCTCTTGCAACACTTGCCTTCATGTAATTTCGCATTAAGCAACGGAAAACATCCCAGTATTAGATTTGAAATCTTTCAACGAATGATTAAGGAAGTAAAGAGGGTTTGACAGACTAATGTACGGGGACGGCATTCTGTTCACATCCACGATAGGGTTGATGGGGAGACCTCACGTCCGCTTCAGGGTCTTCACCAAGTGAATTAGTTTGACGACTGATGTCTAATATCACTGGAAAAGGTTCCAGGTTCTTCACGATAAATGATGAATCAGGAGTAGACTGAAGTGTGGAGACTGTTTTAAAAGCCTGCTTTGAAGGTCATATGCCGTGACTCCTTGGACTGAGGTCGGAGATGGTTCAGTTGTCACCGCTATATTCAGAGATCATGCATCAGAGATGGCTATTGTGGGTTTGAATCGTATCAAAAGACGCTAAATGATGTTATGTTTATATATCTGGCGGGAGCGGTGGGGTCGTTAAAGGGTTTGTTCCTGAAGCAGAAGACCATTGCCCAGATTTTCGAAGCTCTCTTAGCGCTAAGATAGTCGTAAGTGCCATACATTAACATTAACTTACGACTATCTTAGCGCTAAGAGCGCTTCGAAAATCTAGGCCCAGTGTTTGATTTTGGGTGCTATGTGAGGAACCCATTTCCGGTGTCCCCAGAATATTGTGTGTATAGTGCTTGTCGACTCACGCTTAGTGTCTGAAAATAAAATTTTGTTTGAAACAAATTACTCACTTTAAATTGAAACGAAGACCCATATATATGGGTGATAGTCGAACCTCTGGAAACCCAGGGCATGTTTTATTTAGGGCTTTCTTAAGACAGTAACCGTTTGGCGGAATTGAAACTAACATGGCGCAGTGACTCGTGGCAGGTAGATTTCATATAACTGATAAACATCTAGACCTTCAACGCTTGGCGACACATGGATCATTCTAATATACGCTGACATGGATGCTTTATAGAGGTACGTTATCGGCCTCTTACTCACTTCAATGAAGGCTTAGATGTTGTGTAAATAATGTCAGTTGAAAATGTCACGTATGACGAGGAACGCCGTAAACCTGTTGAGGTATACATTAAACACAGTTATACACACTTAAAGTGATGTTTGATCAACCTAAGTATGCCACGCATCAACAGTTTGGACTCACTAGTGTAAATGTAGCCAATTACTTCAGACAACTGTTCTAAACAAGATTTTGTAAAATATTCCATTCTGTTTAAACTTGTTTTTACACATGAACTGATGAATTGTAAAACAAAAATTGGTAACGTTGAAACGATTACGGTGATGAGTTCAGTAAATGATGAAATTCCTAACAAAACTTTAGACCAAAATGCAGTTGTTCACATGCAAGATATTTGCTCATTTTTAGCAACTGATGGTAGTATAGAACAAAACTGTGGCCTCGTCTCTTCTAGAATGACAGGTGACATACGGGATGGGGAAGGGGGTTTTGTGCTTCAGTAAGGCTGCTGCTTGAATTGTGTGTGTTTAATTCAAGTCTTTGAATGTCATTTAGAAGTGAAAATACATAAGAATGAAGATTGTTATGGATATCAACTTCTTTATGAGAGAACACAACGTTTCGGAGTTAATGCTTACTCCTTCATCAGGTGATTGAGAAAGGGATACAGAGGTGTATTTTTACCTGTACATATAAATACACCTCTGTATCCCTTTCTCAATCACCTGATGAAGGAGTAAGCATTAACTCCGAAACGTTGTGTTCTCTCATAAAGAAGTTGATATCCATAACAATCTTCATTCTTATGTGTTTAATTCGTTTTGAAACTTTTGCTTGCCAAATGGTGTAAATTGAAGAGTTGTCACTGAATTGTCATTAGATGCGTTCAGTTCAATCATGGCGGGGGAGGGGGCGGGATGATTGTGTTTGCTTGTTGTACAACACTCCACTCAGCAATATGGGACGGACTGTAAATAATCGAGTCTGGACCAGACAATCCAGTGATCAACAGCATGAGCATCCATCTGCGTAATTGGGAACCAATGGCTTGTGCCTAACAAGTCACCGAGTCTGACCACCCGATCCCGCATAGTTGCCTTTTATTGCAAGCATAATCGCCTTTTATGGCCAGCATGGGTTGTTGAAGGTCCTTTCTGCCCCAGACCTTCACGGTTTCGGTTTGAAAGCATTACACTTCGAAATTAACATGACGTCTTAAGTAAGCATACTATCACCTGAATTTTAAACACTACCTCATAAAACTGAAGTGGTTTCTCTCACAAAATGTGTCGGCTGTTTGACTGCTGTCGCCACAAAAAGTAGGTACAGCATAAAAAAAAAATAAAATAAAACAACCCCTGAACTCCGTACTCCCGAATAGGTATGTATATTTGTGTTTTTTCAAAGCTTTTTCTACTTCACTTTTGCAAATCTTCGCTGATCACTACATATACTGATCGTGATGTGAGCTGTTTTACAATACTGGAATGTGTAGCATGAAGAATAATACTGAAGCAATTATTGGCATGATAATGTATGTATTGCTTGATACCTAGCTCCTTGTTTATGGCGTTGGAAAGTATTTTCTTCAATATTGGACAATAGTTATACTTAAAACCTGTCATAATCAAATTGGCAAATGTTATCAGTATAAATCATTGATATTGCACTTACCTGAAGTCAGAAAGACACGTTTCTACACTGTCATCCAGAAAGACACAAGGTATGCATCCACACTTTGGTGACAACGTTTCAACACTCGATACCTATTCCGATTTGGATGGTTTGGCTTCTTATTCTAACTTAAATGCTGCCTAATAGGTATAATGTTCTTTAAAAACTTAATCTGACACCCAAACTACAATTTCAAAATGACAGTATTAACTTTAGTAATCGTCGCCGACATGGCGACAGTATCGTACCTATCCAACTTTGCCAACTTTGACTTTTCCTGCATTGCCAATATAAGGACAGAACACCTGAAACAGTGTTTAATGGGCTGGGTGAATATATGACTTTGTGATTGATGCAAATACTGGGCACAATACTTGTTGGATTCTAAACAAATGACAGACTACACCAACTGCACCTCATTGGTGAGAACGGGCGTGAAGATGAGTTCTAACCGGGATCTTAACAGAAGCAGGAGCATAAAAAAAAGACAAAGGTCGTGTATGGTTTTGAACAGTTTATGTACAAAAGTAATTCCTGAAAGTGGAATTACTTCAAGTGATTGGTAATCACATAAAAAAATAGTCACTTGTACATCTCAGATAGTAGGTTGTGTTGGATTTAAGGTTGTGTCAAAAGCTGATTTGCCAATTCAGAGATCACCCAAACAAAATGATCTAAAACGTTTGTGATAAATTTATTTGTTTGTTGCTTGATACTGCAATTACAGCCAAATGACATGTACACTATGTAACATTTCATTAATAAATATAACTGAAAATAAGTTTTTGTAATGAAATAAAAAATGTTAAATGAACCCCGAAAAGGCATTACAAACCTTTGACACATCCCTTGTGCAAAACAACATGGTCAGACATTAATGTTTGTTGACATCACATATATAAAAATAATAATTTAATATCTATATTGATTTTTTAACGAGAAAAAATTCATATTTAAAAAAACAACAACAGAATACCTTTTCGCAAGAGAAAGCTTGCAAACTTTAAACATGAATACATTACAAGAATGAAATATCTCATCCTTAACAACTCTGTGAAATAGACAGGTTCATTTTTGTGTGCAGCATGGAAGAAAGTGGAATATCATTACTTTGGTAAATAAAGTGCATGGAAGCTGATAGAGAAATGGTATCACAGTCTTTCTGAATAATGGTCATTCAAGCAGCAGCTGATTTCATTTATACCGCTATATATTTTTCCTCCTAGCATCTTTGTGACTTAATACTGAAGTGGAAATGTCAAAAATGTTTTCCGACATATTGTGTTAAAGCTAGGTTATGTCACACTGCAAAGTTTGTGTGTGTGTTCAAACATTTTATTTTGATAGATTCATACCCATTTATCTTACACCAGTATCAGAATGTTGACCTGATTGGTTAAGGTAGGGGGGATTTTCACCTGGTAGGAAAATACGTTTCAGAGAGGGACACTCAATCCCTTTAATAACTACTACAAAAAGAGAGAGTGAATGAGGATGGATTTACGCTGCTTTCAACAATATTCCAGTAAATATCACGCCGGGGCACACAAAAATCCCATAAAAACCTATGCAGCGAAGAAGCTGATCTCTGTATACGAGTCAATGAAAGTCATGTGACAAGAGTCAGTAAAAGTCACTAGAAATGAGTTGATAAAAGTCATGTGACCCAAGTTAATGAAAGTCATGTGTCATGGCCCAATTTCATCTCAGCTCAATCATCAACAACTGTTTGCTGAGTGTTTTTTGTTTATTTGTTTTTACCACGAGTTGGCAAGATAAATATGCTGAACAAATATGTCAAGGGTCATATACCCTCGAGACACTGTGACAACTCTCAGCCTCCAGGGCAACCCAGGCTCAGTGTAATATATGGCACCTAGAACATGTTATTTTAACTTCTGGCTGTGAATTAATATGCATTTATGGCCATGCAGTGGTTATATGAATCAAGATTAAACCATGCATACAAGCAGTGCATAAACGAAGAAATAGTACAAAGTCTTAAGAAAGGTCAATACTGAAATATTACAAAAAAACACACCTGGTCATGTATCATATCCATCCTTGTCATATAACAGATCCACTCATATCATATGGAGCAATGTATAGCCTCATCACATAACATATGCATCATCACATTATGTGCGTTCTTATCACATACCATATGCATCCTTATCACATACCATATGCATCCTTATCACATACCATATGCATCCTTATCACATACCATATGCATCCTTATCACATACCGTATGCATCATTAGAACATACCATTTGCATCCTTGTCACATACCATGCTCATCCTTTTCATATACCACATGCATCCTTATAACATACTGTGTGCATCCTTGTCACATACCATGTGCATCCTTATCACATACCGTATGCATCATTAGAACATACTGTGTACATTCCAATCACATACCATGTGCTTCCTTATCAGATACTGTATGCATCATTATAACATAGAATGTGCATCCTTGTCACATATCATGCTCATCCTTTTCACATACCACATGCATCCTTATAACGTACTGTGTGCATTCAAATCACATACTATCTGCATCCTCATCATATACCATATGCATCATTATAATACAGTTTCCCCAGAAGTTATTGAGAAAGTCTTTGTTCTCTAATACTCATAATAGAATTTTAAGATAGGTTTTACATTATGCAGCAAGGTACTCAATGTGGGAGGCAACCCTTGTAAGACTTAAGAATAAACCTTAGGGCATCAAGAGTTATTGCCCCTGGTGTAGCCGACTTCCTCCGTAAATGATAGTCGGATTTTCCAGCATGACAAAGACCTAAAACACACTGTGGGTTACACAAAACTACAGCTACAGCACAGATCTTAACCTTGGGGACTACAGAAGGACAGAATAAACCAAAACAGACTTAGAAATATTGAGGAAATGAAGAAAGAAGTCAAATATTGGATACGCTGTGTTTGTTTCCGACAAACTTTGATCGGTAGTGTACCTAGGCATATTCAGGGGTATATTGCAGGACAATGAGACCTCACAGAGTGCTGAAAGGACACTTACAAGGTGAAGAACTATATTTCAACACATTCATTTTAGTAAAACTTCCATCGGTTATATACATGTATTATGTGTTTGTCGAAACAAATCTTGAAAAATTGCTGGGAATACTATACAACAGACACACTGTCTTTACATCTTCACATCATCAGATATTCAACTGTTTTTTCAAACACCTTTTTCATCAGATACACTCTTATCATAGTTACATCACACAATCAAATACACCCTTGTCATATTTACATCTTCATGACATTACATATACCACACACAAGTCAATATAAAGCATTATCAAATACACTCTTGTTATATTTACATCTCCATAACATTACATATACCACACACATCAATATACATCCTTATCAAATACACTCTTGTCATATTTACATCTCCATAACATTACATATACCACACACATCAATATATATAATTTTCAAATACACTCTTGTCATATTTACATCTTCAAATTATCACATGTACCACACATGTCAATATACATCCTAATCAATAAATACACCCTTGTCAAATTTACACCTTCATATAATCAGATATTAAACCTTTTTCCACATGCACCCTTCACATCCTAATACTATTACATATACCATACACTTGTAAATATACAAACTTATCAGTTAATACATCCTTGTCATATTTGCATCTTCATGACATCACATATACCACACGTCAGTATACATCCGCACTTCATATTAACATCTTCATAACATCACATATACCACACGTCAGTATACATCCGCACTTTATATTAACCTCTTCATAACATCACATATACCACACGTCAGTATACATCCGCACTTTATATTAACATCTTCATGACATCACATATTCTTCTCTTCTATCAATATCGATATCTTCACAACAACACTTACATGACAGTTGCCACACTAATTATCTACAACTTTGATAGAACATCATATTCCACTAAGAGACACATTAACACATATAGCACCAAACACAGAGTGAGCGAGTCACAGACAGAGTTACATTTGAACAATATTTCAGTTCACCCACTACAAACATTAGGGAAAGCCCACATCGTAGAAACTTTCCACTGTGGAAATACCAACAGATTGATGTATCTCTGCTTTCTTTAATTCCAAATTAGCAAATTCAAATCTTATGCCAAAATTGACAACTTTGGAGAATTATGAAAATAGCGTTTCTTCCTCATTATCAATGATGCACAGATCAGTTTGAAAATGTCACACATTAGTCAGTGAAGTAATACCCATCATCTGATTAATACTCTAACCTTACACTGGAACAGTTTTTGAAAGCAAAGTTTAGAAAATAATGCATAAAATGTTAATGCCAGCGAATTATAGACCCAGTCTTGAATTGGAAGTACTAAGTCAACGACAGATTCCTCTTCCCAAAACACAAACTGGAGTAGTGTAAGTACAAACAGTCACTGATATTCTACAGGTCATTAAGGGATAAACTATTTGACATACTGGGATGGGGGTATGGAGGACAGGGATTATGCATGAAACTAGTTATTGCATTTTCGTTTCAGCTTTTCTGCTATAGTTGCAAAACCAGATAAATCTTTCAATCAAGCTTTGGCCCAAAATATTGCTTCTTTCCCACCTTGCAAAAATGAAACTTTAGACAATTTCAGCATCATATGTTTTCAAATATTTTTTGGGTAGATTTAGTTTTTTTTACTATTAAATCCCAATCACCCCTGGGATTGTCACATTTTTCCCAAAGGATAAAGTCGTATATATTCACTGATCAGAAACTAATCTTCCATAAACCAAACATGCACAAGAGACTCTTTTAAATTCTATCAGTTGTTTCATAATACACTCAACAATGCCATTGATATTTTCCTGAATTTCTGGAGGAAATGATTCCACTAATAGAGTTCCTAAGTGAGCAATTTTCTTCCAAATAATGGCACAAACACTTGAATTGCTAAGAGTCTTGGGATCTGTCAGTATTCGTTGCATTATTTATTCCATGATCAGCAAACCTCCATGACCTCTTTGAAGATTCACAGCCTTCTTGAAGTTTTCTACGAATTTCCGTGCCTTCAAGCAAGTGAAAAACTCAATCTTGTGAATTATTTCTTCTAGTTTTCCCGCTTGACCACATTATGTATTCCCTCAGCACCATTTTCTATGTATCCTAGAGACTTAATGGTTTTAAACTGATCAGGAATTTCCATCAGGGCATGAAGAGCAAAAGATGTTTCTGGGTTTCTTGCTTTGGTAGTAACCCCATGAAAATTCACAAATTGAAAATTATCGAACTTTCGCTGTGGTAGAAAGTTATCAAAGTTTTCCATTATGTCCCAGGGTCCGTCGCCCACGCCGACGACGATGATGCTCAAGGGGTAATTAGATGCCTCAACGATTGCTTCTATTGTGGTATCCTCTTCGTTAACCTGACCATCTGCTATGATAATCAAGATATGATAGCTGCGTAGCTTCTGGATGATCTCTATTGCTTTGTAAATAATCGGAGCGAAGTTTGTGGGGCCACCTAGGGTTATCCTTGTGGCTATATCGCTGTAACGGTCAAGCACCTCTTGAAAACCACAACACGGTTCTGATTTTGGCATAAAGGGGAAAGTGCCTTTGCCCATCGTGGAACTATCGCCAAAACCAAATGCTGGGATCAAATTATCCTCATCAAATGGTTCTAAGGTCTTTCCTATGATGGATATCACTTTCTGATATGGATTATAGATTTTTCCTGAGATCACCCGGTGAAGGTTCTGACCACTAAATGATTTCCTTCCTTGCCACTCATTGCTGGCGCTGAAGTCCACACCGATTATTAGACTACATTTTTCCAAACCGGCTCGCTTGCACCCTTTGCTTACTGCCTCAAAAGAATGAAAATGGTCTTCAAAAGCAAAGAATGTGTGTGAATGGTATGGTTCCAATCCCAGCATTGCAAGTAAAGATGGCTGGTTCTTGAATCGGATTGGCTGGCGAACCCCCATTGTGTCTCCATCTACTTCATCGGAGCTGCCGTCCTGTTGTGCTTTCTTCTCCCGAGCCTGTTGATACAGCCAGTACAGGAACATGGCCGTGATGTTGGCGATGATGTACAGCAGGCAGGACAGGAGCGACATCAGGGACGAAGTTGCCTGCTGCAGCATCACAGATGGGTTTCCAACTCCTTACACTGTTCAACTCTGAAATGAAACACGAGGTATTTTAGGCAAATAAGGATTCATTCTGAAAGTAATGATGTAAATATACTGGTTTCAGATCAATAAGCTAATATGACAGTTGAATAATACATAAAAATTCAAATGAACAAAATATATATTTTCCTGAAATACTCCCTCTTCTGAAGTTAACATACAAAACATTCCCTCCTTGAAACCCCACAGGGTTGGGGAGGTGGGTTAGCCCAGAGGTTAAAGCCTTCTCTTGTGATGCTGAAGATCCAGGTCCAGTTTAAGACCCACATGGGTAGAGTGTGTGAAGCCCATGTCTTGTATTCCCTGCTGTGATGTTGCTGTAATATTGCTGTAAGTGTGCATAACATCTAACACACTGGCCAAACCCCACATCCTGTCCCCAATTCCTGGATCTAATCATCAGTTTCTGCATCAACCAAAAGGTTTCTAGTTTTCAATAAACAGATAAAAACTGCTGCCCACAGCAATATTCCTCATCAGTTAGGAGATTTCAAATTCCTGGACCCTTGAGGCTGCAGTCAGCTTAAACACGGTAAAACTGACAAAAGAAATACAAATAATTGTGAGCGTTCATTTCAAATTCCCATCATTAATCTTGATTAATTTCTTTCTTCCCCTAAGTGACAAGCAAATTCAACAAATTACAAAACCACAACCAATCACAAGTCACGGCGTCATCAAGGAACAATATTTCCCTGAATGGAAGCAGGATATAAGAAATATTAGGGTTTGGAAGTAAATATTTACAAAGCTTGAATAATTCACAACATTGTCATGGTTAATGATCACGTTTTCAATACAAAAACATTTTTTGAAACCTTTTAATCACAATTTTTTTTCATCTTTTTCATATTAAGCATTTACTTAAATGGAGAAATTAATCATCCACTTTTTTTACAAGAAAGTTTTGGACTCAAAACATGTGCATAGTTCTTGATGCATGACACTAGAGCCTTAACTTTCAGGATATGTTTTTCACATCATGTCAGATCCTCTCCGTGTTACCTGGAATTTTATCAAAATTTTTTTTATCAGAAACAGAACACAGGCATGCACGCACACACAACATCCCGAAAATATTCATGACCCTTAACTTTATTTGCTCAGCATAATGATGCATCATGTCTGAGGCATGTAACAGAATTAAATGGTTAAGAATGACTATAAAACATTTAACTGTTCATTTTTTTAGGAGGGGTGGTGGAGTACCCTAGTGGTTAAAGTGTTCGCTTGGCATGTCGAAGACAGTGTTTGATTCCCCATATGGGTACAATGTATAAAACCCATTTCTGACATCCCCCACTGTGATAAATGTGTGTGTATGCATTTGGCACATACCTCAATAAAAATATCTGCATGTTAGTTTATTGTCCTCTACAAAAATAACAAACAGAATCAATTTTATAAGTCACCATACCAGAAGAAGTTAAATAGACATGTGTAAACTGACTCACTTTGGGTCATGCCCACCATCAATCCTAGATGCCATGAATTCACTGAAATACAAATCTTATTTGTTAGCAGTGCTAAACTCAATATGCTCAGTCGACACAGAATCTGGGCACAGACATAATAAAGGATCTGGGACTACGTGAGAGGTTGTGTGTTGATGTTTACATCCTTGAGTATTGCTTGACAACCACCACCTACACAATGACTGAGGATATCTAGACATATCCTCAACACTAGACTATCGCCTAGTCTCTGGATATATATAATTTTGACTGTAACAATCAAACCCATTTAAACTGAAAAGGAGCGACAGTAAGATGGGAGATGAATTTGGGGAAATCTAGACTTGCTTCATATGGGGCATCTTCACTGCAAGGAGGGCAAGACTGTAGGGAAAATAGTATGCTCCAAAGGCTGTGAGACAGACTAGCTTGACACAATAACTATATATATCTAGACGCAGTGGTAACATACTTCCCCTGAGGTGACAGCATCAGAAATGAAAACATGCCTAGTCCAGCAAGACAGACTGTGAGTGGGTCCAACAACCATGACATCTGACCTCGTCTACCTCAACTGAGATGTAGATTCCATTACCGTTTCTAAACACCAACAAAGGCCAACAAACACATCCAGACCTCCTCAATTACTCATAACTACACTTTAATACAATAAACACCTGCACTCTTTCATCTCAAACTATAGTGTTTGCGCTATGTGTTTACAGTGGCCTGTAATCTATACCAGACAATCTAGGCAGTGACAGAGTTAACAATGGTTCATAGTGCACAATGACATGCAATCGTCCATATAGTTGCCTGTAATGACCAGCGTATGTTGGAGGGGTTTGTCATAATGGTTATCCCACTTGGCTGGTTCTCACAACAGCTGAAGTAAGCCCATGGCAGCGACAAGGTCATGTATTGAATGGTGTACACAGTATTACTATAACTGCTGTATTTTGCCTTCGTTTGGTATACTGTAACGCAATCCCAAAATTTAGTATTTATTACTTATCTTTCAAAACCTTCTCTAAAATGTGAAGAAACTGAATCATTTTGTCAAAATTTCTGTATTTCCTTCCTACATGACTGCTATTTTCTTGGAAGGAAGTTCTCATATACTCAACCACAATGGACCAAACCAAAGACGTTGTACTGCAGTAGGAAAGAGGATACTCTCTCTCTCTCTTTCTCTCATGCAAGCACGCACGCATGCACGTGTGTGGGGCACCAGAAATGGGTTTCACATACTGTACCCAGGAGGCCAAGTCTGAATCCAGGTCTTTGGCTTGTACCAGAAGATTACCACACAGCCCTGATTAATGTTCAGGTCTAAAGTGCTTACCACTTCAGTGGAACCTCCAGTCATAAGTTCCATAGGTTCCAAAACAAGACAAAGCCAGAAACAATGGATTTAGACCAAGGATCCTCAGGGATTCTTGTATGTCAAAGGGACACAACTCTGCACCGAAAATTGTTGTATACTAGACAACTAAGCCACCCATGACTGCTGAAAGTTATTCAAGGACGCATGAAAACATCATACTTACCTTCAGATGACACTACCTACAATCATCCTGAGTGGATATTTTTGAAGGACATTTAGAAGTGGAATACACAAAGAAAGAAGATTCATGGATGTCAACTTCTTTATTGTGAACAGTGTGTGCTTGCTTCTTTATCAGGTGATTGCCACGCTTTAAGGTTCAGTGAGTGAGTGAGTGAGTTTAGTTTTACGCAGCTTTTGGGGGGAGAGGGAAGACACCGGAAATGGGCTTCACACATTGTACCCATGTGTGGAATCAAACCTGGGTTTTCTGCAGGTCAAAACCCTCAACTATAAACAAATATCAACATAAACTTGGGGCAGACGATATTCTTTTACCTTCACTCTGCATATGTGTATCTATCTATAGATGAGGCATCTGACGTCTATGCATATGTCAATAAATGGCATTCTCAAATCCTGTAAGTGAACCTTTGCTCAGCTCACACAATGTGATAAAGCTAACCCAGTTTTCTGTATAATTCAAAGCAGTTTTAGATAGCTAGTCATCCAGAATGCAACAGCTCTTAAATCACTACACCCAATATAACTGCATGTATATCTCGGAAAGTGTCCTACTTTGTTGTGTGAGACAGATACTCCAGGTTAGTTACTGAGGAATGTGAACACTATGATGACAGGTAGACAACTGAGTCCCAATATCTGAGATATTATTGATACAGGTTTGTTGTTCCTGAGGCATCCTTTCTTTACTACAAATGCTGCAGTGTCAATGGACAGAGGTAAATGCTACCTGACACTCAACACAGCTATGAACTGATGACTAAATAAGACCAAAGGGATCAATGTTGACACAGGTACTACCCAAGTGTTTCAACACAGCCACAAATTGATGGAAAAAATAAGGCCAAAGGGGTTGTTGTTGCCACAGGTACTGTACCCTGAATGGCAAATGGGTCTATATTTCGTGATCCAAAATTAAAATATGACATTTGTATTTGACCATTTTCATGACTTTTAACATCCATTTTTGCAATTTTTCAACAAAAACATGAATTGCTAAAAAAGTTTGTCTTTACTAGAGAACTGAACACTTTTATGAAGTTTTAAATGCATTTAGTGTCACAGCGTCCGTTAATTTCGATCCATGATCATCTTGTATGTAAAGCACTTCACATATAATACTGATGCAGTGATGATGTGCTGACTCACAATGCTACAAATGGCCCATACAAAATCAGTCATTAATCTGTATCATAATACTGCTATCACGCTATCTAGCTGTCAGTGTATTTCTGGTTCCATATTCTCAAAATGTTTCTTAAATTTTAGTCCAAACTTCACTCAACACTGTGATTACACCATGCCATCTAGAAAGTGGTCTAATGTAACATACGTCATACTTGGGAGCACATTTTCTCAGTGAAGGATTATAGTCCTTTGGGGCTGAATCCCGTACTGGATTCAAACCAACTCTCTGAGAGTCAGGCCCCAAATGGCCCATACACAAAGTCAGCTATCCAACCCACTCAGCCACAATTAGTAGTGTACAATTAGTAGTTTACATCACGGACTGTTTACACCACTGCTGGGTGAGTTTTATGAGTTTTTAAACTTTTATGTCATATCAGGAATATTTCAGCCTAAACCAAGATATAAATTAATAATAATTAAAAGTAAATTATAAACACCTGTCACTGAAGGACAGTAAAACAACTACACTATCACGGATATGAATTTAAAACTAGCAATTAAATGTAAAACAGTTTAACCACAGAAGATGATACAATATAAAACCAGGTTTGTAGATCGACAACAAGTGAAGGTAGATTACGATATCCTGATGCAGGGGACTTACAGTACTTTAGCTACCTGTATGAATACTAGCTGGATGTACACCCATCCCTTCAGCTGCTGGCAATTGTAACAAAATTCAGCTAATATAATTAAAATAACAACAATACTATGTTTCAAAAATCCTTGCAAGTTTAAATCTCTGGTGGGAATGAATCCAGCTAAAGTATTAGAATCTGTACTTTACTGTAATCCCAAATTTAGCATGCATTGAACTCAATCCTGTTGCTATTGTTATTGCGAATAATGCATGTGAACAGAACATAAGGTTGTGCTGACTTAGGATGTTTTACAACAGATTCACAGATTAATGCTAGTCACTCCTGGTAAACATTTCGATGTGTGGGGATGAACATATACATAACAGATGCCACAAATTGACGCATGCTAGATCACATTTGTTCTAAATCAACTAGTGGGTATCAACAAAATGTGTTCACAATGGAAACTGTGGGAGCAAGTGGTATTTACTAGTAGAATCGCCTGATAGAAAGTACTCCATCTGTTTAATAAAGTACTAAAAAAAATAAATACATGAATACACAATGCCATAAAGCATTAATATAGATTACTATTAATGGTTTGATCGTGACTGTGGACCGATTACCAAGAGTACCAGTAAGTAATTGCTGAGAAATAATCTTCTGTGCTCTAACACCAGACACGCTCAGTGTGGTAATTAGGTCATACTGTCTGGCAGTGATTTCTAACCAAACATATGCCAAATATAAGATAAAGTAAAATAAACTACAACAATGACAGATGGATCAGTGATTTGAAATTAATGTTTCATTCATGTAAATGAAAAATGTCCCCACAAATTTCCCCAAAAGACACATGCAGCTGGACAATCAGCATAGTTGCCTCCCTTGGTCACAACAGAAAAGAGTGAGTGAGTGAGTGAGTGAGTGAGTGAGTGAGTGAGTGAGTGAGTGATTTGCCATCCCAGCATCACAGTGAGGAACAACAGAAACAGGCATCATACATTCTATCTATGTGAGGATTACCAGAAATGAGATTTGACCAATGTTTTACTTGATCCATTCTTCCAATGTTTACATCGAGCGAGCGAGCGAGTGAGAGGCTGCGAATGAGGAAAGTGATTCTTGATGGACCTATATATAATCAATGAAAGTGGCATGAAGAGGGTATGAATGTTGTTGTATAAGAGTAAAGGATTATTGTGAGTGAGTCCGACGATTGATCAGAAGACCTATGGCTGACTCAGAAATGTGATGGCCCATACAGACTCACTCACTAAAAGCCATTTGAACCTTTCACTGATGATCACATTAAATTTAAACACAGATTTAAGAGTTTTCAGTTATCACATCAAGTGTCTTTGATGTGAGAGAAAAGCCCAAAGCATTATGCTGGCTGCAGAACCAAAAAGATTTTTTTTCTTCTTACCTACCTACCTGCCAAGGGCACTTACAACATCCAACAAAATCCCAGAAACTGTTCACCATCAACAAATTTATCTGCCCCCAAATGGATGTACATTCAAATGTCAAGTATTCCATGACAGACTTGAATACCAGGCACTGGTCAGATTCACCCTCAGGGTCATTGTTCCATTTGATGAGAAACGCAGCACATTTTGACATGGCATTGCAGGTGGAATACCACAAAACACAGGCTTTTATCATTATCTCCTTATCGGCAACATCTACCATCAAACATAAAATCAATGCCAGCTTGGTGGCTCTCTTTAAAACGATATTTCTGCACGATGGAAAGAGCTGTAATCTTTGTTGATGACATGTGATGACACTCAAGGTCAGCCAGATAATGGAAGAGTCACAGTTTAGTCAGTTTAAGGGGAAGTGGTGCACTTTTTAAGATTTAATTTAGAACTGTGTGGAGGATCAATTTTGTCTCAACTGATTGAAGCAAAAACAAGATGAATGAATTAATCCCGTTAACAACCACTTCACCATGGGCGCTTCTATACTCGTTGGTTGGTTTGATGTTTAACACCAAACTCTGAACAATTATTCCAGTCACATGGAGGCAGTTTGTAAAATATTGAGCCTAGACCAGACAATCCGGTGAGCACCATCACAAGCATCTCTCTATGCAATTAGGAAATGATGACATGTCAACGAAGTCAGTGTGCCTGGCTATTCGATCCCGTTTAGTCACCTCTGACAACAAGCATGAGTTACTGGAGACTGCCTCTTTACCAAATAATTAGCATCTAAACATTCCCCTTGTCCATGAGTGTTTGCAACTTTTAACCTTCAAACTAAAAACTTGCAAAATAATGTCCTACTTACAACAAACTCTAAGAATTGTGGCATATCTTGTCATGTCAAACTAGTGGTCGATGACATGAGCAGAGTTATATATTGTTAAACACTTTCACTAAGGAAACAAAGTAAGCCAGGAGCATATTCTGTAAGACTAAATGAAATCTTGCATGAAACTTTAACAGGTACAGTGAACACCATCACCACCACTCAGGGCAATGACAAGAAGATTTAGCAGGGACATATTTCCTGAAAGGTTAATTCAATATAGGTTTTCCTCAGGGTCATACCACAGTGGTGGACACAAGAAATGGGCTTCAAACATTGTACCCATGTGTGGGCTAGGTCAATGCTTGAACCACAAGGCTAATATATGCATCACATCCTATATTACATAGACCCATAATTATGGTCTTAAATGACTCACAACATCTTGAACCTCAAGGCTAATATATGCATCACATCCTATCTTACATAGACCCATAATTATGGTCTTAAATGACTCACAACATCTTGAACCACAAGGCTAATATATGCATCACATCCTATATTACATAGACCCATAATTATGGTCTTAAATGACTCACAACATCTTGAACCACAAGACTAATATATGCATCACATCCTATATTACATAGACCCATAATTATGGTCTTAAATGACTCACAACATCTTGAACCACAAGGCTAATATATGCATCACATCCTATATTACATAGACCCATAATTATGGTCTTAAATGACTCACAACATCTTGAACCTCAAGGCTAATATATGCATCACATCCTATCTTACATAGACCCATAATTATGGTCTTAAATGACTCACAACATCTTGAACCACAAGGCTAATATATGCATCACATCCTATATTACATAGACCCATAATTATGGTCTTAAATGACTCACAACATCTTGAACCACAAGGCTAATATATGCATCACATCCTATATTACATAGACCAATAATTATGGTCTTAAATGACTCACAACATCTTGAACCACAAGGCTAATATATGCATCACATCCTATCTTACATAGACCCATAATTATGGTCTTAAATGACTCAGAACATCTCGAACCACAAGGCTAATATATGCATCACATCCTATATTACATAGACCCATAATTATGGTCTTAAATGACTCACAACATCTTGAACCACAAGGCTAATATATCCATCACATCCTATATTACATAGACCCATAATTATGGTCTTAAATGACTCACAACATCTTGAACCACAAGGCTAATATATGCATCACATCCTATATTACATAGACCCATAATTATGGTCTTAAATGACTCACAACATCTTGAACCACAAGGCTAATATATGCATCACATCCTATATTACATAGACCCATAATTATGGTCTTAAATGACTCACAACATCTTGAACCACAAGGCTAATATATGCATCACATCCTATATTACATAGACCCATAATTATGGTCTTAAATGACTCACAACATCTTGAACCACAAGGCTAATATATGCATCACATCCTATATTACATAGACCCATAATTATGGTCTTAAATGACTCACAACATCTTGAACCACAAGGCTAATATATGCATCACATCCTATCTTACATAGACCCATAATTATGGTCTTAAATGACTCACAACATCTTGAACCACAAGGCTAATATATGCATCACATCCTATCTTACATAGACCCATAATTATGGTCTTAAATGACTCACAACATCTTGAACCTCAAGGCTAATATATGCATCACATCCTATATTACATAGACCCATAATTATGGTCTTAAATGACTCACAACATCTTGAACCACAAGACTAATATATGCATCACATCCTATATTACATAGACCCATAATTATGGTCTTAAATGACTCACAACATCTTGAACCACAAGACTAATATATGCATCACATCCTATATTACATAGACCCATAATTATGATCTTAAATGACTCACAACATCTCGAACCACAAGGCTAATATATGCATCACATCCTATATTACATAGACCCATAGTTATGGTCTTAAATGACTCACAACATCTTGAACCACAAGGCTAGTATATGCATCACATCCTATATTACATAGACCCATAATTATGGTCTTAAATGACTCACAACATCTTGAACCACAAGGCTAATATATGCATCACATCCTATATTACATAGACCCATAATTATGGTCTTAAATGACTCACAACATCTTGAACCACAAGGCTAATATATGCATCACATCCTATATTACATAGACCCATAATTATGGTCTTAAATGACTCACAACATCTTGAACCACAAGGCTAATATATGCATCACATCCTATATTACATAGACCCATAATTATGGTCTTAAATGACTCACAACATCTTGAACCACAAGGCTAATATATGCATCACATCCTATCTTACATAGACCCATAATTATGGTCTTAAATGACTCACAACATCTTGAACCACAAGGCTAATATATGCATCACATCCTATATTACATAGACCCATAATTATGGTCTTAAATGACTCACAACATCTTGAACCTCAAGGCTAATATATGCATAACATCCTATATTACATAGACCCATAATTATGGTCTTAAATGACTCACAACATCTTGAACCTCAAGGCTAATATATGCATCACATCCTATCTTACATAGACCCATAATTATGGTCTTAAATGACTCACAACATCTTGAACCACAAGGCTAATATATGCATCACATCCTATATTACATAGACCCATAATTATGGTCTTAAATGACTCACAACATCTTGAACCTCAAGGCTAATATATGCATCACATCCTATCTTACATAGACCCATAATTATGGTCTTAAATGACTCACAACATCTTGAACCACAAGGCTAATATATGCATCACATCCTATCTTACATAGACCCATAATTATGGTCTTAAATGACTCACAACATCTTGAACCACAAGGCTAATATATGCATCACATCCTATATTACATAGACCCATAATTATGGTCTTAAATGACTCACAACATCTTGAACCACAAGGCTAATATATCCATCACATCCTATCTTACATAGACCCATAATTATGGTCTTAAATGACTCACAACATCTTGAACCACAAGGCTAATATATCCATCACATCCTATATTACATAGACCCATAATTATGGTCTTAAATGACTCACAACATCTTGAACCACAAGGCTAATATATGCATCACATCCTATATTACATAGACCCATAATTATGGTCTTAAATGACTCATAACATCTTGAACCACAAGGCTAATATATGCATCACATCCTATATTACATAGACCCATAATTATGGTCTTAAATGACTCACAACATCTTGAACCACAAGGCTAATATATCCATCACATCCTATATTACATAGACCCATAGTTATGGTCTTAAATGACTCACAACATCTTGAACCACAAGGCTAATATATGCATCACATCCTATATTACATAGACCCATAATTATGGTCTTAAATGACTCACAACATCTTGAACCACAAGGCTAATATATGCATCACATCCTATATTACATAGACCCATAATTATGATCTTAAATGACTCACAACATCTCGAACCACAAGGCTAATATATGCATCACATCCTATATTACATAGACCCATAATTATGATCTTAAATGACTCACAACATCTCGAACCACAAGACTAATATATGCATCACATCCTATCTTACATAGACCCATAATTATGATCTTAAATGACTCACAACATCTTGAACCACAAGGCTAATATATGCATCACATCCTATATTACATAGACCCATAATTATGGTCTTAAATGACTCACAACATCTTGAACCACAAGACTAATATATGCATCACATCCTATATTACATAGACCCATAATTATGGTCTTAAATGACTCACAACATCTTGAACCACAAGACTAATATATGCATCACATCCTATATTACATAGACCCATAATTATGATCTTAAATGACTCACAACATCTCGAACCACAAGGCTAATATATGCATCACATCCTATATTACATAGACCCATAGTTATGGTCTTAAATGACTCACAACATCTTGAACCACAAGGCTAGTATATGCATCACATCCTATATTACATAGACCCATAATTATGGTCTTAAATGACTCACAACATCTTGAACCACAAGGCTAATATATGCATCACATCCTATATTACATAGACCCATAATTATGGTCTTAAATGACTCACAACATCTTGAACCACAAGGCTAATATATGCATCACATCCTATATTACATAGACCCATAATTATGGTCTTAAATGACTCACAACATCTCGAACCACAAGGCTAATATATGCATCACATCCTATATTACATAGACCCATAATTATGGTCTTAAATGACTCACAACATCTTGAACCACAAGGCTAATATATGCATCACATCCTATATTACATAGACCCATAATTATGGTCTTAAATGACTCACAACATCTTGAACCACAAGGCTAATATATGCATCACATCCTATCTTACATAGACCCATAATTATGGTCTTAAATGACTCACAACATCTTGAACCACAAGGCTAATATATGCATCACATCCTATATTACATAGACCCATAATTATGGTCTTAAATGACTCACAACATCTTGAACCTCAAGGCTAATATATGCATCACATCCTATATTACATAGACCCATAATTATGGTCTTAAATGACTCACAACATCTTGAACCTCAAGGCTAATATATGCATCACATCCTATCTTACATAGACCCATAATTATGGTCTTAAATGACTCACAACATCTTGAACCACAAGGCTAATATATGCATCACATCCTATATTACATAGACCCATAATTATGGTCTTAAATGACTCACAACATCTTGAACCTCAAGGCTAATATATGCATCACATCCTATCTTACATAGACCCATAATTATGGTCTTAAATGACTCACAACATCTTGAACCACAAGGCTAATATATGCATCACATCCTATCTTACATAGACCCATAATTATGGTCTTAAATGACTCACAACATCTTGAACCACAAGGCTAATATATGCATCACATCCTATATTACATAGACCCATAATTATGGTCTTAAATGACTCACAACATCTTGAACCACAAGGCTAATATATCCATCACATCCTATCTTACATAGACCCATAATTATGGTCTTAAATGACTCACAACATCTTGAACCACAAGGCTAATATATGCATCACATCCTATATTACATAGACCCATAATTATGGTCTTAAATGACTCACAACATCTTGAACCACAAGGCTAATATATGCATCACATCCTATATTACATAGACCCATAATTATGGTCTTAAATGACTCATAACATCTTGAACCACAAGGCTAATATATGCATCACATCCTATATTACATAGACCCATAATTATGGTCTTAAATGACTCACAACATCTTGAACCACAAGGCTAATATATCCATCACATCCTATCTTACATAGACCCATAATTATGGTCTTAAATGACTCACAACATCTTGAACCACAAGGCTAATATATGCATCACATCCTATATTACATAGACCCATAATTATGGTCTTAAATGACTCACAACATCTTGAACCACAAGACTAATATATGCATCACATCCTATATTACATAGACCCATAATTATGGTCTTAAATGACTCACAACATCTTGAACCACAAGGCTAATATATGCATCACATCCTATATTACATAGACCCATAATTATGATCTTAAATGCCTCACAACATCTCGAACCACAAGGCTAATATATGCATCACATCCTATATTACATAGACCCATAATTATGATCTTAAATGACTCACAACATCTCGAACCACAAGACTAATATATGCATCACATCCTATCTTACATAGACCCATAATTATGATCTTAAATGACTCACAACATCTTGAACCACAAGGCTAATATATGCATCACATCCTATATTACATAGACCCATAATTATGGTCTTAAATGACTCACAACATCTTGAACCACAAGACTAATATATGCATCACATCCTATCTTACATAGACCCATAATTATGGTCTTAAATGACTCACAACATCTTGAACCACAAGGCTAATATATGCATCACATCCTATATTACATAGACCCATAATTATGGTCTTAAATGACTCACAACATCTTGAACCACAAGACTAATATATGCATCACATCCTATATTACATAGACCCATAATTATGGTCTTAAATGACTCACAACATCTTGAACCACAAGACTAATATATGCATCACATCCTATATTACATAGACCCATAATTATGATCTTAAATGACTCACAACATCTCGAACCACAAGGCTAATATATGCATCACATCCTATATTACATAGACCCATAGTTATGGTCTTAAATGACTCACAACATCTTGAACCACAAGGCTAGTATATGCATCACATCCTATATTACATAGACCCATAATTATGGTCTTAAATGACTCACAACATCTTGAACCACAAGGCTAATATATGCATCACATCCTATATTACATAGACCCATAATTATGGTCTTAAATGACTCACAACATCTTGAACCACAAGGCTAATATATGCATCACATCCTATATTACATAGACCCATAATTATGGTCTTAAATGACTCACAACATCTCGAACCACAAGGCTAATATATGCATCACATCCTATATTACATAGACCCATAATTATGGTCTTAAATGACTCACAACATCTTGAACCACAAGGCTAATATATGCATCACATCCTATATTACATAGACCCATAATTATGGTCTTAAATGACTCACAACATCTTGAACCACAAGGCTAATATATGCATCACATCCTATATTACATAGACCCATAATTATGGTCTTAAATGACTCACAACATCTTGAACCACAAGGCTAATATATGCATCACATCCTATATTACATAGACCCATAAATATGGTCTTAAATGACTCACAACATCTTGAACCAGAAGGCTAATATATGCATCACATCCTATATTACATAGACCCATAATTATGGTCTTAAATGACTCACAACATCTTGAACCTCAAGGCTAATATATGCATCACATCCTATATTACATAGACCCATAATTATGGTCTTAAATGACTCACAACATCTTGAACCACAAGGCTAATATATGCATCACATCCTATATTACATAGACCCATAATTATGGTCTTAAATGACTCACAACATCTCGAACCACAAGGCTAATATATGCATCACATCCTATATTACATAGACCCATAATTATGGTCTTAAATGACTCACAACATCTCGAACCACAAGGCTAATATATGCATCACATCCTATATTACATAGACCCATAATTATGGTCTTAAATGACTCACAACATCTTGAACCTCAAGGCTAATATATGCATCACATCCTATATTACATAGACCCATAATTATGGTCTTAAATGACTCACAACATCTTGAACCTCAAGGCTAATATATGCATCACATCCTATATTACATAGACCCATGATTATGGTCTTAAATGACTCACAACATCTTGAACCACAAGGCTAATATATCCATCACATCCTATCTTACATAGACCCATAATTATGGTCTTAAATGACTCACAACATCTTGAACCACAAGGCTAATATATGCATCACATCCTATATTACATAGACCCATAATTATGGTCTTAAATGACTCACAACATCTTGAACCAGAAGGCTAATATATGCATCACATCCTATCTTACATAGACCCATAATTATGGTCTTAAATGACTCACAACATCTCGAACCACAAGGCTAATATATGCATCACATCCTATATTACATAGACCCATAATTATGGTCTTAAATGACTCACAACATCTTGAACCACAAGGCTAATATATCCATCACATCCTATCTTACATAGACCCATAATTATGGTCTTAAATGACTCACAACATCTTGAACCACAAGGCTAATATATGCATCACATCCTATATTACATAGACCCATAATTATGGTCTTAAATGACTCACAACATCTTGAACCACAAGGCTAATATATGCATCACATCCTATCTTACATAGACCCATAATTATGGTCTTAAATGACTCACAACATCTTGAACCAGAAGGCTAATATATGCATCACATCCTATCTTACATAGACCCATAATTATGGTCTTAAATGACTCACAACATCTTGAACCACAAGGCTAATATATGCATCACATCCTATCTTACATAGACCCATAATTATGGTCTTAAATGACTCACAACATCTTGAACCACAAGGCTAATATATGCATCACATCCTATATTACATAGACCCATAATTATGGTCTTAAATGACTCACAACATCTTGAACCTCAAGGCTAATATATGCATCACATCCTATCTTACATAGACCCATAATTATGGTCTTAAATGACTCACAACATCTTGAACCTCAAGGCTAATATATGCATCACATCCTATCTTACATAGACCCATAATTATGGTCTTAAATGACTCACAACATCTTGAACCACAAGGCTAATATATGCATCACATCCTATATTACATAGACCCATAATTATGGTCTTAAATGACTCACAACATCTTGAACCACAAGGCTAATATATGCATCACATCCTATCTTACATAGACCCATAATTATGGTCTTAAATGACTCACAACATCTTGAACCACAAGGCTAATATATGCATCACATCCTATATTACATAGACCCATAATTATGGTCTTAAATGACTCACAACATCTTGAACCTCAAGGCTAATATATGCATCACATCCTATCTTACATAGACCCATAATTATGGTCTTAAATGACTCACAACATCTTGAACCTCAAGGCTAATATATGCATCACATCCTATATTACATAGACCCATAATTATGATCTTAAATGACTCACAACATCTTGAACCACAAGACTAATATATGCATCACATCCTATATTACATAGACCCATAATTATGATCTTAAATGACTCACAACATCTTGAACCTCAAGGCTAATATATGCATCACATCCTATATTACATAGACCCATAATTATGGTCTTAAATGACTCACAACATCTTGAACCTCAAGGCTAATATATGCATCACATCCTATATTACATAGACCCATAATTATGGTCTTAAATGACTCACAACATCTTGAACCACAAGGCTAATATATGCATCACATCCTATATTACATAGACCCATAATTATGGTCTTAAATGACTCACAACATCTTGAACCTCAAGGCTAATATATGCATCACATCCTATATTACATAGACCCATAATTATGGTCTTAAATGACTCACAACATCTTGAACCACAAGGCTAATATATGCATCACATCCTATATTACATAGACCCATAATTATGGTCTTAAATGACATCTTGAACCAGAAGTTTTCATAAGAATGATCAGCTTATATAATCCTTGAGTGATGTGACTCCTAATGCTCCTTTGAAGGGGGCATGGCTGGGCAGCCTTAAATGGTTAAAATGTTCGCTTGTCACAATGAAGACCTGGGTTTCGATTCCCCACATGGGTACAATGTGTTACATCCATTTCTGGGGAAACCTGTCATGACACTGCTGAAATATTGCTAAAAGCAACACTCATTCACTCACTCACTCACTCACTCACTATAACAATGCCACTCAAGAGAACCTAAAATATGCCAATGCTCTAAAATATTGACGCTGGTTGGTAAAAGTGTACGAAATATTGCCTAAAAATATTCTAATTTCACGGGTACTTAAAGTCTTGTGATATGTCATGAATTTGTTTTCAGATTAAAAAATGTCACTGCAAAATAAAATGAGCCTTTGTAATATTTTATGTATTTTTGGTTGGTGAAGTAAATAAACATGATAAAGCCCTTTGCAATTTTTCTTCTATTTTTATTGTAATGTTTGGAGGTCAGTGGATTTGTCAGCCAAATTAAAACAAAATACCAATACAAGTGATGCACAATAGTCTCAAGCTGTGTGACATTGCCACTGGATGAGTCTACAACATGCAGCTCCCTGCTGACTGAAGAAACAACGCGACTCTTGGAATATGGGCTCACTAAGGCTTAAGGGATGTAGTTTTTATCAAGGAACTTTCTCTCCCCAAAGAATTCCCAAATTTACATCTAGCACATCAGAAAAACATCAACTGTTGCTCCTCGGATTACATGGAGCATAACTTCACACGTCTCAACAAATGACACTAACTTCAAAATTGCCTGCTCTTTCATCTAAACAAAAAATATATAATGGAAATAAATAAAAATATAGCATTTCAGCTAACATGAATTTAGAAACAATACATATTTACAAGAAAAATGTTTTTATTCAACATGCATGAGTGAATGAGTTCAGTTTTACTAGTACCCTGAAACTAATAATCCTTCAGCTACGACTACAGCAACGAAATCATCCTTAGTATCACTAGTCATCACTTCAGAGAAACCACAAAATTACTAACAGTTTCCTGGAAATGTTGATATCCTAAAAGTTACAAAGTGAATGAGTGAATGAAAATAAAATTATTCATTAAAATGTATGCCAAGAAACAGTGACTTCAAATATCATGTCTCTGACAAAAACTCCCTTCAGCAACTACAACTCCCATCTAAACCAACAGGTCCTGTCCATAACCCAAACTCCAAATCCCTCATAAACTTGAGCTTCAAACCCCATCCTACACTCCATATAACTCCCTACTACACACAAAAATGAAACATTCAACTTCATGAACCTTCTACACCACTAACTCCAAACCCCACCCCTATCCTTACTCCCAACACCCTTCCAAACCTCACCTCCAAGCCTACTCCTCCACACCTCCAAACCAAACCTGACATCCCATCATTGGCTTCCCCGAACTCGACTTTCACCCCACTCTTCCCCTAATGCCAAACCTACTCCTAACATCCATCTCCACCCCACCAATCATACACCCATCTCCTTTTCCCACCCAGATATCCCATCCCCTTCCCCAAACTCTACCCTCCCCAAAGCCACCCAGCCTTGAAATAGCGTTTGCCCGGCTGCCCGCTGCTTGCTAGTTACACGGTGGGCTTACAACTTTATTTTACAGTTTCATACACTGCCAAAGTCCACCCTCATTCCCACTCCACCCCTAATTCCAACGCCATCCTTACTCCTAACACCCATCCCCACCCCAACTCCAAACCCTAGCATCACCTCCTATCCTCACAATCCCATGTTTTCAAAATGAAAGTCATTTGTACTTCGTACATAAAGTGTGTATGAAATCAGACTTGATCTTGTCATTACATGACTGAAATATTGTGATGCAAAGCCAAAACCCTCTTCGAACTCCATCCACCCAAGCCAAACTCCCATCCCCACCTTCAACGCCAAACTCCAACCCCATCCTGAACTGGACCCCAAGCAACAAACATCAAACTGACATACCAAATCAGTAGTACTTACATTCACAGTCAGCTCCATTAATCTCTCAGATTTCAGCTGATCTCTGCATGTCCATGAAATACTCCCTGTCATCAGCCGCTGTCCTCATTGACTTGATTGGTCAACATGATCCTAGGCCACAACACTGGGCATTAACTGTCATATTTACCTAAGCCAGCAGCACCATATTCCCATCTGCATTGACATCAATGTCCCACTTCAGTGCCCTTACAACCCAAAGCAGTGATAAATGCCAGCACTGGTGTATATAGCATGTACATTACATGTATATAGTAGTCAATCAAGGCAAAGCTTTCATTTCCTCAGTGCTGCACCAGTCCCCGTCTCTCTTCCATAGCTTTAACAAAGGAGTCTTAAAATCAATGGGCTGATCTCACTGCTGTACAGAAATGTGTCTAGAGCAGTCCAGAAAATAACCTGGTAGTGACATTAACTTAATATAACCTTGATGTAACTTAATTTTCTTGTTACATGCATTTGTTTTTCTTATTTTGAGACAAAATGGTTGAGAGCTGTTTTCAGTAAAACACAACTGATCACATGCCTTTACAATGCTTTAATGATTGCATTCATGCTTTACTTCCACAGGAGTTGAATTTGCTAACAGTGTGTGTGGTGTTGAACAAGCAATTGAACATTCAAATTAAGTGGTTCGTTTGGTAGCCCAACAGATAAAGCGTTCATTTATCATGTTGTCCAGGTTTGATTCACCACATAAGCAATTAGAGTGAAACCTTCAGATTTATTTCAATGGAAAATTGCTAAAAGCAAAGACAAAAATTGAAAGACTTGTTGAAAACATGTCAGACTGTGAATAAAATCCATTAAAATGTATATATTTGTAGTTTTAATTGCCACGTGTCCCCATTCATGAAAAAAAATTCATGAATCTCAATTCAAGAAGAAAAACTGCTTCTCTGGAATGGCAACTGCTGAATCAGATTCACTAGGCAACCCCACCTCTTATTTGTAGAAAGAATATCAATATTCCTTGTAAACACTCATTTGTCAAATAATGCAAATTCCAGAAATAATGTTGTTTAATCAAACACAATCCATTAAAACAACTGCATTGAATCCATATGCATTATGTGTGACGCTAAACCTTGACATTTAGATTACAATCAGATTACAACTTGGCTTAAAGCAGTGTTCGGCATTCAACCTCATCTGTTCATGCATGAGGAGACAGGCTCTCAGTTAGGACTGACTGATTAATTAATGATTTTTATGCCACATTCAGGAATATTTCTATGTTTGGAGGCAGAGCAGGCCACTATTCACTAAAACAGTCTTAAAGATGAGGCTTCTGGCTGGGTTAAAAGTGAGTGAGTTTAGTTTTAAGCTGCATTCAGCAATATTCCAGCTATACAGCAGTGGTCTGTAAATAAGCGAGGCTGGACCAGACAATCCAGTGAACAACAGCATGAGCATCAATCTGTGCAATTGGGAACTGGTGACATGTCAACCAAGTCAGCGAGTCTGACCACCTGATCTTGTTAGTAGCCTCTTATGACAAGCATAGCTGCTTTGGTTGCTGAGTTGCTGAAGGCCTATCACGACAGTGTTTCGCTAGTAAGACACATCTACATGTGTTACCACTCACTGCAGATGATTCTCTTCCCACTGAGGTTACTTCTCATATCTTCTTGCAAACCTCTGTTCCAATACGTCCATACTTCCCAGTTTTCGTAAAATCCACTAATGGCACAAAAATCACAACCTGAATTACCTCCCTTCTTCCTATCCACTCAGAACACATGACACATCGACTTAATCCAACTTGACTAATACAAGCAAACGACAATACAAGTCCTCTGTTGGGTACTTGTGTTCTTGTGGCACAGAAGACATTTTATGTCTAGCTTGTCTGTTGTCAACGACCGTGATGGAAATGCCATTATCCCACCATTACATGACTGAGTTCTGTCTAGAAGAAATGTCTGCATCCCGCTGGGGAAGAGGTTCTCGTTTTCCCGAAGCATATGGAAATTACTTAGGCCTTGTGAATGATCACAACAATGTTGCTGACTTTACAAGTAAATCTGATTGCAACAAATCACAAATCCTGAACACCTGCACTCTGAAAGGGATGTATAAGAACAGAGGTTCATAGGAAGATATGACAAGTAACCTCTGTGGGAAGAGAATGACTGGAGATGTGAAACGCTGATTTCTTTCAGATTTTCCTTCACTTTTGGCTCAGAGTTACTTCTCTGATTTTTACTGATACTGAACCTGTGTAAAACATAGTTACACACTGTCATTTAACCACATACAAATTCACCAAAACCTGCCTTCACTTAATCTCATACTCACATACTCACAGATCAACCTCTACTTGACCTCACTTACCTACCGGTACTTAAGCTCATATAAACTCACTAACTTGCTTACCAACCTATACTTAATGTCTCATGCTAACTCCCCAACTTGCATACCAACCTACATATTATGTCAAATAGCAACGTGTTAACTCAACCTCATACCAACTCACCTAGTCATTCACTTCCTATACTTCACACCTCATACCACCTCACACACCAACCTCCAGTTAATATCTTATACCAACTCACAAACTAACTTCACTCAACCTCATGTCAGTTCGCCTACTCAACAGTCTACCCACTTCCTCACCTACTTTCACAAAGCCTGGACTCACCCTGCAGCACATCGAGTCATTCATTTTGCCTCACAGTAAAACAGCCACCTTTTTGATAACCACTGTGAAGTGCAATATCCTTCATGATTTCACAATCACCCAGCTGATAATACAACCATAAAAACACTGGAGCTCAGAAAAGATGAAGGTCATCCGAACAATTCGCACCTTTGCCATTCCGGAGTCAATTGTCAACACATGTTGTTGTGAAGAACGTATTATGTTGAATTGATTCCGGACTCCATCATGCTGGCAGCAGTAGTATACAATGTAGTTTCTATAGTCTCAATAAATTCATGGTGTTTTGATTGTTCCCAGCCAGGTGTGGTCATCACTAGTCATCAGAGGGAACTTCACATCTAGTAGTGAAAGTAAGGATGATCACACAGTTGTCCCAAGGATTTGTAATCCATAGACTGGAATAATAAGTCTAGGGTAGGGTGTGGACAGTTTCCACGTTTTGAAAGCCTGTCAGGCTAGTGATAACTGAAAGTTACTTGTTTAGAAAATAATTTACTAGCCTGAAATTTGCATGTAGAATGTCTGATATGTTCAAATAACTTAACTATCATCATTAAGCTGCTGATGTGACGAACATTTCTGATATAACCTTGCAAGCAATATATTTGGAAAATTACCCCATGAAAATTCACTAGCCAGTTGGGCCAGTGACTGTGGAGATTTATTGGCTCAAAGGGATTTCTAGCCACAGCCTAGCAGGCCAGTGGCTATCTTACACACTGGGTGTAAAGTGTGGACTGTGGAGAGTGAGGAGTGGAGTATGGGGTGTGGAGCTTGGGGCACCGAGCATGGAGGGCAGAGGGTGGAGCATGTTGAATGGGGTGTGGGGTGTGGTCAAGCATGAAGCATGGAGGGCAGAGGGTGGAGTGTGGAGTGCGGAGAGAGGAGCATGAAGCATGGAAGGCAGAGGGTGAAGCATGTTGAATGGGGTGTGGGGTGTGGAGCATTGAGCATGGAGCATGGAGCATGGAGCATGGAGCATGGAGGGTGGAGTATCCAGAGCGGGCGTGGAGCACTGAGTATGGAGAGTGGAATGTGGTATGTAGAGTAGGCAGAGAGGCATGTAGAGCGTGGAAAGGAGTAGAGTATAAGGAGGAGGTGTTGGATGTGGGTTGTGGGGTGTAGAGCATTGAGAACGTACAGTTGAGCATGGAATGTTGAGTGGGAGAGTTGATGGTCAACAATTCAAGCTGATTGCAGCAATACTGCAACAACTCCACATGTCATTAAACATTCAGCATAAACAGCTGTTGCTGCAATATTTGTCAACTATGAACTGAACCGTCAATACATGCCCATTATAACACTGTGCTATCACAGAAACATGAGCAAGCACAGTGGGGAATCAATTTGCTCTTTAAAGGTCCGAGTTCAATTCTCAGCATGCCATAACAATCATACATTTGCAACAATACCTCTCTGGATTGTAACTTTATTGATCACAACCAACTTATTCATCCTCGGAAACAATTTTTAATAATCATCATAAACAGACTATAATACAGGTGCTGAGTCGGCTTTTCTCTAAATCAAATTCCTCATGCTGTCATATTTGGGATTACACTTTCTCAATGAAGTACAGATATCATTACTTTTCTTAGGTTGAATCCCATTCAGGATTCAAACCCACACTTTCAGAGTCAGGCTCCTAATCCCCAGCACATGGAAACTGAGTCATCCTACCTACTCAGCCACTATGGGTTTGACATAACATGTCACATCTGACCACTATGTAAATGGCATTGTGATCTCCTCTTGCCATGACAAAATTTTACACCAAGAAGAAAACAAAAGGCTACACAGAGGTAGGTATCATCTGAATTACAGATAACCATATTTACAGTAATGTGTATCAACAGGTCACAATTTTATTGCAACACACATTCCCTTAAATTTTACAGCTAAAATTCCATTCTGTTACCCCTGTCTAGAGCTTGTGCATTAAAACAAAACAAAAAACTGTAATCAACTACTTAATTGCAATAATCTCTTAATTTAAAAAAAACAGTCCATCAAATCAATGTCATCAGAAATGACATCATCAAAAATAATGGACCAGTTTCACTTTAAGACCACAATAAAACGATAAACAACTCTGCAAAAACAGAAAGATCATTGTTTCCAGAAACCAAACCCAGCATTCCACCTTAAAGTTGAACAAATTGAAAGTGCCTCTATAGTAGTGCGTGCAGTCTTCCAAAGAAAGCAACTTTCCAACATGACTCTGTTCTGGCAGCAGTGAGGGTTTAATAAGTCTTGGGGGAAAGTAACTAAATCCACTATCGATTATTGGAGGATTTGGGCTGAACGAGTATCGATTTTAATTGAAATGTATACATTCTTAATGTAATCACCAATTTTACGGGTTTTCCCCCAGGCATTTTCTAATTAATGTTTTATATTTAACGAATACTGTCATGCAATGAAATGCACAAATGCAAGAAAGATGCTGGAACTGTAATCATACTATACACAAGGCGAAAGTGGTTAAAGTTTTATAATGCACATACCTTTACTCTGTTTGAACGCATGTTTATTTTGTGAATGTTCAGATTTAATGGTAGGTGTACTTGAATCATTCAAATGTGTTAAAATTCCAAGCAATTGAAAATATGTTTTTCACAATCGGTAAATCATTTTTTATCCCTTTTTTTGATCATCAGAACACCAATAGTGAAAGGGTAGGACACTATGGTAATGTTACTATAAATCTTCAATGCCTCATAAGTAGCTTGGGCTGTAAACACCCAGTGGAGCTCTGAGAGTGAAACTTGCAGTTCACTGCGGTTTATGGAACTGGCAATAATGTAGTCATTTGAGGGTGTGGACTTTGTGCATTATTAATATGCACATAACTGAGGACATGAGGCTGAATTCACTGTGTGAATGGTCAAGTGATTACACTAGTGAATTATGAATTTGGTCACCTTGACATAACACCGCAGCTGTTTTCAACAACCCCTGCTTGTCGTAATTTAAAAGAGGCAACTAACAGGATCAGGTGGTCTGGTTTGGTTAACACATCACCTTGTCCTAATTGCATAGGTCAATGCTTATGCTTTTCATCACTGGATCATCTGGTCCAGATTTGAATATTTACAGACCACTTCCATATAGGTGGAATATTGCAGCTTTCAACAACAAACCAACCAACCAATACTAGTGAGTGAGTGAGTGAGTGAGTGAGTGAGTGAGTGATTGATTGAGTGAGTTTAGTTTAGTTTTAGGCCTCACTCTGCAATAATCCAGCTATATGGTGGTTGTCTGTAAATAATCAAGTCTGGACCAGACAATCCAGTGATCAACAACACGAGCATTGATCTGCGCAATTGGGAACCATTGACATGTGTCAACCAGGACAGTGAGTCCGATCCCGTTAGCCGCCTCTTACGTACAGTCGCCTTTTATGGCAAGCATGGGTTGCTGAAGGCCTATTCTACCCTGGGACCTTCAGGGGTCCAACCAATACTAACCCACAGCTTCAATGTCGAGCATAACTCAATTGTTTAAAAGCACTGACTGACAGCACATCCTAAAAACTACAGAAAGCTTCATGAAACTGAACTTGTCTCTTCAAAATACCACATGTCAACAAATAACACAATCATGTTTGAAACTATTCTCAAATAACCTAATCTTCGAGGTTGAAATCAAATCAACATTTATCCATTCGGAAACATTGGTCCAGTGGCTGTCAATTGAACTGATTAATAAGAACCAAGTTAGATTCAGGTTCAGATGAACATTAGGATCTTGAAATATAAATCAATCACATTAGATATGCCAAAGGAAATATTGAAATGATATTTCAGTGAGTGAGCTGGGTTTTATACCAATTTTCCAGAAATGGGCTTCACACATTGTAACCATGTGGGGACTCGAAGTGGGTCTTTGTCATGATGAGCAAATGCATTAGCCAAA
Source organism: Haliotis asinina (assembly GCF_037392515.1). Lineage (NCBI taxonomy): Eukaryota > Metazoa > Mollusca > Gastropoda > Lepetellida > Haliotidae > Haliotis > Haliotis asinina. The sequence goes on from NC_090280.1 coordinate 75,752,920, forward strand.
TGGCTACCCAATTTTTCAAGGCCAGAACAAATGACTTTTTAATTTCAAGAACAACTGACCTATAATAACAAATTAAAGATTATAATCACAAGTCCAATGGAAATCATATTTGATGAAACATTCAAATCATAAGTCAAGACATCATGTTTAAGTTTTTTGCAGGTTTGTAACCTTCATGGGTACAATGCATTTGTGAAGGACATTTCTGTGCCCATAGAGATATTGCTGTAATATAAAAGTTGAGCAATAATCATCTCACTCACTCACTTTAACGTTTGCCTCCATCTTTCTCATGGACTGTGGATGAAGTAAATATGGAAAACCAAAAATGGGATGGTTATGCATAGAAAAATATAACTTTGTAAATGCTCTATTATTACCAACCTTTACCCTAAACAATGACTGCCCCTCCAATCTGAATTAAGGTTACATGGGTTCAACAGCTGGTAAGAGTTCAAACTCCAATCATCATTCTCTAAACATTGACTTGCAAATTTGAACCCCTTCAACCACAAACCAATGCAAGACACAAATACTCCTTTAGTTAGAAAATGCTGCACAAAGATTTCAAATGATGGTGTATAAAATATCCCATAATTAAACCAACTTGCATCCTTGATATCTCCCAGGTACATATTCCTATAAGTCTCCTCTATAACCTGGACGCATCTACGGGCAGGCCTGATAATTTTATTACCTCCCTTTGCTGGTTCCGCATTTTCACAGTAGCCAATCAGCTAAGCCGCCATTGCAAACAAGCTTGCTCGAAAGGTTTGCTTGAAGTGCGACTCAGGGCAGTAATATATTTACCAGGCTGAGTTGTAGATGCATCCTGGGTTTAGAGGAGATTCATCGGAACATATACCCTGGAGATATCGAGGATGACCAACGTGCAACCTTTATCACATGTACCCAGGAAAAGTTCGAAATATAATTTGGAGACACAGAAATTGGGAATGCTTGTCAGTCAGCTTATTCAGTTGTACCATGGATTTAGAACCCTTAATGCTTATTGGATCACAATATATATATATAGTTCACCACACACACTCTTCCGGATGAGATACTCACCTTGATATACTGAAGAATCAGAGTGTACATATAACCATAAATAAATTCAAAACATTTCTATTGTTTATTTTCAAGTGTGCATTGTTTGGGTTGACAGTAACAAATATTTAGAACTGGCAAGTTAAGTGCATGGAATTAGAATAACACAGAGCATGCAACCTTGTGTTCACATCACTTGTAATATACATCATGAGTGAGTGCTTTCCATGACAGAAAATGCTATGAGCACACTCAGCTACGTTTCAGAACATCCGTCTTATAATAATTAGACGATCCAAAAAACAACATCTGATGTTCATTGTCTTGGTGTGCTAATTTGTTAAAAAACAATCCATTAATCATACACAAAGCACTGAATGACATAAAGTAATATATTTTTTGGCCAATGACACCAGGCCTGATAATCACAGTCTTTATTATGGTATGTTTGTGAAACAACATTAACTGTTTTCAAACAAAACAATAAATCATAAAAGTAGGGCAAATACACAACCTGGGAGCTTGCCAACCCACAATTTGACCCTTATACATACTGTGTTACGAATGGACACAAACAAAGAGTTGTGTGACTCAAATAGTTATTCTGTGGTATGTCCACCTGTGAAAACTGTATTTGCGTGCTGTACATAGGTGACATGTGTACATGTGTTAAGAAATACACTTAATCTCAGAGCATCAGTTTGCAAATACTGACTTGCTTCAATCAAACACAAGACAAAGTTTAGTGTACCCCCATGTGAAGTATAATGAAACATACTTTTCCTGGGTTAAGAAATATGGTTTAAAAGTCAACAAACTCATAAAAAAGAACATTTGACCAAGGGTAGGTTATTTGAAATTTAATTACATTAGTCCACAGCCCATGCAGCTCAAGTGTATTTAATGACAGCAAAATGTTGGTCAACCAAGCCTGACCACCCAATCCTGTTAGTTGCCTCTTTCTAAAAGCATGTGTTGCTGAAGATCAGTTCTAACCATCAAAGGTAGAAGAAATCACCAGCAATAACAGGCTGCAAAGGCTTACAGGAATTTGCAGTGATACGGCACAGCAAATTCCTGAATTTCCTGAAATCAAGGTAAGCATGGTGGGTGAGCTATCTAAGGTGTCAGGATCGAACCCGCCTGTGACTGCGTGTAATGACCTTGGAGTCAACAATTATGCAGACTCTTCCACTGTTGCCAAAACCCTTAGTGTATAGTACACAATCTTATGCACTTAGGAGAACCCATGGATCTGTTGGTAAATTACCAGATGTGGCCACATGAATACATGCAAACACCTAGTTGCTGGCACATGTGTGTATAAACACTGTGCACCAAACTTGGAGAAAGTACTGTGACTCATGTGTCCCAGTCCACCCACCTGTGAATGGGTACCTTGTAAGGATCGATGGGAAAGCCACATCAACTCAATGCGTCTTGTGGCTGCAAGAGTTGTATATTCCCTAGGGCGTTGAGACTGATAACACCATGCGCTGTGAGATTGACATCAAGGGATTGAGGGAAAAACAAAGCAGTCCTTAGAGCAGCTGAATTAGATAGACACAATACAAATGTCAGTATAAATGAATAAATAAAAATAACTAAAGTCAACTGAGTAGGTTCAAGGGTAGGTTAGTTGGTAAAGCATTTGATCATTATGCCAAGTTTCTGTGTTTTACTCTCCACATCTGCAGAACATGTGAGCCCCATTTCTACTGCATCGTGATTGCTGAAGTCACGTAAAACTAGACGGTCACCTACTATTATACTGACTGTTGTCTGAACTAGAAATGAGACAGAGCAAGGAAGCCCCCGCACTGCCCTTTAATTCCTTTAGACTTCCGTTTAGATGAGCCTGATGGGCATGCTCAGTATTTTACATGTCAAAATAACTTCTTAGATAACTGAACTTCTGCATTTCAAATATAACCCAAGCATCAAAAGTGACGTGTCTACATCTTCAAATTGGCAATTTGTATCAGAAATAACTGGCAATTGAGAAATCAAGACAAAATCGGACATTAAAGACTCAAGCTGGGTATTTTGCAACCCCGGGCGAGCTTATATGACATGACACATGCCAGTGGGATAATTTGATAGAGACTTTTTAACTGTCAGTTTTTAAGTCTATCACACTGTATTGTCAGTTTATGATATGTTTGTGTCTCAGAGGCAGACAAACAGGTCGCGGCAGCCTTGAGAAGGCACACAGATCAATCAGAAATGTCACTTTGCTTCAGATGCTGGTGATATCAGAGCATCACTCATTGACACAATGAGATGTCTGATGGGTTTGGTTAACTCTATTTCTGCCAAGTTTTATACAGTTTAGAAATAACAGTAAAATCCTATGACAGGTACTGGGGCTCACCTTTTGGAAGAGCACGAAAGTTTGATTGTTGTTTAATGCCTGACTCAGCAATATTACAGCAATAATGTGTCGGAATGTAAATAATCAAGCCTTGATCAGACATCCCAGTGATCAAGAGCATGAGCATCTATCAATGCAACTGGGAAATGAAGACATGTAAAACCAGGTCACCGAGCCTGACCACCCAATCCAGTCAGTCGCATTTTACGACAAAAATGAGTAGCCACTGAGCAATTCTCACCTGGATATTCACAGGTTACAGGTGCCCTCAAAGGCATGACCATCCTAAATTGCGAGTCAGTTGGTTGCTATGATGCAACAGTCAAGCAATATCTCGACAAAGGACATCAGAAATTGATTTCACACATTGTACTCATGTACACAATCCTCAGTGTAGTCACAATGTTACTACCCAGTAGAGGTGTGACGATACAGAAAATTCATGATACGATATGTATCACGATATCTTGGAATGATACGATATGATTCTATTCACATCACCATATGCTTAGAATCTTTAGTTATTTTCACTAAAAATGTATATTTTGATATCAAATAACAGTGTAAATTTTGACTTAACCATCAATTTCTAGTGAAAATTAATAAGTTTAAGATCAATGATATGCATTGACATATTTATTCTCCGATAAAGCATCATAATTAACGATACTACGATATGTCATCACAGCTCTACTACCAAGTCATTGTTTAAACACAACTTGACCACTTAACTGATTTCAACCACAACACAAAACATTATCCTGTAACCTCAAAGCAACCAGCCAATCCACCTTTATCAAATTACATATGTGACATCATTCCATTGCCTGCTTGCTCCATTACTTTTCAGGAATGGAGTGATGTGTACCAGTTTCAAATTAAAGACTTCATTTTATCATTTTAACATTTTCTTTTGATAACAGAAATATTCCCAGATCTTGGAATGTAATTTAGGTAGGGTAATATCCTCGTAATTCTCCATTCCTTAAAAATAATTAAACCAAGGCCCCAAAGGGGCTGAGTTACTTGGAGATTACATAATCACATAATCTCAATAGTAACAAACAGCCAACATTCCTGTATTCTCACTGCAACAAGACAATCCTCCTTCAACCTCACTGCAACCAGCAAATTCTTATCTTACCTGGCTTCGACTATTCCCATATACTGAGATGTTTGAAATGTATTATATATACAACATCCAAGAGGGAATAACCAATACACTACTGACCCAGTGTTGTAGGAGCCACTGTGAGCCACATGTAATTCTAACCAGCATGATACTGATAAAACAACAAGCTTCGGCTAAATAAAAGAAATGAAATGTTTCTCAGGCATCAGCGCATCACTTTCATTTGTGCAAGTAACATTTTTTTATTGCCATTTAGATAAAATAATTTTGACTTGGTCCTGTCCCTATGATCCATTTGCCCACTATAAGTATGAGTGTCTGTAAGAACGAGTGTGACTGAATCTACAACTCATTAACACATGCTAAACTTCACAAGCTGCATTTCTGAGAAAAAAAAAATAAAAATGGGTTCCTCATAACTTTTTTCTACAAAGAATTCTTAAAAAGTTCTAATGCCCTCGCCACTTTTGGAAAAAAATGTGCCTGAGAAACATTTAATTTTTCTGTGCAGTCTTACACAATGCCCGCACAGCAGGCTGCTGCCTCATGACTAACAACCAATCAATGGATCAGTTCTTACAACCCTGTCCTGTCTGGTCATGGTTTTAAAGGTACATTGCACAATTATCTCCATGAGTAGATACTGACTGATGGAATAATCCATACTAGATCAATCTGAAAAAAAATTCAACTGATAATGGGACAAACTACTGAATGAACAGTACAATCTAGACTTGAAGCACTTTGGGTATGTATCTATTTAAGAAAGAATGAAAACATGGTTTGAACCCACGTCCCCAGAGCAGGCATCACCACACATAAAGTAAGCCCCCAAACCAACTCAATAATCCGTACTTTACTGAGAAAGTGTAACCCCCAAACATAACATGTTAACGCTGCAGCTGCCATGATCTGGTCAACCAAGGTTCCAATTTTTGTCATCAATATGCTGTTGTACCTGAGTGAAGTCAGGATTTTTCCTTAAGATGGTTGTGATGGCAACCTGTTTACTAGCATAACAATCAGGTATTTCATCCTGATAGAACAGGAACATCTTGATTGATTTTTGTCCCGACTTTCAGAACATATTTACTTATCACTATTTAATCAAACTGCTAACGTTGACTTACATCTTGACAGTTGGAGAGGATAAAGATTGACAATACAGACATACAACATGGATGATCAAATGTGTAACAGAAAAATATTAGTCATCCCTTGACGTAACGACTGTCAACTGGGTCTTGGAGTCCATGGATGATCCCACACCTTATGTAGCTTCTATTTGTAAGGTTGCAATGAGTCATCCAGACCTCGATTCCATTTGATTTACAATAGTGGACCCTTGATTTGAACGTTTTATATTTGATTCTTCATACAAGCAAAAACATAAGATATCATTTGTCCTTTTCAGCGTGAAATCCATCATCAAACTGGCAATGTCTGTTAACAACAATTCTCATTAGATAATTAGCTCACTGACAACCAGTTATGTTTCGCATTATTCCATCCCTCGAAACTGATACAACTGAAGTCAAAATTTTGTTCTCGCTGAGTGGAAATAATTAAGAAAGGTATTCAAATATTGCTCTGAAATAGTGATAATGGTTGTTGAAAATCGAAAGTAAAGTGTCAAAAGCATCTCAGGTGCTGTGAAACTGTGGAATATTTAATAAAAAACGAGTGATATCATATACACAAGCAATAAGAAGGGTCATCAAGAAGACTTATCATCCTACATTAACAGTTGACGATTTTTTTAAAAACAATCTTCCGCAATCACATACCAGTGTCTACTGACACCAAATCTGACATCACATGACTTGAGGGCTTAATTAAGAATGTCTACTTGCCCAAATAGTGTTAACATATAAGAATAAAGACAAAATTGTCTGAAGCCCTTAGGACACTATTAACATTAAGAAAGCTGGACCAGACTAGAGCCAGTGCTAATTTCAGTTCCTGTTGGGTTTTCCAGAATCCTGCAGAGCACGATCATCACAATGAGTGTAGCCTTGTCTTATAATCAATGAAAACCTTCAAACAGTGTGAGTCGTAGAAACTATTCAGGCTTCATATGAATAGTATCTGTTGACAGTTAATTGCCACAAAAGGTCTGAAATGTTTGTTTGGCCACATCAATTTAATTTCTTGTTTTAAGGACAAGCCGATCATGTTTTTTCAAGGATAAGAAGAAAAGAAAATAAATATTAATTTTCCCTGCTCAAAAAATTAAATCCTCATGCTCTTATTGGCCCAAAATTTAAACTAACAAGAAAATGTCTTTTTGATTGTTTCTTGACCCAGATACACTTCATGAATTGCCAGAAGTAAAATACTTTTAGATTTTAGATGGAATATTACTTTGACTGGTGATTTCACTGTTTCTTCCAATCCTGCCTTTAGGTTTTCTTAGCACAAAAATCTGTAAAACAAAAAATATAATTGGTCTGGCCTAAAAAAATAGAAACCAAACATAAAGTGACGAACCTCCGATCTCACATCATAGACCAAACTGAATAAAATCTAACAATCAATTTACTGAGGCCTTTCCCAAATATTATTCATTTAACTGTTGTTACAATTTGGCTCCATAGATCTCTGGACCAAGCACTTACATACAACTGCCTATAAATACATGGCAATCTTGTAGACACTGCAGACGACCTACTGAGAGAGCAAGCGAGAAACTGTTTGCCACACAAAGTCACAACTAGTGATAATCAATATATAGATTATGCATTGAGATACCACAATCTCCAAGACTGCTTTCTGCTCACGGCATGGATAACGCAAAAGCCATTTGTGTGATGGAAAAAGCCATATTTCATATTTAGAGGCTATTATTCAAACATATATGAGTTTTAGACAGAAATAAGCTTGCTAGTTCCGTTCAGTAACACCATCTGTTGTCTGGATTAAAGTCATAGCGAAATGAACAAGTCATACAGTATGTAGTTGACAGACTGTCAACTATAACATGGCCAGGGCAACGATCCACAAAGCGATGGTAGCGCTTCGGTGATTGTAAGTGTCTGTTTAAGAACTGGAAGTTATGATCACCCTAGTGTGACGGTCAATTCAAGAAACTGGGCCAAGGGGCCAGTCCACAAGAAGATCTTAGCACTAAGGCAGCCATATCACTATTTATTTAAAAGAGGCTTATGATCATCGTAGTACTAAGCTTGCCTTGTGGATTGTAATCTAGCGTTTAGACTATGAATATATATCATTTTGATTTCCTTTTAATCTGACCACCACCATCAGCAAAAACACTAAATTTGGCAGATAAATATTTCTTGAAGGTTAATCCAAAGAAAGTTTTTGTAACATCAGTGTACATTCATGAGCATTTTACACAGTTCAAACTGAAATCTTCAGTATGAGGTTTCACATTTTGAATTTACTTGTGATTTTCATTTGAATTCTTACCGTCAGTAAAGGTGAAAGAGAGTGAGTTTAGTTTTATGATGCTTTCAGCAATATTCTAGCAATATAACGGCAGGGATACCAGAAATTGGCTCGACATTGTATCCATGGAGTGAATTGAACCTGGGTTTTTGGCGTGACAAACCTATGTTTTAACCAGTAAGCTACCCTATTGCTCCACCTTCTAATTGGAAAAGGAGCTGAATTGAGATGGGAGATTCATAGCCTGGTGGGCTTTAGATTGCAGGAAGGGCCAGGAAGAGACGAAAATAATGCAGTCAAGGCACAGCACACTGTAATTGCTTATTCACTTTTAAGCATATCACATGAAAAAAAATGAAAATTACCATATTATGATATAAACATATTTTGATCCTTTCAGTTGGTTCACCAATGTAGACAACAATACAAATGGACACTACACCTTAAGCCAAATGACAAAATTTCTTTCTTAAATAAACAATTCCCAGAAAAGCTGGTGCTTGCTTAACACAAGAAAACAATATTACTGAAAGACAAGTTGTAGAAATAAGTATGGTCGTATGTTTTTAATTAAAAGAATACTACCTTTCTCCTCTACTGCCTTCCTATAGTATTGATGATTGATGTACATTAGGATCCATGAAACAAGCCATCAGACTGCCATGGCCTAAAGATTAGTTGTAGCTTAATGCTTGAATATTGTTGTGCTTAGTCATTTGCCTGTGTGGAATGTTCTTGTATAAAAATCAAATATTTATAAATGCCATAGTGATATTGTCAATTTATCCTATAATGGTGATTATTCTTTTCATGAGGTAAACCGCTGTGAGCTGGGTTTGATGCGGCATCAGGAACAGTATAGCTTCATCGTTATCTTGATACATATATTGATGAATGTCTTGATACATATCACAATAAATATCTGGATAATGATCTTGATTAATTTCTTCATGGCAGAGAGACATCACCTTTCCACAAAACTGGGCCAATTGGCTTACCGGGTGAATGTGCAAACGAGTCTAGTTTCACACCACTTCCAGCAATTTTCCAGCAAAATCATGGCGCTGGACACCAGAAACTGGCTTGACACACTGCACCCAAGCTGGGAATAGAACATTGGTCTATGCGTAACGAGTGAACACTTTGACCTGTGTGATTAAACTCCCCAACTGCCCCTTATGGACCCACTGAAATCAGAAAGTGCTCCAACACAATCAGATCATCCAACAACATGTTTTATGATTCTTAACAAGCTTCTGACCTCACTATTTGAGTACTCCAAGGAAAGGTAGTCACAAGATCATGCTCACTCATGAAATCCATGAAAGGAATGTTTCAGTTTGACTGTGGATACCTTGGGATATTACAATCATTATATTGCTGATAACTGTTTGTGTGCCAGGCAAAAGTCAGAGTACACGACTGACATGGTTATTAATACAGTGTTGCTTGTATCGTTACTTATATTTAAAATGTATCGTGCACTTGGTCAACAAGATATGAAGGGATTGGGAAAGGTAGGGGCCATGTGCCATTTTGCACACTTGAATAAATAATGGCCCTCTAAAAGTTTGAAGTTTACTATTGATACAAGGGCAGTGGCCCATTCTTAATTCAGACAATGGCTAATAATCCTGAAAATGGAAAGTGCAATCAAATTCTTCGAAATCAAGAGAAACACCACATATCGCTATGCACTTCCACCATTGTTCAGGGGTTAAAACTCTCAATCCATTCAACTCCCCTGGATTCAGGATGACACGAATCCAGATGTTTCTTCTTTCCAGCTGTCAAGTAAATTTACTAGGAATCCAGCCAGGTCTCACATACCTGAGGCTTGACAACAACCAGCCGGTGACATACTGTAAGTCAGGTCACAGTGACAGATGTATAATGTAATGGCATATAGTATTGTTCTCAGTAACAGACAATGATAAACATACTGAACATTCATAACAAATAGTATGTTAGTGAGTTTGGTCTTACAACGCTTTCAGCAATATACCCGCAATATCAAAATTGGGGTCACCAGAAATGGACTTTGCACACTGTACCCATGTGGGGAATTGAACCCAGGTCTTCAGTGTGAAGAGTGAACGCTTTAACCACTAGACTACCGCCACATTCTACATAACAAATAAAGTACAAGACAACAAGAAGTATGTACATCACAGGAACATATGATTCCTTATGATGAAATTACATGACTGCCAGTAAAGTTTATTTACATTGACAAAATTATGATAAACTGACGTGACCCTCTGCTAGAGTTTGCAAGACAGAGCATAGAAGTGTAACAAATAATACTGAGCTTAAGTATACTTAGACTGACACTGCCTGTATTCTATTAGCCACTCTACCAGACCCTATAGAAGTGAGTGAGTGAGTGAGCAAGCGAGTGGCAACACTACCATAATATCATTGTAAGGTACACCTGAGTTATGGGCTTCACACATTGTACCCATGTGGGGAATCAATCCAAGGTCTTCTGAGAGTGACGAGAGAACATACAAATTCTAGGCTACCCCACCGCTCCCCTTAGAGAATAATTTAAAAGGGGAGATGAGCTCCATTCTAAAATTCCACTCTCAGTTTGGTTGTATTTATTTCCAAACATATACATGTACTTTTAAATAATAATTATTAACAGTATTTCTGAACTAAATGCCAGCTTTGCATTCTATCGGTAAATAGATATGTTAGCACTAAAATACAGAAAAGCGATATTACACAGCTGTTAAAAGATTGAATTACTAATTTTCCTGTGCATTGTACCAAACAATTACAACTGATGGACTATGGTGATTTGCCTTGAATAATTTACACAATTTATAAAGAGGTACTAAATAGTTATTGAAACTGGACATAACTGTAAAGAATTTCAACAGCCATTTCATGTGATACAATATTTATTGACATGCATGAATTAGCATGATGATAGCGAGAAGAAAGAAAGGCTCGAGATTGTACTGAATGACAGATGTAGGCAGACTTGGACCGATCAATGGAGTTGGCTGTAATGTGTTCTGTCAGCAGTTTGTGAATGTAGTCCTGTAGTTTTATCCAAGCACTCAGTCTGAGACTTCTTACCTGCAATGATGACGATGGAGATATTTGATGCCGTGGAATATTTTACAGCATCACTGAGTGTGTCATCCTGATTAAGTTATAGCTAAATATAGCTAAAGCATGCTATAACCAGTCAACTTCCTGCGTAACAGGCTATTTGTGCACATGAGATATTGTGCACATGTGTGTGTGCTTGTAGGAATGAAGGTGCATGTTAGTGGGCCAATCAGGAACAGCCAATCTGTGATGCATACACTTGTTAGAGTGTTCATTAATTAGTGTTTATGTCTTTGTGAGTCTAAAATAAAAACATATCAAATTTATAGGAAACTATTTCCAGAAGAATCAAATGTTTCGTGTTTTGAGTAAGAAACTAATTGTACGATTCTTCTGTCACACAAAATGACGTACGTCTAAACCGCTGACTGTAAAACCATCAAACTGTTGGAGACACCCTCAAGAACATTATGTTACTAATAGCTTCACTTAGGTTACAGTACATTTGAAAGAATCTTTTTGATCTGGGTTGGGTTGCTCCCAGCAACCAACGCTTGTTATAAGAGACAATTAATGGCATTGTAGACTTGTTTGACATGAGTTACTGTATCCAGTTTGCACAGAATGGTGCTCATAATGTTGATCACTGTATTGTGTAGTCCGGACACAATTATTTACTAACCACTGCCACATATAGCTGGACTATTACTGAGTGCAGCAATGATGAAGACATAAACTAACTCAGGCTATAGTTCATATATAATACAGAGGAGTGGATAGCTCAATGGTAAAAGCAGTAACTAGTCATGCTTAGGATCTGAGTTCGATTCCCTACTTGGGTACAGTGTGTGAAACCCATTTCTAGTGTTCCTGGCAATGATATTGCTGGAATATTGCTAAAAGAGACGTAAAACTAAACTCACTCACTCATATATGAAACATTGTCAAAGGGAAATTCAAGTGAGAACTTCTAGCACCTGGAATGTCTGTCTGTGTGATTGTAACATCACTACAGTGACACTGTAGAGGAACTGGTTTAACAATGCAATAAAATTTAATCCCTGCTGGATGAATATAAATATTCAGTATTAAATTATGAGCATGCTTGACTGATAGGACTTAAGTATGCAGCCCACATTGTGTTTGGATGGATGTTTGGATATACAGCCAGATGCTCTGTGTTGACATGTTGGCTGTCTGTAAACAAGCAGTGTTTAGATTCTCCATGGGAGGATGTTAGGTCACAGTGACCGCTGAGAATAATGATGGTCAAGCCAAACACACCAACTAGTGTTCTTGTTTTACTGTTTGTTTTTAAGTGGGGCATTCAGCCATATTCTAGCTGTATAATATCGGTCTGTAAACAATAGACCAACATTATGAAATCAAAACTATAAATTCCTTTCTTTCTGTCTGAAGTGAAATGATTAGAGAATGAAGGCAGGAAAACAGCTATGAATGGATGTAAACAATTTCAATTCAAAACTTCACAACTGAAAATTCATGTTATTGAACTTTCTTTTTCCACCATCAGAAATCTGTCCACTCTTCACACAGAATTAATAATACACTTTCCAATGTCTTCATTAAGACATGTATTTCTGGTAAGGTTTTCCTGTTTACTTGAGTGGAGTACATATGCTTCACATTCATTCAAAAACATAACTATGTTATTTTGGCAAAATAAAAAAACCTACAAAAGTGTCTTTCTGGGGCATCAGTGACCAGGAAATTATTTTAATTGTCTTTGTGACTTTAACAATTTCTCTGCGATAAGGAAAACTGCACCCACAAAGCCTTTTTCCAGAGCTGTTAGGACTGTAGAACCGGGAAATTGACTGCACGTAGATAACAGAAAATCAAGGAAAAAGAGCTGTAAAAATAACAAAGGTGAATACAATCCTGTTTGTCATTAACCTCAACACAGTTCAATAACTGACATCTGAAATGAGCTTCTGTGAATGCTTACTGGGTTCCTGATGCAAGTTTGAGACAATAACTTGAAGGAGCGGCAACTAGGCCATTATTCATAAAATGCCAATTACTGTAAAATCATTATTATTTTACAGTAAACTATTCATTTGCTCTTTACTTTCACTCAGAAATATTCCAGATATATGGTATAGCTTGTAAATATTCAAGTTTGAACCAGACAATCCAGTGATCAATATGATGAGAACTGATCCATGCATAATGAAACGATGACATGTGTCAACTAAGTCAGTGAGCCTGCCTAACCGATCCTCTTTTGACAAACATGGGTTATTGAAGATCAGTTATAACCTGGATCTTCATGGGAGTCATAATTTAGAAAAAAAACACAACAAGTGACTGAAAACTTTTCAGTTTCACTAAACTTGCATCAGTTCAATCGTGGTATTTGCCAGGATGCATCCACAGGTAAGCTATCTATCAAAGAGATCAATAATCATTGACTAAATACATGCATTAATTTATTGAAATAAACCAGTACTAGACAAGTAACCTTGTGTAAAAATGCGAAAAGGTGTGAAAAAACAATTCACACAAATGATGGACCTATTTTCCAGTTACGAAAGAGAACAGTTCTGCATGAACACAATTTATAGTCAACCTATGAATAAAGATAAAGTTTTTGTATTGAGTGCAAAATTAAAACTTAATATTAGTTATTGTACAACACAATCAATCTTCACATGAATCATTGTTGACAATTCTGCATTGCAATGGTTAGAAACTGGCGCAAAATAACAAACTAAAAATCCTATATTCCTGAACCTAGGTCTTTACTGGAAGCTAAATCTTTCATCCCATATTCATGAACATTAAAAATATAGCAAAGCAGTAACACATCAGACTCCTCTGGTCTGACATCTTACATTCGATTCATTTTAAGAATTCTTGGGATCTATATTCAACCAACAGCCTCTATGCAAACATCACTTGTATTAGAGTACAGACTCTGTATTGATGGAGTCTTAACGCCTCAAAGCATGGTTTAACATAACCTTCAAATGTATTTAGGTAACGCTAGAATGAGATATTCTTAAATAGGGCCCTGACGGGTACTAGAGTACCCGACAATGGGTCGGGTAAGGTAGGACTCGAGTCAAAAAAAGAGAGATAACTCTAAACTAAATGGGACCTCGGGTGCAGTCCTGGATGAGAAAAGGTTGAACATATGGGTCCATTGTGATCTTAGATACTTCAAAACACAAATCTGTGAGTCCCCTTTGTTTGTAGCATTATGCCCGAGTTATCTCAATAAGAACACATCTTAACATGAAACAGAAATTGGACAGTGTGGCCATTCTTCCCCATATCCAGTCAAAAGCAAGCCACGCTGACGCAGGGATATTTTGGGGGTTACAACCAAAAAAAGCTTGACTAAAAACATACGAGACACTCACATAACTCCGCTTTGCTTAAAAAACTAGGCCAGTGTAACTCAGATCACATGGAGAGAAGTTGATGTCGATACAGACAGTGTATTTTCATTATGTTTTGTTCACGGTGAACCAAATTATTCCAGTACAAAGTTCCCAAATGTGAGTGGATAGGTTTTGGTAGTTTCACAATTTATAAGAGAAGATGCCAGTGTACTATATGAGAAAGCAGGTAGTGGGGATTTTTCTTGAAATATTGTTTGAGTTAGATATCCTGCAATCACAACGTCTTAATTGAATTGATTGTATTATTGAATACACTGATAATGAATAAAAAACCCCAACTTTTTGGCAAACTCACACCTTGTCAATCAATATTCATAAATGTTTTGTCTATAAAATGACACAAACAAATTCAATGAACAACACAATTCCTTTAAATATGTGTGCCTATACATTTCATAAAATGTATAAATTATTTTCATTAATATTATTTGTTTTCCTTATAAGGTTGAATTAATCGCTTTTCAAACTTGTTCATATGAAAGTGCAATATTAGTCCCAACATACTGAACATTGTAATCACTGGAACTAAAGCACATGTTGCAGTACACATAGTAATGGCTACGTGTGATCTCTTAACGCGTGTAAAGGCTTAAAATGTAGTATCCTACACTGAAAGTGTAAATTTCGTATGTAAATATTATTCAAACAACCAAAACCTTTCAATGAATAAAAACGCATACTCTATATCCATGTATGATATGATGTTGAACAAGGATAAATGTTGATACTGAAATTAGTTTTATGAAAAAATATCTGAACGATACCAAAAACATACGTCATAAAAGTGAAAGTTTAATTGGAATGATTGAGTGATTGTGTTTATTCTTGTTCAGCCAACCTTCACCTCAAAGAAATTGCGTAATATGTGCAACAATGTTAATGTGTGACATCACAAAGATAACAGATTTCTTTCAAAATGGCGGTTTCGCTGCCATGGGTTCACAGGATTTTGCAAGGACTCTTCCCTTGATCCAGGGATAGATTGTACGTAAATATGAGATATAAGTTAAAGTGTCCTTGTGCTTCAAGTATAATAATTCAGGGCGAAAGTGTGCTTTATTACACTACACATGGTGGTAGAACAAACTGTATTTCTTAATTTGGATGATTCTGACTATCTGTGTATTGTTATATGTTTTTATCGTTTACACTGACAATAACAGGAGAAGCCAGAAATGCTGATAAGAACCATTGCCATTCTGCGTGATTTTTGCCTCAGTCATGGTGTCACGCTGCACAGAAACTTTGACACTTTCTTATGAATTATCAAATTGTTGCACTGTATCTATTTTCAATTTACTATTTCTTGTTACAATACTCTGACGACTGGATGTCGGAAAATTTGCAGAAATGCTGCGTTGTGTAAATCGGAAATTGTCTTTGTTTACCTTTCAAACAAGCGCAGTCTTTTGAGCACAGTGTTTATTCTCACACCCAATATCCTTTGTTTTGTTTTATCTAGACAGTTGGCATTGGTGGCAAAGACCATTTGTCATTTGATTCAAACATGTAAGAGGTCATGTAGGAGATTTTGTGTGAGTTTTCAATTCAGTACAGATGTTAGAAATTACAAGTGTGGCGTTTTTGTGTGAAATTCTGCTGATAACTACATAAATCAGATACACAGCTTGCACTATAATTTATACTATAATTTTCATATTTAAACATTTCGAGAGATATTACAGACCAAAGAGAAATAAGACAGTTATGCAGCTGTTATGGGTTTCGTATATGCATAAGGGAAATATGAAGATCATTAAAAGTGTTGATGTACTGTAACACTTAATAATTACTGACATGACAGGAATTCAGTTCCTTGTCATGAATTTATTACACTGAATATTAGGGCTGTAACAATGTATCTATGGATTGCAATGATTGAGTCTCTGACAGCAATTAATCAATGGTAGAACAGAAAAACTACTGATGCATCAATAGTACGCATGACTATCAACAGTTCAGTAATTAACGTCTCTTGATAAATGCCTCTACAAAATACGGGATTTTTTGGCGCAGACTTGTGTGCAGTTCATGTTTAACAGTTTACTTGAACTGGGTTTCAATATCTTGTCATTCATTGAAAAAGACTAAGCTACTTAATGTGTTTTTATTTCACATAAACTATACAATAATATATTCATTTGGGAAATGACTTCAAATGAGACAATTCAAGGAAAAAACTATATTCAAGGAGAAAACAATTCCAATAATATTACAATAGTTGATCTCAACAAGCTTATAACTGCTATTGCAATAGTTGTTTGCCCCTCAATAGTCACCGCTAATGAATATACTTTCAGAATGTTGGCATGTTTTTGTCTAATTCAATACAACTGGCATGTATGAAGCTGGGTTCATATTTATAGGGCTGTTGCGATACACTTGCATATTCGGTGAATCGAACCCTAGCCCTTCATGAATACCATTCGTTAATTGTCAAAAAACTGTAAAATTATTATTATTTGCGGGGGTTTAATTTGAAATTTGAAAATAAAACCTCCTCGAATAATTATGATAAATTGTGAAAATAAAAACAAACAAAGAGCTTGGAGTTTTAGTTTTGTATTGCTAGTGATTTGACTACAAGTGCACTTCATTCATTCATGACTCAGTGAAACAAAAAGATACAGTCAAACCCCGTTGTGTCGAACTCGTCGGGTCCAAGGGGAAAGTTCGACTTATCCGAGTGTTCGACACATCCGTCAGCATTGAAAAGACCAAGAACCAACACGACCACGGTGCTTAACACATCGTTATTTTGCAGTAGGATACACATACGAACAATATATCTTTGCAATAAACGTTTACGGCAGTATTGATTTTAAATTACAACATGTACAAATGTAAATCAGTTCAATCACTTTATTCGTCATGGCAAATAAATATGCATACAAAAAGATAGGAACAAGAATAATTTAACAAACTCACAAGCGATCCCATTTAGTTGACAGCACTTTTTCAGTCAGTATAAAAAGTTGTATAGTTCATACAAACGGAATTGGAATGTACATATGTGTACATGTGGGGAATTTATCTCTTTAAAAAAATCCGAAAATACCGTCTGTTTGGTGTTCGGGCATGGCATCACAGCAGAATTGCTCAAAAAGTTTCCTAATGTATTAAGCTGGTTGGCTGAACAAATGCCTCTTTGATTTTATCAGCATTTTTAATCCATGTAGAAAGTGTATTTCTGGGTATGCCAAATTCAGTTGCAATTTCTGCTTTGGTTTTTCCACCTGACTCCACAGCTATGACAGCCTCGTATTTTGTCTCTATTGTCTTCACAGATAATTTTTGCTTTTTAGGTGTAACATGCGATGTTACTAACCGTACTGGTTAAAAAAATTGATCCTACACCTTAAATACTAAACCAAAAACAAAACATCAATTTAGATAATCCAACTCCGTTTTCCTCACTTCTCATTTTGTATTTTCAAGGAAATCACATGACCGCTAACATAGACTGTCACATGACAACAACATGCGCCATTGTTTGTTTAGAGATATCCTGTCGGTCCGTGATCAACGTGTCACTGGTAACAACTTAATTATGGTTAATTGTTTGAGTAAAGTTCAGTTGGTAAGTGTGCTGACAATGTGTGTGTACATGCGTAGTTAATCATGTCACTTGATTGTTGAGTCTGTTAATCGTTACTTTTGATCTTTAGGTAGCATGTTTATGAGGATGACTTCCGATTGCACTACTGAAGTTTTCAGTTGCAACAACCAGCTTTGACAGTTCGAGACAAAAGGGTAAATTTGTACTTGTTAGAGCCTTTGGGGACCTTAAAATGAGTTCGACACAACCGGGAATTCGACACATCTAGTTCGACACATCAGGGTAAAAATAATGATAAATATAAGGAAATCGGCAGGGACCGAGATGTCAGTTCGACACATCCGAGAATTCGTCTCAACCGAGTTCGAGACAATGGGGTTCGACTGTACATAAAAACAAATTAAATAGTTGATTCAACACGTCATTTTCAGTGTCTCTGATTGACATGATACACACGACTTTACTAAATTAAAAATGTCAGGTCACCTGCTACTAGTGAATTAGTCCAAAAGTCCAGCTTGGCGGAATCCGCTTTGGATTAAATCCTTCCTCTTGGGTATGTTGCGCATGTAGTGGTTTGACAATACTGGTACACGTGCACAAAGCTTTCTGAGTAGCTGATTTCTTCCACAAATCTCAATATGGATTCTTCTGTGCGCCATTGCGTGTCTCAACCTAGCGGAAGGCCAATGCTTCCCTAACTAATTAGGCAGGTGACAGGACGACAGCTAGGGTCAGTGTTTTCTTAACAGTTTACAGTTAAATGTGTTGTACACTCGTGATTTCTGTAATTTGAAGATGCACGAAAATTAAACTGCGCGAATTAGTCAATTTTTCTCTTTCCGCAAAAATTAAGCTGCATGAAAATAAATGATTTTACAGTATTTACAATTTTTTATCTGAGCATGTTTTCTTTGAGCCCTTTTTATGAATGGAATTAAATACTAGCCTTGCAGTACTGCAAGTCGAGTTACTGTTAGTTTGCATTGGCTGTGCATGATACTGTAGACTATAATTATGAGTGTACTACATACCAAATTTGAGGGTCTTGTCAGGTAACTAGTTAGTACTATAACAAATGAACAGTCAACATGGGGGTTCCATACTGTGCATCATGAATCACTTAACTACAATATTATATTCATGAATAACTATTCGTATTCATTACACAATGCAATATTCATGATACATATCATATTCGCCACATAGTGTATTCATTGCAGCCCCAGTTCATGTTTCATTATCTAAAGGAAGAAATACTGTTTGGATGCTTGTTGTTCAACGCTGCTCATGCTGTTGATCACTGTATTGTCTGGTCAAGATTCAATTATTTACAATGGGCAGCATCATAGCTGGAATATTGCTGAGTGCGACATTGAACAACAAGCAAACTATTAGCATTGTCTTCAGTGAAAAGATGTTGCCGCTAACCAGCTTCAGCTGTAGAGAGAGGAGTGATGTCATTTAATTGTGATGTCATGGCAACCGATGACATCACAAAGCATTGAGATACAATTTCATTATCATTGTGACACTGCCTGATATCCCCCAAGTGATATCATTAGTTGTGGCCAATACTAGATGATTAGAAATTTACCCACAATTTGTGTAATGGATTATTTTCTTATATGTATTAAAACTAATAAATTAGGTGACCAAAATGATTATTGATTGTCTGTTAGTAAGCATTTTAACCATGTAAAAATCATTTTGAAATCACAGGGGTTGAACATGTTTACGATGAAAAACTGTGGAACTTGTGAAATTTAAAGACCAACTGTCTCCACATCTCTATCCTAACACTGTTTCTAGTCACTGTACCCAAAATTAAACGATTCTTGGTCATTTGAGTAATACTATCAATGGGTTATTTGTTCATGCAACCGTTTTTTGCAAAGCTTTAGTATAGGGGACAGTTTCAGTTTTGTCTGAAACATTTTCACTTCAAAGAAACCTGAAAGTTCTGCAAGGGCTCAATGCCTCTGAATGTTATTTTCAGTGGCAACCAAAGAGGCTTACAGACACAATTTCCCAAGAGGCAGTTTAAAATGGCACCACTTTCCAAGATGCCAAAGTGAAAAAAAATCAAAATCAGACGTCCACTTAAAACTTTCACTCATATTAATTAAGTGGCGCTATCAGTACCAAAACATCAAAGCATGTTATTTACATGGGGAATATGCTCACTTTGAAGAATAAAATCCCAACTGATAAAAATGGGGTCTGATGAAGGTTGTATGAAATGAATGCAGTCGCTGTGGGCATTTGAAGTCATGGGTTCTTTAGATTCAGGATTTGGTAAAAGAGCCTGGGTTCTTTAGATTCAGGATTTGGTAAAATAGCCATCAAAGAATTGGGTTGCATGGCAACCTGAATGCATGGTAAACAAAACAGAGAGGATGTCTTTATTTACTGACTTTTTGGTAAAACATTCCCATGGAATACATTTGAGTGTGTTGATATCTTGACAGTGTTAGTTAAGTTCATTTGCAGATTTGCTGTTTAACCTACTTAACAAAGAAGTTTGCTATCTGTAAATGATGTATAAAAAAATATTAACATTGATAAACTAAATACACTTGCCTAACCTTTCAGGATGTGAAAAAACCCTCCTAAAGCAACTATATGGGGCCATTCAATAATATATGGTTAGTGGACTCATGAATATAATGGAGAAGCATGTGACTGAGCCCCTACAATTTATGCACAAAGTAATTTTGGCTTTTCATTGGGGGGCGGGGGGGATTACGGGTGGTACGGGTGTAGAAATGCCACTTCATCAACATATATAGATGATTAGTGACACGGTATACATTAATTATTAATTGTTATATGTGAATATATAAGTGCTTTTGAATGTTTGCTAAGACATTTGTGAGGGTTGGGGAGGGGACTGGCCTGGAACAAAAATGACAGGTAGATATTTTCGCCACCTGATAATCAGCTGTTACTCCATCTAGATATTCCATCTCGATAGGTCTGGTCCAGGGGATGATAGGATTCCAGTAATGCACGCATCTCGCCTAAAATACCTAATCCGTTGACTATTAGCCCCTAACACGATAACACGATCCCCTTAAATGAAAATCAATGTCACAAAATGTCGCAAAGAACACCCGATATTGCGAAACTGACTTGTTCCAGTTGAACGCTAACAGTTCAGTGTTGCCAGGCTAACCGAACATGACAACAAGACGAGAACAGCTAGAATACACCGTCAATGCAACAACGTTCGCGATAATGTGAAAGCATTTCAGACCACTCACCTAGATTCGAAAGGAGTCAAATCCTGAGGTCAGGAGAAATTCCGTACATGTCCGTCGGTATTTGAGAGGTATTTCCACAACCACAACACTCGCGATCTAGCTGCCATGAAACACTCTCACTACGAAACGACCCGCGTGTCAGTTTGTTTGGGTCACGTGACTCGCGTTCCAGCAAATCGACCTCGTTGTGAGACAGGTGCACAAATAAATCTCATGTTGTGTACGGGGTAAGATAGCACACCACATTGATCTGTTTATCAAAGCACAGCTTTTAGTTGTCATTGATTGGCCGGTGTCATCTGAACGAAGGAATATATATGTGAAGAAATTTGTCGCAAGTTGTTTTCGTTCTGGGTTGTGCAGATATATTTTATGAGGGCTTTGAAAAACTCGATCTGCTGAACTGGGAACCAATGAGTGACGTGTCAACCAAGTCAGGGAGTTGAACCACCCGATCCTGATTACTATATACAGTCTGTCGCCACAGAGCTGTAACTTTACCGAGTACGGTGTTAAAAACACAACTTTCCCTTGAGGCGTTGTTCATACTATTGACCACTGGTTTTTGAAAGGCATCGACCCCCGTCGCAGTGTCACGCACTATCATTCTGCATTGTCAAATACACATGAAGACCGGGGTTAGAGCTGATCTTCAGTAATACATGCTGGTCGTAAGAGACGACTAACGGGATCAGGATCAGGATTCGCTGACTTGCTTGACACGTCATTGGTTCCCAAAGGTGTAGATAGATGTTCATACTGTTGATCACTGGATTGTCTGGGT
Organism: Haliotis asinina; assembly: GCF_037392515.1. Taxonomy (NCBI): domain Eukaryota; kingdom Metazoa; phylum Mollusca; class Gastropoda; order Lepetellida; family Haliotidae; genus Haliotis; species Haliotis asinina. The sequence continues at coordinate 75,774,993 of NC_090280.1, forward strand.
CAGACCTGATTATTTACAGAATGGTGCCATACAGCTGGAATATTTCTGAGTAGGGAGTAAAACCAAACTCACACTCACTTGTGAATCTTCAATCTTCAAGTATATTCACGCGGACCCATGGTGGTGTTGAAAGTGATTGAAGAGCAGTATAATATACGTTAAGTCCGGTATTAAAAGAATCGGTGCCAGCAAACTGCAGAACATGAACCAACATAATACAGTCTAAGTAAACTTAGTCTCGGTGTATTTCGTTACACTCCACCACTGAGTCTAACAAAACCTAGTAGAAGGTCACGTCAGGTAACCTTTGAGCGACCAATGACCGTCCAATCAAACGCGGGGTGGTTAAATAGATTTAACCAATCAGACAACGGCTACTATTTAGGGATCGGAGGGACTTTGCAAAATATTCAGGCCACTGAAACAGATATCTCCACAAACAAAAATCCCCATGTAGCACAATTATTTGACCTGCAGTATATACGCATTGGGATTTCTGTTGACATGGTTACCATTAGCTTATATTTCCGCAAGATGACATACTTGAATATTGCCCAAAACATTATTTTCAGAGACTGTTTACTCGTCGTTGTCATGGTTGTACGAACGCCGTGTGCATCACCTGGAAGCGTCATTCGTAACTACTCGGGTCATTCCGGAAAGCAGGTTACGGAAAGAGGCGAGTAGTTACGATTGCTGGAAGCGTACGCTATATAGCATTCGGAATCATTCGGGTACGAACCTTTTCGAGAAAGTTCAAAAGGTATATGCGAACGTGCACTTTCGCGATTTGGTAAGCTGTGTTCTGATTGGTCAGTCTCAAAGGTTACCTGCCGCGACCTCCCATAAGGTTTTCTTGGTCTCAGTAGTGGAGTGTAACGAAAAGTACTGAGGATAAGTTTACGTAGACTGCAATATAATAAGAATCACGGTGGTTGGAGAAAATGCTGAACCTGGAGTAAAATGAATCCACTTACCTTTACCCACTTAAAAAATGTATAAACTGGGTCGGTTGTTCAAGCTTGATGACGCAATAGATGACGTACCATTTTATCAAGACATATCTTTGTATGATGTGCATTGTATCGACCACTGTGTTGTCTGGTTCAGAATATTTGCAGGTCCTTGTTTTAAAGAGTTAAAAGTGTGCATGTGTGTAACACTTTAATGATTACTAGAGTCTGGTCTGATGTACCAAATCAAAATCAAAGTATCAGCCAATCTGGCGACTGCAAACTAAACCATGTGATATGATGGTGATTTAGGAGATTTTACGTGCGCTTAACAATCCTTGTGACGTTTGCTTTTCTGTACGTGTAGTGATTGTGCTACATGGGTTTAATGCTTGTCATTCAAACCTATCCATAGTCTCCTACGTATTATGTATGTAGCTCTCACATAATTTGCCTACGCAATCAATTTCACTGTGAATATTTTTACAGAGTAGACAGAGCAGTCTCCAGTCTGTTTGAGACAAAATGATACCGATGAATTGCAATCTAACACAAAAAGAAATAGACATGAAAGTATCAAACCAAAAATGCACACCTTGTGTCACGAAACTGAACACAAATGTAAAAGAACCTGATATCATTTATTTGTGAGTTTTACCAGTTTGTAACAAGGCCGCAGTGACAACTGAAGGAACAGCGCGAAAAGCGATATGCTTTATTTTCAATGGTAGCTACGGCCCTGGGTTGTTTATTTAAGCAGGGCTGGTTGCCTGGTTGATTTCAAACCTAGGATAACAGAGGTGGCTTTTTTAGTGACTTTTGCTTGAGACACGAGTCAGCCATAACAGATTGGTCATAGAAATCACTGTATCCCTTGCATGAAACATGGAATGGAGATGGAAATATTATCACCCCATAGCTTTAAATACACGCTTCACGCATAGGGTTGTGCGTATTCTTGTTGATATATTTTGACAACAATCGTCATTAAGGCAATTTCTATGCTTGAATCCCATTAACCATGCCGGGGTCGTTGTGTATTGCGCACAAACGCACCCCGAAATGTGGGAAAGTTTGTCATAAAAACGAAAACGTTACATTAAGAGTACATGCAGAAAATGTTTTCCACGTAATGAACGTGCAAGTGACGGAAACATGAATAGATATATCGATTGTAAAAGGCCAAACCAAATTCATCATTACGGAATTTACGGAAATGGCGGTACAAAATGGCAAGATTGAATGCAACTACCCCAAATATCGCCGTTGGACGGTTGGAAGCAGGGGAGTCCCAGTCTTCCCAGACACTTCAACGTCCACCACAACACCATATCTGTGTTATGGCATTGACACACAGGCTTCAATTCCCGGAGGTGGAAGGCTAAGCATGACCAGTCAGCGAGAATTCGACAACATCGACCAACAGTTGGACCTGTCCTGACCTGACTACGCCGTCAAAGGCGTGTCCAATGGTGCAACAGGATACAGTCCTGGACCCTTGGGAAATGGGTTTCAGCGATGAAGTCCGTTGCAATGATGGTGGGGAAGACAATGTGTCTGTCGACGTCGAAACGAACGTTTTCCACTGACAGATTCAGTGACTAGTGACTAGTGTCATGATATGGGAGGGAATGTCCTACACGGGTATAATAAGATTTAGTGGTAGTTCAAGGCAGTCGCTACATGGATCAAATCCTGCTACCTCACCTCCTCCCACATTTTAACAGCCAGAGGGTCTGATTCTACACGACAACACTCGCAGCTCTATCTCTCCTATCTCCTATTTCTCCTATCTCCTGTCTCTCCAGTGCAACCGCCAACGTTCTTCCCTGGCCTTTCAATTCACCCGATCGAGCTTCTATGGGTCGAATATGATCAACGTGTCTCCAAACGTCATCATCACCCTCAGATACTTGCAGAACTTACCAGTGTGTTACTGAGGAATGGCAAAGGATTCCTCAAGCAAAAATCTGAAGCCTTGTGCAATCCCTTCCATGGCGCGTGACGGCTGCAAGGGGCGATGTCACCAGATACCGACCTGAACGACGTCACCGGGTAAGGACCTATTCATCCGCGTTTATGCAGTGAGTGAACTGAACTGATGGTTACTATAACACTATTCATGTTGACCTCTGTGTCGACCATCATTCATCTATGCTCAAGCTTAATCGACTTATGTATCCTTAAATACGTTTCCTTATTTTGTGGCCTATGGGTTTCATTTTTCGTTTGAAGAATGTGCAGTACCGTCATATTGTATGCTCAGAAAACGTAATCTGATTAGACTGTTGGACACAGCAATGGCGTTTGGCTGTAGTGACAAATGACAGGCAGCCTTTACAATGAACTGCATCTGTAAAAAGAGTCTTTTGTCAGATCACCAAGACAGTACCGCTGTGGGTAATCGTAAAAAACGAACGCCAAATGATATCCGAATTTGAAAGAGGTTTTCTTATGTTTCAGGAAGATTGCTCCGACGAATGATTTAATGCCGTGTCATTGAAGTATAAACTACAGGGGCAAATGAAAGATGTCACTTTTAAAGTAGGCTGTCTTGGGTCCAGCATGTTTGCTTGAAGCGATTTATCCGTTTGCTGCAGTCGAAGGTTCTTGCCAGCTTATCATATGAAGCCCCCATACTGACCAGAAAATAGCTCTGTCTCGTTGCGCATGCGTAAGTCTCAGCATACACGTAGCGTTTTAATGGCTACTACACGCTTGCTCTGCCCCAGACTCCTGTCTCGCTGTGTGACTTCTTCACGCACCTTTTGAATGAACTATAATTTCTGTTTTGTTTTTCCTATAAATTTTGAACCCTTGACTCTTTGTCATTGAATTGCGGCAAGTGCAGAGGCATGATTACAATGAATTTTCAGTCACATTACTGGAAAATGATTCCTGTTTGTAAAATAATTATCACAAGTGAAGACTTTTGTCCGGTAGCTTATACATACCAAACGACTTCAGAAACAGTCAAGTTACAGACATTTAGACCCAACAGTATCGACGAGAATATTAAAGTTCACAGGGTCAGTGATAATAGCAGTATTTAGACAACCTTCACCATTTATTCATATATGGCCTAAATATCAGGAACATCCTGCTGAAAATGGGATCAAAACTGAAACAGTTAGGCTGGAGTCGAAGGTTTTGTGCAACGAAGGTTATCGGGAGGAGGACATCATTGGACATGTAGACCTCCAACTGTTATCGTCAGCGTCAGGCTGAGAATTATTCCTTATGGGCTGGTTTGTAAGGGCGCAACGTTTGGGACACTGTTGGGCATGCTCATTGAACGAAGTCTTCGAAAATTTTAGTCTAAGTCAAAATTTGTTTGATCAGGGTAACAATATTCTAGGTCCTTGTAAAGTTTTCTAAATGCTTGATGTCGAGCATGTGATGGACATTACCAAATTTTACTCTTTAGTGATAATATTTATATGATGCAATGTCCAACAGAAACTAACAAGGTCGGGTTGTCAGGCTTGCGGACTTGGTTGACACATGTCATCGTATCCCAGTTGAGTAGACTGATGTTTATGCTGTTAATCACTGGATTGTTTGGTCCGGACTTGATCATTCACAGAAAGCCACCGTGCAGCAGGAATATTGCTGAGTGAGGCGTAATGTAGCAAACAAACATTTGTATTTTCGCAATAGAACTATAAAGGATAACAAATGCATGTCCCCTAGATCATGGAAAAAGAGAAGCAGAACTAATTAATATTAACCTTTCCGAAAATAAAGCAATGTGATATTCAAAACTTGCCAATGGTTCTAAGACTGCCTTTAAACTCCAAACCTCGCACACGGGGCAGTTACCACACTTTATTATGAGGTAAAAGATGTTTTTGCTTCCTTCATGGGCAAGTAAAATACAGGAGTTCCTGTCCATATATTGAGTGAGTGATTTTGATATAACATCGCAGCAATCACAAAGTGTCCAAAGTCCAGCGGTGGTGCTCAGGCAAGTAAAATACAGGAGTTCCTGTCCATATATTGAGTGAGTGATTTTGATATAACATCGCAGCAATCACAAAGTGTCCAAAGTCCAGCGGTGGTGCTCAGGCCCTCGTGTCATTGCAAGGATTACAGTTTTTTAAATATATAAAAGAATGCAATGACCCCGATTTGAAACGCTTCAGTACAACATATCTAGACTAGATATATTGTACTGTGAAGCATTTCAAGTCGGCTTGTCATCTCTAACTATTTTGTTTTTGAAAAAATCTCTAATATCTCTCACAAGTTCCTGTGCTGTGATGAGCACTACTCTGGGGTGACCATTGTCACAGTGGCAGCTACCTATACAAGACAGCTAGTGTAAACTGCACGGTGATGTTGAAATGGTTAACTCAGTTTATTAATACAGACAGACAGACAGACAGAAGTACATTATGAAAGTGTCACGTGACAGTTACAATAGGTATAATTAAGGTATTTATAATAGAATTTAAGCAGATAAAACTGGCGTATGACACACTAAACTTATGAAATACAACAAAGCATATGATAAACACCATATGAAATATAAATAAAAAACTTTGAATATACAACCATTGTGTGAAAATGTACAGAGTCTGAATTATATGAAAGAATTATATATACACCTCATCAACACTAACGCACCACACTTTAAGAAAGTTGTGGTACATAAAGATGACTTTGCGAAAGAAAATGGTATTCAAAGACCGTTGAATGGGATATTTGTGATCTTTAGGTATCTTTCTCATTTGCGAATCACCTATAAAAATGGTAATACATGAATTTGAAGCAACATCGTTTAATGACAACAATACCAGCCAAAACAAGCCCCTGAAAAGTATTGCCACCCACAGTTATTAAGTGAACACAAGACATCGAATGTGCACAGAAATTGAACCTTATTTGGGATAGTTTCACACAGAGAAATGTCTTCAGTATCTTGTGTATCCACCTCTGGCAGCAATGGTCACTCTGACACGTCGTCTCATGCTCTCAATGAGCCATGGTATCGTGTCTATGGCATTGTTCCTGAGACACTGGCGAACAGCATGGGTTCGATGATGTTAGCATTGTCGTCCATGAAGACAGGTCGGCATGCAAGATTGTGGTTGGCAACACATGTTCATTCAGAATCTCATTCTGGTATGTCTGTCCATTAAGATTCCCAGGAATGATGACCAGATCAAGCTTGCAGTCAAAGGAACAGCAACCCCACACTATGACACTACCTCCTCCAAAGGGTACCTCCTCCTCCTGTGCATACCAATGATCTGCCATCTTTGTCCTATGGACACCTTGGTTGCCATTTTAACCGAAACGTCACTAAGGGGATGAAAAACGCAGCCTAATTTATCTGAGGGTAAACATGCATGTACGTGTTGAGATGGTGGCCTGTTACCCGTGCGATTCACGTGCACGTGGATTTCCGCAAGGCGCATGCTTTAGGCTGAAAGTATGCACAGAACAACGTTTTTTTTCATAGAGACCTATCGTAAAAATCATCACTGGAAAAATGGTTAAATTAGGGTAATTAATATTTGGTGGTGCGTTGCTTTTGATGAGGTGTATATTATAATACAGTACATTCGGCTTTAAATAATCTAAGAAAGTATATAAAAATGTACGTAGGCGCATATAAACTGCGTCTTTAAAACATTTTTGTTATATTATTGGCTAATATATGTACAAACAAAATGCAACACAATAGGTGCAGAAAGAAACCAACAGTACCTACACCTTAAATAACATAAAATAAAAAACAAACAAAGGAAACAAAGAAATAAAAGCAAAACAAAAAAAAAGAACCCGGAAAGCAAAACCCCCCACCGACAAGAAAAACAACATAAACAACAACAAAACCCAACAAACAATTAAAAGAAAAGGCAACAACAACAACAACAACAACAACAAAACCCCACCAACTCTCATACAAAAGAAACCCCACACACTTCTGGTTGATGAACCAATAAGGTTGAGTAATCTAATCAGCCTAACAGAGCCATAGACAGAGCCATCTTCTAGATGGTTTGACAGGCACTGTCATTAGCCTGCTCTGTGCTGCAGTACTTCACCCTTGACTGACAACGGAATAACAAATTACACCGACACGTCGCGTGATAATATAAGGAAAGAAGGTGTCAAATTTTAACTTTCGTAGAGCAAGAGGCGCTACACAAATGACAAGAAACCGTCTGCTCTACAGTAAAACACAAATAGGCTATTATTAAGCAAGTAATAAGCAGACTGCTGTAAAACCTGTACCCTAAAACATTCATGAGCAATAGCATTAGCAGTGCAGGCAACAAAAACCATGTCCATGTCCAGACTTCTAGAAAACAAACAGCACCACTTCGGCCATACATGCTCTGGTCGCCTATTTTCCTCAGCCCTGACAAAGCACGGACCTCGGAGAAGACACCTGTCTCTAGCCACGCCCAACTAAACGTGACTGGCTGGCTAACGTAATTTGTGCTACAGCAAGCACAACGTGAAGTAAAGAAAGTATGATATATGTATACATACAAAGATATACTGTGCGGATGAACATTTGAATGTAATAGGAATAATTGATACACTTAGTATTTAGCTAAGCAATGGTGAAGTTGAGGCAAAAACATAACATTGAACTGCAGCAGAGCTGCGCTAAGAATACGCGCACTAGCACAGGTGTGAAAATAGATATACGCTAACGGTCACGTTTCAATCGTAACCTCCCAGGTTAAATCCATATCGACGATAAAACCAGTTCCGGCAGAGCTGATCGTGAAGTAACCTTGCGCTTTAGGGACACATAACCTCCTCACTTACGTTTCGTGCTAAACCCAAGGGACCATTTGAACTCCGTCATTTTCATGCTTAGCGTATCTCTTAGTTTAAACTTTGACCTTGGTAAAGATGGGAGTGTCCACAACACTGAAATCGTCCATTGCTTCTGACATATGGTCGGGAAAAACTAGAGTGAGTGAGTTTTGTTAGAAAACAGGATTTATGGATGTCCAGCTGAATAACACGACCTTTTGGAGTGTCTACTTATTCATCAGTTGTATCTCCATACGTCCACAATGTAAAGTTGAGTGAGTTTAATTTGACGCCGCTTTTAGCAATATTCCAGCAATACCAGCGTGATACCAGAAAGGGGCTTCAAACAATGTAACTATGTAGGGAATCAAATTCGGGTGTTCGGCGTGACGAGCGAACGCTTTAACCACTAGGCTACCCTATCACCTGTCTGAAAAAAAAGAAAGTCTGTGTTCTTCTGATTGTGTGAGATATCTCAGGGCAATGCTGCTGGAAGACTCCCCATCACCATTGGACGAGTCACGCCCTTTCAGCGTCGTCCTTGGGATATCTGCACGCAGGAGGCGCTGCTTTTCCACATTCCTGACTCCCCACAGAATATCGTTCCGGAGGCAGAATACCCGGCGTTGCAGCTAAACTCTATTTCTTCGCCTTGGTTAAAGAAGGAACGCCTGTCCAGCAGTACAACACCGTTGGTTGGAGAAGTCGGACGCCCACAGAAGACAACTTCGCAAGTGGCTACGTCGTTCTTGTCGACACAGGCCGAGTCCAGAGGGCATGTGTGGTTGTTACAAGCCCCTGCCAGCCTCCCGGACCAGTCGCCGATGTTACTATACATGGTGTTTGCGATGATGACCCTGTCAGACGCTACAACCTCGGTGTCAGTTTTGGAGTTGAGAGAGCATGTTCCCGTTTGTGAATCATAATTAAAGGACTTGCACCGCCCTTTCACGTAGCATTCTCGTACACACTGCAACAGACCCACGGGGTTTAATGTTTCAAATTCCACATTCACAATTGACAAATTCATCCGGAGAGGTCCAAACAGCTCCAGAGGTGAACACGTAAGACTGCCTGAGATAGACACCAATAAACACGCGAAGGAATAAGCTGACATCAGCTCCATCGTAAGGAACACCAACCTGTCGACGCCAGTGATACTAGCTCACCAAGTATGTTTGGACTCTCCTATCATGTGCACGATGTCTTCAGGGTTACCACTTAAAGGAACATTTTGCACAACCATCTGTTCGAACAGGATCGAGTCTGTTTATTGCAGAGGCTTCCATCATCAGTTTGTTGAAGTTCTGTTAGCAGCTATATATAATGCATCACCTTCGGGAGGTTATGAAAAGCGTTCAGTCAAGCACAGAAAAGGTTCGAAGTATGGATTTGGGTTCACAAAGTATTTTCACGCAGACAAATACAAACACTATTTGTTTCACAGAGATGTAAAGACATAAACAGCAGAGTCGACATGAAAAGATTTCAAATTCCTCGTTATTGATTTTGCATTGTGTTCTTGAACTGTAGTGGGCGTGCTAAAATGCCTAATGTACTGTCAGAAAAAGGAAAAAGGTTTGGGGGCTGTCACTCCACATCCACCAATATTTTCCCAAATGCAGATGGCATATGTCGGCCTAACTGGGCGTTCAGTGGGATGTGCAATAGGCTACGCAGGTACATCGTAAAATCGAGCAAAGCTTAGAAAACATACGACTAGCTGCTGAAAACAATTGATCAGATTGAAGATGGCAATGAAGTCGCCCAGTCAGGTATGACCAACGCACACCTGGCAGTAAATGCACGTGCTGCCTGCTGGCACCATGGGCCATCTCAAAGATATGTTATGTTTTTAATGTGTGTTGAATATTTCTCACCTGTTGATTAACATCTTACATGTTTATCATTCATTATGTTTATGTTGAGATATTTAATAGAGTATGATACCCAGAGAAAAGTTTAATCTAGCCATCTCCGTAAATATCTCAATATAGTTGAAAATATATAGGTGCAATGACCACCCGAAGATCGACGGGACTGGATATTATTTGTAAACTGTTATGACATGTTGTTACTTCCCCAGTTTAGTTCACCTAAAGGATTATCTTACTGCTTGACAAGTATCAGATGAGCCAGCGCAGTGGACGCGTTTGTGACAAGCAGGCGGGGCAAGTAATCTGGACGAATACACTTGGTTGCTACAGGTAGATTGGCGATTAAGCACGCGCAATACATACTGACCGTGGCGTGAAATCAATACCGCTGCCGTTTAACACATGTCTCGTAGAGCAGTTTAGTACACCATCAGAACACGATTCGTAAGAGGAAATTGAACTTTTCAATATTTAGGCGACAACCTGTTTCCTTCTTGTTTTAAATGGAATGTTCTGGAGGGTATTCCCATATATGCAAATTGGGGTCATTTGTCAGGTCGTTGCTCATCTAATACTTGTCTAGCAGTATCTTAGTTTATATCGCTTGTAAGAGCACTATAAACGGTTAAAGCAAATGATGATCCCCAAACATTTTTGTGCATAAATTGTAATTCAAGTTCCATTGACGACGAGTTTGACCTCATCTTGGAATGTCCAACTTTCCAGTCGATAATGGCAATCCTTCCACATGTCAGTCCTTCAGTTATCAAATATGCATCTTAAGTCTGAATTTGGAAGGAAATCCTCCACACTATATACTGCCATGTATACTAATGTAAATGCCTGTGCAGCATGCTTTGTGTATGCATTGTATATGTAGCATTATTACCTTCGTGGTACTTCGTAAAGGTGTTTCATAACAAAGTGTTATGACACATATCTGTCATAACACCTTCGAGTGATTTCATTGGCTAACACGTTTAATATCCTATAAATACGGCTTTGTGTTTTAATTAACCGATGCCTTATAAACCAAGTTGTTAGCGATGTGCTTTCAAGTAGATATAGAATTGTCAGCAGCCTGCCATGGGACGAATCAGCTAATGTAATGTAATGTAATGTAATGTAATGTTGAGTATTCGTTGCTGTAAGGATGGTATTATTTCTAATCCATTGCATGATGCCAGTTTCAGAGATCCGATGTGTCTCACAGCGTTAGGCACATATCGTCGTCCACTCTTCATGCAGCGCTGTTCCGGTTGTTGTATACAGCGGTAGGCAATATCGCCGTCCACTCTTCATGCAACGCTTGTTCCAGTTGTTGTATACAGCGGTAGGCACATATCGCCGTCCACTCTTCATGCAGCGCTTGTTCCAGTTGTTGTATACAGCGGTAGGCACAGATCGCCGTCCACTCTTCATGCAGCGCTTGTTCCAGTTGTTGTATACAGCGTTAGGCACATATCGCCGTCCACTCTTCATGCAGCGCTTGTTCCAGTTCTTGTATACAGCGGTAGGCACAGATCGCCGTCCACTCTTCATGCAGCGCTTGTTCCAGTTGTTGTATGTTCTGTGGCTGTTTCGATCGGAGTCAGTCTTTACGATCAACAAACAGGAATATAGAAATATCTGTGTGATAAATTAATCTCTCCAAGATCTTAAGCGCCTGGTAGGCCTGATGTAGGTGAAATACTGTAACGACCAACCAAACACCCATTGTGTCGAGACAGTCCTGTTACCGCTGCAAGTGCAACTGACAGCCTTAACGCGGAGGGCTTTGGCTCGCGGTGTCCAGTATTTTGGCAGTATTGACTGTCCATTCCTCAAGCGCAACGACCTCAGCACAGCGACGCTCGTAGGTCTACGTAAAAGTATAGCAGAGAAGATAACCGGCGTGC